>NC_090921.1:460512840-460815870 GCF_040938575.1 Ambystoma mexicanum
AAAGGGAACAAAAGTGTCTGAGAGCGGTAAAGGAAGGCATACATTCATTTACACCAGCTTTTACACCTTGTTTTACCACTACACCACTCAAAAAACAGTACAAATAATTGACATGTAGATCACGGAATTAGTTGGTCGCAGTCTCAGCGCCTCTGGAGTGCATTAACACTTCAGCAGCCATTAATTTTCATGTCCGGTTGATTAAGTTGATCACATACCCACAACATACTTCACACATGAAGGTGTTTATTTTGCTGGTTGAACTAGAGTCCTGTTTATCGATCAGAGAGAGGAAAGTAAAATAAATGCTATTGCACATATGATGATCGATGGCAGTCGGCAGAAACTTGGGAATTCGTGAAATGGCAGGACCTGATGGAGGCCAGTGTCACTTTCAGAGTGGTTATGATAATGTTATCAGGTTGTTATACAGTTCCTCTCTATAGATTTCTAAGGATTCTAAGCACTGCAACAATAGCATTTATCATCACCCAGTTTAATGGTATCAATGTATCAACCTTCGAAGGGCCGAGTCGGCTCTGCCAAGCAAGCACATAGCTCCATGAGCTATCCAACCGGGCTATCAGAGCTGTATGTTGCCTAAGCAGTGAGTGCAGGGTGTCAAATGTTACATGTGCTGGAGTTGTTGTACACAGTAACAAGCCATTTGTTTTCCCCTGCAGCAATTTTTCTTGTTTGCTGCCAGTGAAAAGCAGTTGACGTGTCACGGCAGGAAGACTGTGGTTCCACATGGTTAAGAGACTTTGCCAGAAAATCTTTCATGAAAGCGCGCAACTGTGTCATTCCAAATAACCCAAGGTGCACGTCTTTTGCCTGCAAGGATTTAAGGACTGTGTGCTTTCATTGTACTCCCGGTCTAACCTCAGAGCCTTCCGCGAGCTCGAACTGTGCGGTTTCAGAACGGGGCGCGCAACTCACGACAACAGAAACAAAAGGCACACATGCAAGTGCCAGGGCCGAGGGTTTTCATCACAAAAGGTACACGAATACATAAGACACTTGTGATAAGCTGTTGTGTCTTTGATAGATGATTGCTAGGTCTTTACCACACACGAGGAACCCGCTCATTGATGGTAAATAGTGTATATATATATATATATATGTATATATATATATATATATGATCATAGTTGGTGTGCAACTTTAAATAGCGAGTCAGCATTGCCAACTCACTTTTCTGTATGTGTGCACATGCATTGCACAGTTGACAAGAGCCGCCCTTTAGTTATGGTTAAGGTGGACCACCCAAAGGAAAAGGCATTTTTGAAATGAGTAGAACTTTAGTGGTGTTCAACAAAACTTTCCAACTAAAGTATGCAACAAACTCTGAATGTATTAATGTGTTGGATTCTATATAGCGCAAACCTAGCTATGATGCCATGGAGTGCTATGGAACAGGAAAATACAGTCATGGCGTAATATGGATACAGTTAGAAGGATAGATTATGTGAGGGTCCGTCAAGGAGGGCAGCATTTTATGGTGGTATCGAAAACTGAGTTTCCCATGCGATTTCTCACAGCTAAAGCTTGGCTCTCAGCTACAGCCGAACTGCAGGATAGATTCGTGCTAGGAGTGAGGGAGCCTGCTGCTCTCAAAAGTAGCCTTTGAAAGTTTTGAGAAAATCCATCTTGCAATGTTTCAAATTTAGCCAAAAGACAGCAAAATGATGCTGCTGATATTTTGGTCTGGATGGACTATACACAGACACAACCCTATTTTCGGGGAGTCGATTGGCTTATATGTGCATGAGGACCTGACCCTGAGGCGACACTAAAAGGCAAGCAGATTCATTACCCTAAAGTCAGCCAATCTGGTACGTTGGGAGGAGGTAAAAAATGTTTTACCGATGCCCATGTTGGCAACTTGGGTCTGTGGACAGCCGCATTGCTACTTTTTTTTATTTTTAAAAACGGCATATAATAGAACCGTGGTCCACCCCTGAACATCCCGACCTGAGGTGAAGTCTGGGGAAGGGACAGAGGGTCTAATATGTACGCAAAAAGGCAAACATGTTCTGTTTTAGCTGCAGTGTCTGAGGTCCATATGCCTCCACTGTCCAAACTGGCTACTGGTGGCCAGGGACTAGCAATGGGGCAATGGTAGCCCCTCGGCCAGGCCTCAGGCGAAGTCCAACGGCTACTAGGCCAGGCTTGCCAGGTCCTTGGGTATAGTTGAAGGCCAGGCCTTGGACCCCATGGTCACTGGCTGTGGATACAGCACATGGCCAGTGGTCACTTTGGAGGGGAAACGTGGCCTTCTGCCATAAATGCAGTCCATTGCTGGTGTTCAATATTTGTGGCGTGGGGAGCCTGGGGTATAGGGCACTGGAAATAAACACAGAGTATGGCCAGTGGCCTCTTCTGGGGCAAACAGTCCACTCACATTGGCAAAGGCCAATGGCCACTACATGTTAATTTGGTGTCGGCCATGTCCTGGGAAAAGAGCAGCACTGGTTATGGAAGCAGGCCATGCCCAGTGACCAATAAAGCTGGTTGTGGTGCCAGGGTGATAACTCCACCACTGCTACAGTAAAATTACCACAACTTGGTTTTACGGGACTTAAGCTACGAAAACGAGTTAAAGAAAACAAGTTTTTCTCCTAAAGTAATTAGGGGCAGTACACATTTAATACGAGGGTCAACCGAAAAAACAACTATCAAAATGACTTTAAAGGCCCAATTTCCCAAGCAGATCAGCACGACGAGAGACGTCGTGGTGGAGTACCTGGTTGCAGCCGAGTTGTGATTAGTTAACGATTTAGGTGGCAGGGTTCTGGTTACTTTGGAAACATCACAGATAAACTTCTTGGGTTTTGTGGTTTAGCAGTGCAAACATAACATTCTGTTAACAGAAGATTTGTTTTGCTTCACTGAGTCTCAGTTGTGCGTTTATGGACCTTTATGCATAGGAAAACGCTTTTCCTCAATAACTTTTGAACTGCTCCATGAATGTTCTTCGAATATGACAAGCAACTGTGAGGCTTTATGGGCTACTTCAAGTAGGGAAAGAATGTAAAAAAAGAGGTCATTTTTTACATTACGTTTTCTATAGATGCCAATAAACACACATATGGGACAGACACTGTATCTGGAAATGATCCACTTCCAGAGGTCGAAGTGGCCGGGAGCGGTACTCCTATACTTTTTTATTTTTAAGCTTCACTGTTCCTATACTTTTATTTTAAAAAGAAACCGTTCTGGAGTGGTTTAGTTTTAAAATAAACGTGTAGGAAGAAGTTGAAGCTTGCACTTCAGTGCACTGCACTGCTCATTCCCATAAATAGCAGGTGTGCTTGTTTGGGGGCTTGGATTGTGTGTCTGAGGGGGTGCAACGATGGGGTTTGTGGGGAGCGGGGGCAGGCCAGCAAGGAACATAGTTCCACTACTTTTTTTCGTACACTTCGACCACTGTCCACTTCGATTTGCTGACTTTTTGCCATACACTAACCCGCACCTGGAACTGGTGCACACTGCAAACCTCTCGAAATTCGGATCATCCAATCTCTAGATGTTCACTTTGAATGAGAAAAAAATAAATGCATCTATATATTCGTACATGCCTAGTCAAAGCATAGCATGAAGTAATAGGCATGTTCCTGGATGCTGCATATATGCGCGCGCTCGCAAACACACACACACCCCTCATCACCAACAGTACCACTCATGTAACAGACAAACAAACGTGTTTGTGGATAACACATGCCCACACACAAACCATCACCAGCGCATATCATATGTTAACACACACAAATAATACGATGATGCATGCACATACATACACACACAAACACACACAATCACTAACAGTACGAGGCATGTGAAATGCGCACAAAGCACATACAGTTTAAGTATTCATGCAAATATGCATGCACCCACAACCAACAATACCATTTGCATAACAAACATAAAAAGTAACACGTGTTAATGCATTACACATGTGCATACACACACCCACGTAACAAACATGCACAACTAAGAGGCGCTGTTGTGGTGCTGCGTCTGTCTGTGTGTGTGTCGTTGCAAGTGGGGGTTGTTTTTTTCATTCTGTAGTATGTTTCACTTTTATTGTCTAACCAGTCCTACTTGATCATTGTGTGTTTTACAGTATATCCATTTAGACGCTCGAACGCAGCTGTGCATGCACACATATGTAGACGCATTTATTTCTTTAGAAAGTTAATCTTTTGAGTTTGGCTCATCAGATTTTCCAAATCTTTTCAGGATTCACAACCTCAGGATAGGGGTTAGGTCCGTGCTGTGTTGCGTGTATTGTGAAGTGGGAGTGTGTGTTGGGTGTTGTCGATTTTTGGGTGTGCTTTGCACAGTATATTTTTCATTTTGTAGTGTATGTTTCACTTTGTGTTGTCATCCAGTCTTACTTCGTGTTGTGTGTGGCATAGGATCTTTATGCATTTTGCTGTATATTTTCCATTTCCTTTTGTTCCTCAGACACTACTCATCATCTTGTGCGTTTCGTGACACATTTTTATTCCGTTTTGTCCCTCCTACTCATGTACATGTTTTTATTATTAAAAAGGTAATATCTCGAGTTTGGCTCATCAGTGTTTAAAAATCTTTTCAGTGTGCACAACTTCAGCATATGTTCTGTGATTGTGTACAAAATCTGAACAATCAAACTGAACCATGTTGGAATATATTGCCCGAAAGTGTTATTTTTTATTTTTTTGTGTCATGGATTATTAAAAACGTTTCACATACAATTTGCCATAAAACATTCTTACACAAATTAAAAGTAAGAATTCTCATAAAAACATTAGTCAACAATTTTCAAAGTGTGATTTTTCAGGCTCTAATATGGAAAACGGAATGCAAAAAACATGCTTTAATCAGCGATGATGTTGGGCATGAAAACGTTCATGGAATTTTTCCAAAAGAGGAAAACATTGTTGGATCTTGTAAAGTGTCAGGCAATGTTAACTTTAGGGTTGCGACCACGCCTCTTCAAATACAGTTAAGCCCCTTTTTGCAAATGTAACCAACTGTTGTTGCCAGGCGACAGGACATTGTTCAGGCAGAAAGCCTCTGTGATGTCACGAGAACCGGGACTCACACGTACTGCGCCATCTTGTCCCTTTTACTGACAGAGAGTGATGATCAGTAAAGCTGGATTTATAGTAAAATGTTGCTGCAGAATTGCCGAGTGCATGATATCTTTATATATTACAGTCAGTGTGTTATATATAGTCTTGTATATTGTAGTCTTGTCACTGGCCTGGGGTGATTGCCATTAGAATGTGATGTATGAATGCAGCTCAGGAGCATGTTGAGTGCATCAGTGTATGAATGTTCTGAGAGAGTCAGTTGGGGGCCTGAGCTGGGGTGAGAGGATGGCGGGTGGGTCTTCTCCTTCATATGTACTGTACTTACCCATACCTGTCCATGTCCATGTCCAGTCATCTATGTCACTGTATATACTAAGGAGTAAAAGGAACTGTATATACTGTACAATAAAGTCTACCTGGATCAACCTGAGTCTCCACAGCAGGTCTGTGTGTCCCGAGTGACTACTAAGAGACCTTACTACATTGGCAACGAGAGTGACAGAACCCTGGATGATGAGAAATATGGAAATGAAAAGGACAGAGAGAAAGAGAGGAGCTGCAGCAATGGTAAAAAACAGTAAGGAGAGCTGTGTGTGGGGGGGGGGAACAGCTGTGCATGTGAGACCCACCGTTCCCCCATGACTGTTAGTTAAGTCCATCCTGCCAGTCCAAAGACATTAATGATTTTGGGCTCTGGGAAGGAGGTCCCCACCATAAAAAAAATCCCAGAGATAACCAATCAAGTAATAAAGAGAGGCCTGCCGTCCAGAATGAAAGGAATCACCGGCAGTTGTTTTGTGACATTTAATACGTGATTTGACAGCACAGGTAGTTTTTGGAAACATGCGAGGTACTTACTAATAATGGTGCTGTGAGTTGAAGCATGTATTTCCATTTTTACGTAAGGATGAGTTCCCCGTTTTGTCATGTGTGCCAAGCCGACACCAATAAAAGGGAAAAGAAAGCCAAAGCTAAAACCTTTGTGCGCTGCAAGGAATTTGTTCATGTTGCTGTATATGAAATGCACAGAGCGCCGTGGGGCTGCCCTTTGATATCCGCCTTAGAGATGTGTGCAGTAACTTCTTTTGATTGTGCTGGCAACGTAACCACAGTTGGCGGTTGGCATCGTAGGCCCAGCGAGGTCCGGCCTCTCCAACGCCGTGGAGCAAGTGATGACGTAGCCGAATGTTCTGCAGGTGTTGGCAATTGACATAACGTCATGAACGGAGGTTCATGGAGTGCTGTAGTTTCGCTCGCATTGCGGGACCTGAACAATTAGAAAAGTTCACCTGAAGGAAATGATGTCACGGACGTGGACGTAAGGAGGAAGTAAATACAATGAATTGCTGTATCCAAGTACAGAGGGATACTTTAGTGTGGAAGACTGCCTAGAGATATGGTACATGGGCTCATTTGTTTGAAAAGTAATATTGTTACGGAGTGGAATGGAACACACGTTATTGCATTTCAGCAATGCCACCAGTGGAGGAAAAGATACCGGGTAAACATTGAAACCACTAAAGAGCGGAATGCAAAGGAATACTGCACAAGCATCGGTGTTGTAGCTTTATAGATGTAATAGTTTAAACAATATTTGTGATAGATTATGAACGTTACCAACGGAAGTATCATATTTAATAAAGTGAAAGTGACATGTTAGGAAAAGATGAAAGTAAAGAAATGTTCATTAGAAGAAATGAACAAGCATGTTTTAAATATTAGAAGATGATGCTTATATTAATGATTTTTTATTACAGGAAATTACATTTTTATTGCTGCTCATGAGTTTTTAAAAAAATATATGGTGGAGTTGCTCATTTTCTTAAGTGGAATATAGAAGCGTGTGGTTTGGCCAGCCAGCATGTTTTCTTTTAGTTTAATGTTTCAAATCATAAAATTCTATGAATTTTGCAAGTGTATCTGATAAAGCCACCACCACATCTTGAGTTTTACAATGGTGGGTATAATGCAGCAAATGGGTATTTTAAATGGAAGTAACAAGTTGAATTTCGAGAAAGTGCAAATTATTTAGTACAAAGACAAAATGAATGCTTTTCATTGACAAATTGTCATGAGGAAATTTTTATGCGATTGGAATCCTATATTAAGGTTATGGTGTTAAGGGTTATGGTTTACCCTTTGGGGAGAAGTGAATAGTACATTACATACCCTGCAAATGGTATTGGGCCATTGTCTTGCTCTGTTTGTGTGATGTTGTGGCCTAATTGTTATTTGTCTCATCCCGACCATGACGCACGTGTTGCAGATTATGGTCGTAGTGCAGGGTATTCTAGTTAATATGTGCTGAATAATGAGTTTTTGGAATGAGAGTAAGAATTCCAATTTACCATGAGAGCCAAAAAAAAATTGGCGGTATGTATGCTCTTGTTTGAGTTACATAATATATGCGTACGCTCAAATGTGAGGTAGAGGTGCAGGGGTGGCCAACTGACTGAATAAGGGTTGCGCCAGGAAAAGGTTGGAATTGCCGGTGGATGTATATAAAATGTATATAGTGCACACTTTAGCAATAGTTATTGTTAAGTATTTTAACCACTGTTTCTTATAGGAATAGTTTTAAGTTTAAGGCATCCTGTGCTACCAGGAGCACTTCATTTGTTACATGTGGTTTTTATGTGTGTGATTCTGGTTGTGTTTGGATTTCCGATGTGGTTGCGAGTGATGTGCGTTTGGTTACCACATTGTATCCGGTATGAAAGGTTGATGTTCGTTGTGTTTGAATCTGACATGAAAGGGAGATGTTATGTGTGGTTACATCTGGTATGAAAGGGAGATGTTATATATAGTCTTGTATATTGTAGTCTTGTCACTGGCCTGGGGTGATTGCCATTAGAATGTGATGTATGAATGCAGCTCAGGAGCATGTTGAGTGCATCAGTGTATGAATGTTCTGAGAGAGTCAGTTGGGGGCCTGAGCTGGGGTGAGAGGATGGCCGGTGGATCTTCTCCTTCATATGTACTGTACTTACCCATACCTGTCCATGTCCATGTCCAGTCATCTATGTCACTGTATATACTAAGGAGTAAAAGGAACTGCATATACTGTACAATAAAGTCTACCGGGATCAACCTGAGTCTCCACAGCAGGTCTGTGTGTCCCGAGTGACTACTAAGAGACTTTACTACACAGTGATAGTAGTTATGGTAAGACTGGTGTTCTCATAGGAAAAGGCATTTTTTAAATGCTTATACATTTGGCAGTGTTGAACAGATCTGCGCAGAAAGTAGCATGAAAAGTATACATACCCGTTTCATTTCGGGGAGAAAAGCTACAGGAGGGAGGGCTCACAAAGTTGCATTTCTAGTAAAAATCCCAGCGGTAATATTTGCTCACACCTACAAAAATAAACGCTGGACATATTTAGACCCAACCATTGTGAGGACCAAGCATATGGGTCAACTTGAGTGCTCTGTTTGGGTTGAAGAAAATCAGTACCTTAAAAAAAAAAAAAAAAAAAAAAACGGGATCATTTTAATTCTAAATTCGCAGATAAAAAAATAATGTAATTTGATTGGATGGGTCTGGTTCTACAGCTATGGCTATAAAGTTTGAGGCTCCAGCTATCTTGGATTTGTGGACCCCATGAGGGACCCACAGATCCCAAAAAAAGGTGTGCTAAGGCTTGTCTGAAAAGGGCCATGTAGGAGCCCTATGAAGCTTGTCCTAAATTTACGGTGGGTGAGAGGATGCCCCAGGGGACTGGGCTAAGAGGTCTTTTAAAAAAAACAAAATGTGATTTTTAGCTGCTGGAACTTTAGCTCCTAACCGGCAAGGTATAGATAGGTTAATGGAAAGAGGTGACCATCTATGCCATCATTGTGGAATGTGGTTTTGAGAAGTGAAAAAACAGGTCTCCACATGGCATCTGCAGACCTTTCAGAGTCCCTCAAAACGTTAGCTTCAGTTCCCGCGCAGCCAGCACAAAAAGATCCCCCAACTATGCTAAAGAAGGACCATATAGGAGCCTTCTGAGGCTTATGCTGACCCTCCTATGGATGAGGACATGCCTTAGAGGGGTGGAACATGAGCTTCTTTTGCACCAAAAAAATGATTTTGCAAAATAACAAATCTTTTGCCGCTGAGAACTGTGGTTCCTAACTTTCTCACTGAATAGCGCTCTGTGAAATAATTTCTCACTTAGTGTATGAAGACATTGTTTAGGATAAGTTAAATGCTGGGGGAGGCGGGTGCAGATGTGATCAATAATTATTTACTGTACGTTTATGAAGTGGAGAAAACAATCTCCATGTGAAATCTACGGCCCATCCACAGGCCCGCACTTCATTTCTTGTGAAACTGGATTAAAAAAGCATAACAGTGGGGGTTAAGTTTGTTAAGGTATATTGAGGGCTTTAGTGAGCAAATCAACGGTATCATGCAGTAGGATATGCACTCACAGTGTGTGTATGACTACCCCTGGCGCTAGGGGGTTAACGGCACCGGTAAGGATGCCGCTGCCATTAACCCCCTACTGCCCTATTACGAGGTCTGTTAGCGGGTTTTACCAGCCGGCCTTTGCAGGCCCGTTATTAGCTCCTTCCCCATTCTCATTGAGCCCTATGGGGGCTCAAATGGGAATGGGGAATGGTTTTCGAAATGAGGAGTTACTGGGTCCGCATAGGTCGGAATGTCCCGGTAAGTCCCCATTCCGACACCACGGACGCGGAGCCGAGTTTGGAGGCAGCCATGGTGCTAATAGCACCATGGCTGCCTCCAAACTCGGAATGACCCCCATTGTGTTTGCTTGTGACTTGTATGCACACTTTATATATGTCTAATGCCCTTGACAAATGGCAGTGCATACAGGTAGTGAGATGTTTCGGCTATATTTTGACATTGGCATGGTACTGCAACATGGTGTAACACCGTGCCTGAAAGCCATGGCCCAAGAAAAATGCCCACTGGTAATGGAACTTCTGTGCAAGCCTGTCCTTTCACAAGGCCCCACCGAGTTGCCCAAAGCTGCCCTCTAGACACCAGGTCTTATTCTTCAGAGTCATTTCTAATCTTAAATGGTCATCATGGCTCACTGGCCCTTAGAGCCTTTTAGAAGATTAGAGACTGCAATACCTAATTAGAACCAATTACACTTTCAGTATCTATAATACCTGAGGTTGGAAATGATCCTAGTAATATCGGGTCAGCGCTACTCAATGCAAGGTCTGCTGTAAGCAGTGCCTCGTCTGTGGTAGACTTTATTGAATTAAATGATCTGGATATCCTATTTATAAACGAACCCTGGTTTACAGAGAGCTCTCCTTAGATATTTAATTTACTGGTGCCTTACAATTTCCAGATCAAATGGGTTAATCGTGATACCCAGAGGTGGGGGGGTGTTGCATCTGTTTATAAGTCATGCTTGTCCATAACTAATTCTGCCACACTGAGCTGGGATGGATCCTCCCAAATGTGCACTTTCTGCTTGTGTCCCTCAACCAATTTGTTCTTCCTAAGTTATTTTAAGTTACCTTCCTCCTCATCATTTTTTGGGATAATCTGAACCATTTTCTCTCCTCAAAAGCTCTTAGTTACTCCGGACTCCTCCTCCTTGGTGATTTTAATATCTGGTGTAATGTCCCCGATAATCCAGACTCTGAAAAATTAACTGAGATACTTCAGGCACACAATATACTCCCCATGGTTTCCTCCTCCTCCCTTTACGCCGGCCAGCGCCTTGATCTAATTCTCTTCAGAGGTACCGGAGTTAAGATCCATTAAACCATCTCAATCCCATGGTCACATCACTTTTGAATCCAAACAGGCACGTTCTCACCTTGACTCTTCCTCCTCCCCATTACTCCTCCTACATAACACTAAAGACCTAAATAACATTTCTGAGTCAGATCTAATCTCTGCTTTAGTATCTCCCCATACTGATAGCCAATGCAATGATTATTTTTCTTGTAATATGAATGGACTGCATTCTGTATACAACCATATCACCCCTCTTCAGGCGAGACGAGCAAACAACACACTAATTGCTGGTACTCTACCTCAATTTGAAATCTGAAACAAGACTATCGTCAAAAAGAAAAGGCCTGCCGTAAGAATGGAGATGCTCCATCCCTCAATTTAGTTAAGAATGCTTACAGACTAATAAGCAGGCTATTTTTACTGCAAAATCTTAACACCTCTAGAATGTTTTTAATAGTGCTATCAATAAACCAAAAGAGCTGTTCGACATTATGAAAAATGTAGCAAACCCGCCTGTGTCATAAGAAGTCTTCCACAGTGAATTCAGTTGGCAAATTAAGTTAACAAATGCTTTGTGGATAAGATCTACTAAATTCATGCACATCTTAGACAATTGAACTTGAACACCGAGTACATCACCTGTGAACCAACCCCCAACAAAGTCATCTTTGATTTTTCTAATGCATGGTCGGATCTGGTTCTATCATATCTTCAGACCTTGAAAGCCACTAATCACAACTATGATTTGCTTCCAGCAAGCGTTGACCACGGTCAGCTCAGGGAATGATCTTATAGTCTCCACTGTTACGCCCCTACTTAAAACATCTTCACCTGACTCTAGTGTTCTGCAGAACCTTCGACCAATTGCCAGAGACCCTTGGCCAGAGAAGATTTTCCAGAAGGTGGTTTATTTTAGTTTAGTTTGCAAAGGTAGCGGGCGCCCCTCTCTCGACAGAACAAGGCCTGATAACCTGTTCAGTGGTTATTAACCACTTGAGAGTTCGCAGCCACTGCTTTTACTCACTGTGCCTTTCACAGATGGGAAATATCCATTTGCATATCAGTCTTTGTCCTGCCCAGGGGCAGTCCAGCACCGAAATGCAATGGCAATTCCAACCTGAACGAGAGTACCACCAGCAACCCCATACACGTGTTTCACCCTTGTTGGGGATCATCAGTGAGTTGAAGCTGATGCCTCTCTAAGCCCAGTGAGAGGGAGACCACGTCTGGTTGCCCCCAGGAGACCTAGGGTTACCAATCCCAGGTTCCTTGAAAAATAATTTTGCAAAGGTAGAGGGCGCCCCTCTCTCGAAAGAACAGACTTGATAACCTGTTCAGTGGTTATTAACCACTTGAGAGTTCGCAGCCACTGCTTTTACTCACCGTGCCTCTCACAGATGGGAAATATCCATTTGCATATCAGTCTTTGTCCTGCCCAGGGGCAGTCCAGCACCGAAATGCAATGGCAATTCCAACCTGAACGAGAGTACCACCAGCAACCTCATACACGTGTTTCACCCTTGTTGGGGATCATCAGTGAGGTGAAGCTGATGCCTCTCTAAGCACAGTGAGAGGGAGACCACGTCTGGTTGCCCCCAGGAGACCTAGGGTTACCAATCCCAGGTTCCTTGAAATTTAGTTTGCAAAGGTAGCGGGCGCCCCTCTCTCGACAGAACAAGGCCTGATAACCTGTTCAGTGGTTATTAACCACTTGAGAGTTCGCAGCCACTGCTTTTACTCACTGTGCCTTTCACAGATGGGAAATATCCATTTGCATATCAGTCTTTGTCCTGCCCAGGGGCAGTCCAGCACCGAAATGCAATGGCAATTCCAACCTGAACGAGAGTACCACCAGCAACCCCATACACGTGTTTCACCCTTGTTGGGGATCATCAGTGAGGTGAAGCTGATGCCTCTCTAAGCACAGTGAGAGGGAGACCACGTCTGGTTGCCCCCAGGAGACCTAGGGTTACCAATCCCAGGTTCCTTGAAATTTAGTTTACAAAGGTAGCGGGCGCCCCTCTCTCGACAGAACAAGGCCTGATAACCTGTTCAGTGGTTATTAACCACTTGAGAGTTCGCAGCCACTGCTTTTACTCACTGTGCCTTCCACAGATGGGAAATATCCATTTGCATATCAGTCTTTGTCCTGCCCAGGGGCAGTCCAGCACCGAAATGCAATGGCAATTCCAACCTGAACGAGAGTACCACCAGCAACCCCATACACGTGTTTCACCCTTGTTGGGGATCATCAGTGAGGTGAAGCTGATGCCTCTCTAAGCACAGTGAGAGGGAGACCACGTCTGGTTGCCGTGGCCACACCATTAGGCTTCTTTGGGACCCAATGGCCATGGCCTTCAGCCGTGGACACTTTACATGTTGCACCAAAAGGTTTATTTGGGGTCCACTAGCCAAATCATTTGACCATGGCCACTTTACATGCTGCACCAATAGGTTTGTTTAGGGCCCACCAGCCATGGCTTTGGACGTGGCCACACCACTAGATTTCTTTGGTGCCCACTAGCCATAGCCTTTGGCCGTGTACTCTTTATATGTTGCACCAGTAGGTTTCTTTGGGGTCCACTAGCCATGGCCTTCGAACATGGCCACCTTACATGTTGCACCAATAGGCTTCTTTAGGGCCCATTAGCTGGCCTTTGACCATGGCCACCTTACATGTTGCACCAATTGGTTTCTTTAGGGCCTACAAGCTGACCTTTAACCATGGCTAGACCAATAGATTTCTTTGAGGCCCACTAGCCATGGCCTTTGGCCACACCCATTACACCTCACTATACTGTAAAATTCCCTTTTCCATAGAAAAAACAGCTTTCCCATGCCCACGGTTAGTATTCCCTTGATAATAGCAATGTACTACTGATGCCCGCTGTTATCCGAAAATGCTCACAAAATCCCAAACTCTTGCCTGCCCTCCGGAGCAACCACCAAGTGTCCCCCTCCTCTTGCCATGCTCCCCCCACGCCGCTCAGGTGCTTTCCCCCTCCCTAGCCCTCTCCCATTCCCGCCAAACACTCTTCGTTTCGTGTGACGCACTTTCATTCCTGATCCCGTCTTCTATTGTAACCGCAGTTATCTCACGGGAGGTCCGTGCTATTCCACCAATAATGTTCAAAATCGATCCCCAGTCCACTCACAACTCCCTAATTTCACATGCTGTCCTCTTTCACCCATCCCCACCTGAAGCCTGATGCCATTTCATCCCTTTTCCTCCTCCAAATAGCTTTTTCTTCACTTGTCGTTTTTGCATAACCCCGGAATAACCATGGTTAACTCTTGCATCAAGCAAAAAAAGTGGATTTTTCATTTCTGAAAAGCCTCTCTGATGCAGTGCACCATGAGAGATATAGTAATAATTTTGGGAGAAGGGAGTACCCCCTTCTCCATCAAATATTTTTAAAACTACTGGATGGAATAACCGCAGACCCCTCCCAGAGCGCTTTGTGCACAAGTTGTTTCTTATTTGGTCCAATTCCGTCCAGCGTTTATTACGCTTCGCTGCACAACAAATTGGACTTTTTCTCTATGAGAAAATGAATGGGCGTAGGCCGAAAACAGTTGCTTTTTTTGCTTTCTTAATAACTTTTTCATTTTTTTAACAAATATTTCCCAAAAATTCCAGTCTGGGGTGTGTGAAACAATTAGTTTGGAAAATTCATCCAAATCCGTCCACCAAGTCAAAACATATTAGCAATTCCATTTTCGGATTTCCTATGGAACTAGGTGCACACCGTAACTACAGTGCGGCACTATAATATTATATAGATACATAACGTGCAGCCATACATTATGGTTCTAGTAGTTTGCAAAGGCCACAAAACCTGTGATAAGGCATTGGTGAACAAAGGTGCACACTAACAATTATGTGCTTTTCATACTGCATGAAAAGCAGTCGTATATGGTTTTACAGAACTGATATCAATTAATTGTTTGCATAATTCACAGGCGTATGGTTGTTGAAATCATGGTTGCCTGTGCATTAACTATTGGCAAAGTAAAATATGTCAGTTTAAATACATGTATATGATAATATAGGATTGGTGTTAAATGAAGTAGCAATTATCCACATTTTGCAGAATGTAATTTGCACTAAATAGTGTAGTTGCTGTCTAATATGGTAGTAATATGCAAATAATCAGGGTGAGAGATCACATGTAGGGTTCTTAATTGCCGCAGTCGTTGGACCACTTGCATTTTTGCACCCTGACATGCTGTTGCCGAATGAAAGAAATGCTTACATCACATGGGATGCACACAGCACGTGTAACCCACCTGTAGCTAAATCATTTATGCAACCTGCACAAATCCGACTTAATTCAGGTCACTACTGGGGTGATGGATATTACCTATACGGAATACATAATATGACACTGTCCTCCATATTTCTATCCATAGATCCACGAGCCAAGACCATTATTAACACACATCTTATACTTCTGGCTGGACATTAAAAGGAATGTGTTCAGGATTCCGGAATGCAGGCGGCAGAGGCAGCAGCATAAACCAGCAGCTCCTGGCCCTCTCCTATATGTGGATAACTGAAGATTATGAACTCCAAAAAGAAAATTGAAACTGCGGATAATCCTGTGCCAAAGAAAACCACATTTGCCGCTGACATGGCAGACATACCAAGCCCACAGGATATATATTCCCTGCTTCTAAAGGTGGCACAAGACCTAGGAAAAGTGGCTCAAGATGTGGTTGATGTCAAATCATCAATGGAAGACTTGACAATCAAGGTGGCTAAATTGATGGCCGTGTTTCGGTTTTAGAGAGTGGAAATGCATCCATGTCTTCTGAAATTTCAGGGAGTTTCAGAGCTTACAAGAATCTGAAGGAGGATCTCAGCAAAGGAAAAGCTAAAACATTGGAGCTGAATTTGAGAATTAGATGTAGAAAACATACGGCTTGCTGGTTTGGAAGAGGAAGAAAATGAAGATTTGGCGATTAAAATGCTGGACATCTTGAAAAACACACTGAAATATGAACAATTAACATTGATGGACATTGACAATGTGTTCAGGATTGGCAGGAAGATGGACCTTAAAGGTAAAGTTAGACAGATCCTGGTATCCTTTACTTGCACCAGGGTAAAGGCAGATGTCCTATGAGCTGCAAGAAATATGGAGGTGAGTTACTATAAGAAACAGAGGGTATTTATTTATCCGGATTACCCAAAGGTGGTGGTGGAGATAAGAAAGTCATTTAAGGAACCTAAGGAACTGGCAAGGTCTTTGGGGGTGAAGGCTTTCCTTAACAGAGCCAACTGGCTTACTTTGGTGCTTCCAGAAGGGGAGAAAACTACAACTGAACCTAATGAGGCTCTGAAATGGCTGAAAGATTTGGAAAGCCGGGCAGAGAGGATGGATAACTAATATGTGCCTTTGGATGCCATGTTCTATGACTTCTACCACAGCTGCACATATAGGTATGTTTGTTATTGATCCCCCCTCCTCCTTTTTTTTTTTTTTTACATTTTGTTTCGTAATTATTTAATCCAACCATAACAACATTGGATTGGATACATAGAAAACAGCGCCGTATGCAGTTGCAGTTGAACGCTTTATTGTTGAATGAAAACGTTCTCATTGTCATGTTGGAGCTTCGGCGAGATGTCAGAAATACTTTGAAAAAAGAACCTACAGCAATCGGGATGTCACATGATTGCTCAGCTGACCCGGATGATGCCACTAGGGGAGGGTTCCAGGAGGAGGTGTCACGTACGCGTAGTACGCTGTAAGTTGCATTGGCGTGGAAGGAAGGAACTGTACTCTATGCTCTGCTACATGGCCTGTCCAGCGTTCTGCGGTGAGATTGGGGCATTATGCCTTGTGTTCATGCCGATGGATTCGGATGTCCGATCATCTTGGTGCAATCGTATAGTGTGTAGACTCCGAAATGCTTTTCTCTGTATGAATTGTGCTTCCCTGCCTCGTTCACAGCTGACATCCATTGTTGGCGTGTGTCTGCTGTGAAAAGCCGGATAAATTTGTTTTCTGTACAACAACATTGAGCATTTCAGCGATACCAGCGTTATGCTTTTACTTGGAATGGCAGGTGGTGAATTCGCACACCTGAGGGGCCTTTTGACTATGGTTTCGTGCAGAAGTACAATGTCCTATTTTTACTGGAGTCGACCTGATTGACTGCCTATACGAGCGGTATTGAGGCGAACGTATTGTGTACTATCGGATATCCTGATAAATGTCAACATGTACATACTGATGCAGAACACGCAGTGATGTTGTCACTGGAGTTGACAGCGGTTGCATTTGGTGGGTGGCTCAAAAGGTGGATCGTAATGGGTGCAGTGTTGGACACTTAGCTGTGTATTGGGCACTGAGACTACCTAAATGAATGTTGACCACGTATTAATTTAATGTATTTTTGTAAAGGACATGTTTGTACTTTGTAATGCAGCGGTATAGGTGATACCGCATTTCTCCTGGTTACCTTCCCGACCCAATGTGCTCAATCTGCCACAATTCACCAGACTGTAGTGGTCTGGATTAATGTGACGTGGTGGTATGTGTGCAGTGCATGTTTCTTGGGCAGGCAGATGGGTCTGGTCACTGCTATAATACTACACTGGAGATGTTTTCCAGTCATTGCTATTCCCCTGTACTTGCCCAGGTTTGATTTTGCTTTCTACTTGTTGGTGCTCATCCTCAGGAACTTCACTGGGGCATCATGTCACAGTGTCATAGTCTACACTTGGCGAGTGGTACACGATACAAAGGTATGTGATGCCTGATGGTGGGGGTTGGGGGGTGGAACTTTAAATGGAGTTGTTAATATCTTCACAGTGTCTGCCTACTGCTCTCCTTACGCAAGGGGGTAGTGGGCTAGTCTCTTGGTAATAGATATTCTCTGACTCTGATATTAAAATGTTTCGGGGGTAATGTTTTAAGTATTGCTGGGTATGACATTTGGACCGGTGGCAAGTTCAGGGATGATTGATTTGCCTATGCCGGTTCATGTATTGTGTGGTTGCTTTTGTGGAGCTTTCTTTAGTATGATACTTTGGACTGTGTATTTCATTCACAATTGTTGATTCAATTCTTAGTGAGAATGGCTTATTGAATGTATATTGAATGTAAGCAACTTGGACCGACGGGTGGGATTTCATCATATTAGGGGTGTAGTTCACGTGTGTTTGATATCTTAGAGGCTGACATGCTTCATTGCGTGTAAGAGGATAAAGATGAATGTGGTATCTGTTGTAGGCTCTGATATGGTGGCCTTCTTTCATTTCATATACCTCTTACTTCAGGGTTGCAGAGCTTGGAGACATTGGTTGGTCATACATGGTGTGTATTTTATTCGCACCCTGCCTAATGCGAACTTATCTCTGTCTTGTATGAATTGTGGATATTTTAAGCTGGATGGGGTGGTGGGGTAAATCATGCCACAAGGTTAGTAGTGGAATTGATGTTTGTAGCAGCTTCAGCTGTCGGTAATTGATGTGGAATGGTGGGGTTTGCTAGTGATGGATTGTGTATTTATGTCTAATGAATGGACGTAGGCAGCAGTATGGGTCTTATTTGCTTGTTTTGTTTGGGGTTGCTCATAATAATGGGGTGATATTATCATTATCTGGAGGGTTGGTTATCAATTCCTGTAGTCTGACTTTGTTTATGTACCCCAGGAGGTGTAGTCACATATGTATTGGAACTGGGTTCAGCCATTTTAGGTAACTTTCTTGAATGGAGAAATGGTTAGGGGTTGTTTGGTTGAATCGGGGAGAGGGTGTGAGGTGGTATTGAAGCTTTGTACTGAATGTTTAGCAGGTGGTATGTGAGAGACTTGGAATTGGAATAGGCAAATGTTTGACATTAACAACGCTTGTTGATGATTTAATCGTGGGGCTATTGTTTTGCATCTTTGTTTCTCTGGGTTCAGATCATACCTTTCGGTACGAGTTTATGATTTTGGGTGTGATCATTGGTGGTTGGCGAGGATTGGATATATGTTTTGGGGAATGATGATGATTCATGGAATCTGTACTTACTTAACTTCCGGGGGTGCGGCTGTGGTAGATAGAGGTCTGAGTGATGGTAGTCATGTTTTTAATTGTGGTTTAGTCGGTTTCTTTCGAACGAGGGGGCTTATTGGGGAGTTCAGGTTATTTGGAGAGGTGTCCAGGACGTTGGACTACCTGGAATGTGTTAAGGAGTTTTTTCTGGTTTGCTGTTCTTGGTGTTTTGCATCTGTTTTCTGAGGGCTGGGTTGGGGTTTGGGTTCAGGGTCACAAACACGAATCAAGGCCTGTTGTTTAGATTGGATTGTGTGGGGGTGGACTTTCTGGGTTGGGGGATGAGGGATCAACTAAGAGTTATCTTGTGGAATGTGAATGGTCTAAACAATGTACAGAAAAAACGGAAAGTAATGTCCTATTTGAATGATTTGAAAGGGGATATGTATTTCCTTCAAGAGACTCATCTTCTTAAAGAAGATTTGGATGGTTTGAGGAAGGGCTGGGTTGGGAGAGTATACGGTTCTTCTTTTGATTCGAGGTCTAGGGGTGTGGTAATTTTGATAAGGAAACACGCCCTAATTAAGGTTGTTAAAGTAATATGTGACAAGGGTGGAAGGATGGTTGCTATTATGACGAATATTCAGGGCAAGGTGGTTACATTCTGTAATATTTATGCACCAACTTTGGATGATGGTACTTTTTTCAGGGGGGTGGCACAATCAGTCCAGGATCTGGAGACTAGTAACATAGTCTTGGGGGGTGATTTCAACATGGTCGTTGACTCTACATTAGACAAGAGTAATAACAGATTCTGCAGGAGAACTGATATGCAATCTCGGGCGCTAATGGATTTAATGGAGGAGCATAATCTGAAAGACATTTGGAGGATGGACAATCCGTTGGTGAGGGAATACAGTTTCTATTCTGGAGCGCATGCAACTTATTTGAGAATTGACATGATGTTGATGTCAGGAGATATGTTACCAAGTTATAAGGCAAGTAGTATAGGAAATATTGTGCTAACTGATCACGCTGAGGTGGTTCTGGATTTGAGATAGAATTTTACTGTGGATAGGCAGTTTACCTGGAGACTTAATCCTATCTTGTTGGGTAATGTTGATGAGATGGACAAACTTTCTTCCGAAATAGATTATTTTGTGGAGGAAAATTGTAATGGAGAAGTTGAATTGGGCATAGTTTATAGTTTGGGAAGCATTTAAATGCAAGGTGCGAGGCATATTTATTAATTTGGCGAGTGGTTTGAAAAAGAAATGGGACAACCACAGTTGGAATTAGAGAGTAAAATAAATGATTTATCACGAAAACTGATGGTGGATCCTACAAAACTGTATTTGCTTCCTGAGTTAAATTGATTGAAAAGAGATTTGACTGCGTTGATTACAAATAGAGTAGACAAGAGGTACTTCCAGCAAAAGTGCACATACTTTGAACGGGGTGAGAAGTGTCATCGTTGGCTAGCTTACAGACTGAGGGTGAAAGAGTCGGAGTGCTCGATCACATCAATTACGGACTCTGGTGGACAGACTACATTCGATCCGGTGAGGATAAATGAGGTGTTTAAGAAGTTTTATGAGAATTTGTATAAAAATGAGACTTACATTGACGCGACTAATGGAGATTTTTTGGGGAAAATTCAGGTCCCTGAAATTTCTGAGGAAGAATCAACATTGCAACGATTTCAGTCTTTCTGAAGAAAAACAAGGATGACACGTTGGCGTCTAGTTACAGGCCAATTAGTTTAATCAATGTGGACAATAAGATCCTGGCCAAGATTCTGGCGTTAAGGCTTGAAAAATTACTACCAATTCTGATAGATCGGAATCAGTCTGGTTTTGTCAAGGGTAGGATGACGTCCAGCAACATGAGGGCACTACTATGCACCATCACTAAGGCATCTGAACTGTCAGAGGACTCGGCAGTTCTCTCATTGGATGCCGAGAAGGCGTTCGATAGAGTCAACTGGCAATTTATGTTTAGGGTTCTGGAAAGGATGGGTTTTGGGAACCAATTTTGTTCCTGGATTAGACTATTATATACCAGACCCACGGCCGATGTTAAAACTAATGGTCAGAGGTCTCAACCTTTTGAATTGGAACGTGGCACGCAACAAGGTTGCCCGCTGTCTCCTCTCTTATTTGTACTTAGTATTGAACCTTTGGCCACTACACTGAGAGCCGAGAATGGCCTACAAGGTATTGATTGTTGGGGATTGAAACAAAAAGTTTGGTTATACGCTGATGACTTGCTATTGGTCCTTAAGAATCCTGCTGAATCACTGCCTGTGCTTATGAATGTTCTGGAGGTCTTTCATCAGTGCTCTGGATACAAGATAAATTGGTCAAACTCAGAAGTTCTGCCCCTTGTCCCGTTGTGTGACAAACGTTTGGTTACTGGGTTGGGCTTCAAGTGGTGCGCTAAAAAATTGCTGTACCTGGGGGTTTGGATTTTACCTACAGTTGCTGACTTGGTGAGAGTGAATATGAATGTGGTGTGTGCTACTTTCAAATCGGATTTGGATAGATGGTTCTTGTTGCATCTTTCCCTTTGGGGGAAGGTAAATGCTTTGAAAATGAAATGGTGTTGACTCCTAGAGTGAACTATGTTCCGAGTATGGTCTCGTTAGAGATTGAGAAAAAGTATTGGCGGGAACTGGATAGACTCATGCAAGGTGTCTTGTGGGACCATAAACCACCACGCCTGAGGATTAGCACACTACAGTTGCCATTGTCTAAAGGTGGGCTGGGAGTCCCAAATTTCAGAGCATATCATATGGCTTTCATGTCCCGTACCTTTTTTGCCTGTCTTCAATCAGACTGTGGGGATTGGTTTGGTGCAGAGTCTAGCCATGTGAGCCCGTTGTCACCTAGGGCTCTGCTGACGAGTCAGCCATACAGACGGAAGTTGGAGAATCCGTTGACTAGGAGTCTACGGACTTCTTGGATGGTATTGAATGAATGTTTGGGTTTCAATGCATTGAGAGACCCAAGTGCTTCAATTTTGCTGAATCCGAGTGTTACACATGAAGGGAAAGTTTTGTTCTGGCATGATGGTTCCTTGCTGGGGTTCAGTGGATTGGGAACCTTTTTAATGGTACGACTTGGATGACTGCTAGGGAGATACGGTGAAGTTTGATATTCCTACTTTTTATCGGAAGATCAGGAGAGCGTTGGGTGATGTAAATATGGAAAAGGGAATCAATGTGGATTTGCTTGGTTGGAACCCGGTGGTGAGTGGTTGTGGCCTAGTTAGCTACGTTTATAAACAAATTGTGTCTAATTTGAAGACAAATGATGCTGTGAGACTGGATTGGAACCAGAGGATTGGTGAGGACATTGCGGAGGATCATTGGTCTCGAATTTGTGAGAATGTGAAATTGTGCTCTTTGAGTCTTGTTGAAAGATCGCATCAGATCAAAATTTTGAATAGAACTTATTGGACGCCTGAGAGACTGATGGAAAGGGGAATGAGTGACAACTCTGATTGTTGGGCATGTGTACATGAGGTGGGCACCTTTGAACATATGCTGTGGGAATGTTCAAGGGTAAGAGGTATGTGGTTCGAATTTGACCAGATTTGTGAGAAGGTTCTCGAAGAAAGACTTCCTATGGATTTTAAGACCATTGTGCTGATGATATGGATGACTTGAGTACTTCACAAAGAAAGTGGATCTTTCGGGGAGCAATGGTGGGAAAGAAACTGATATTGAGACATTGGAAGACCTCTACTCTCGTTACAATTGAAATGTGGATTGCTGAGATGCATATTCTAGCTGATATAAAAAAGGGTTTTGTATTCAAGGGAGAAGAAAGGTGCATTATTCAACAAGATATGGGGTACATTTCTTTTATTGTATTAGGCCTGATATTGAATACGATGTGACTCTGTGGGTGGGGGTTTGTATATAGTTGGGTGTTCCTTGTAATGATTTGTGTATATTGCTCTTTTGTTATTCGTTTTTTCTCAATACTGAAATTTTGAAAAAAAAGGCAACAAAAGGAATGTGTTCAGCTACACACCCATGAGATAAGAGTTGCCTCCTTGACCATGTTTCTTAGTCATTGGACACAACAAGCCTATATTGACTTGGGCACTCCATTGTCTTTCCATTTACTTGATCCCATAGAGAATTACTGGATTCTCCAATTTCTATGCAGTGGAATGGGCGCATTGTTTAACAAGCAGCCCCCGTCAAGCTCAGAGGGATCTTGTTACGAATACTTACTGCAGCATTGGTTTATGACGGTAAGTTTAAGACCAGCGTTGCATAGTGGGACAGTGGTGATTTTAGCTCATTGAGCATCTAATAAGAATCCTAAAGTTACAGAATAGTTCTATATCGAGATCACACATCGTTCTAACACTCGCATCCTACTGTCATTATCCTTTGACAGATACCCCACAGACCCTGAGAACACTTCTTTCCCGTCCTGAAGAAGGTCACTCCAACCAAACGCTTCAAGAAATAGCTACATATGGCTGAAACACTACAGTGTCAACCTTGACCTTTCTGTCACAACATTTTGTCCTGTATATCACATTATGTTCTGTTTGGTATCCCAGAGTTGCATCTTGCCTTGGAAAGCACATGCTCTTTTGTAAAAACTGTTTCATGTATTTTAGAAAATGTGCACAGTTTTGAGTTAAATTCCTCAGTATTAAAGAGCTAGGTACACAGTGGTATTACCTTATTGTCAAAGTGAAAAGGCTGTCCGTTTTTAGGTTTGTCTGGTAAAATTGTGTAAATACTAAATTTGTTTTGCGAAATAAAATGACCAATGGTCCCACAAAAATATATTTTTTCTGGTAATCACCACAGTTCCATTGGCCAGTTATTCAACATATAAGTGTGTAGTTACGCAATTAAAAACCTTACATGTGATCTCTCACCCTGATTATTTGCATATTACTACGATGTACCCACCTGGGCAAATCCGGGCTTAGCCAGGCCCCCCTTTATATTTTTTTCGCTGCTGTCTAATATACATATTCGCGCCTCGAAAAATTATGTACAGGCACATTATAAATGACTAATCATATCACAACGCAAAAGGAAGCGCCGGCTTCGCCCTCATTATAAACGGTTAACGCCAAGTTCTCTTGCCCGCCATTAGTAGAATCTTTGTAAATGTGTCCATGCTGTTATAAGATGCCTTTTCCACTAGGCTGAGCCTGATTTACAAAGATTATTTCAATGGGATTGCACGATTGTAAACACTTTTATAAATCAGCCGTGCCTAGCACGAACTAACACACATTACAACATGGATTTTGAAGTATAGACCTGGATCTCGTATGTGTAAGTCTTGTACCGTTAATAAAGAGGTCTTCACCAGTGTAGTCCCAACTGTGTGAGTTATTATGTGCATGTTATGCTGGGGTTTGTTACCCAGCCCAATCATCTATAAAGCAGTGACACACACACGCACGCACGCACGTCCAAAGAAAGCCTATTCCTTGTATTCCCTTGACACCCACCCCGTGTTATTTCTTCATAAACCTATTTTGCTCCGTCTCATAGATCTTGGTCTAATGGGTGGTAAGTTAACTCTGGGTTAACGATCGTGTCTTCTTGTCCTTATGATTAAGATCCTGACTTGTCGCCGTTTTAATATGCAGAAAATGAGTTCCATAGAATTGGCTAATAATACAGCCTGTTATTAAGCAGCAGGAGACTCTTAAGTGTGCTGTGCGCAGTATGCAAATGCATATTTTATTATAGGGGTAGTGCATAGTGCTTGTCCATTGTGGCGTTGTAGAATTGTGAGTGTGCCAGCCGGTGCTTTATAATTGTGATGTTAAGTGCTTTCGGAAGGAGCGACTTGAATCCAGTTCGCAGTAATGCAGCAGACGTTTGAACTCAACAGTATTAACGTTAAAGCGTGTCATGTTAGCCTTTAAGAACAGGACGCGGACCTAATGAGGAACAGGGAGGAGAGGCCAAAAGGGCCGAGATTTTCATTAGCTGGACCCGGCCTCCATAAATCGTCGGAGGCAAGTGGCAGCTTTTTTTCAACCACCTTTGAATACGCAATCACATACCCCCTTATACGTACAATAAATGGCGCTTGCCTGAAGAAAAATAATTAGTTGAGGCATGTTTTAATGCATATGCATATATATTTATATGTTTGAATATATATTAGAAAATATATGTGCTATATATACATAAATATGGATAAAAAGCGAGAGGAAAGAGAGCAAGAGATAAAGTGAGAGAGAAAAGGAGCGAGTGAGAGACAACCAGTGAAAGAGCGGAAGAAGGAGAGAGAGATAGGAAAAACCAAGGTTCAATGTTAATAAGTTTAAAGTGTTTGCCAATAGCCAAAACACATTGATCAGGTATTAAGAATAAGCAATCCTGACTCAAAATATTACAACATGAAGCCACAAAGCACCACAGGTGTTAAAGGGGACACCTCGAGAAAAGAGCCATTTTCAACCCTCATTGCCCACACCTACACCCTCAGCAATCCCACAGAGTCCCTGTGTTTGCAGTGTTTTCGTGGGCATGTTACATTGTATTTCACATTGGAAGAAACAGATGGGTTGCTTCACACACAAATGCCCAGTCTCGGAACATTGGGGACCGATAGCCAGATTTTGCCTCAATAAAATGCCATCGCTTAAACCATTTAATTCCTTTACAAAAAATGTAATTCCTTTTCATTCCTTGGCTTTATATTTCACCCAATCACCACTTCAGTAGTATCTGAGCACTTAGGCTGGTTCATGCATTACATACTGTGCCCCCGCCTTGAGGCGCCCATACCTTTGTCTGCTGGAAGAAAGAAAATGAGGGAGGGGAAGGCACAAGGATGAAAAATGGGGAGTAGATGCTACCTACACAGGGAGGGTGAGATACAGCGGACAAAGAATGTTTTGTGATAGCCTGAGTGCAGGGCAGTCCTGTCAGGTGGACAATAGTTTTGCAAAAATGGTGTAATATGGGTTTGGGACAAAACCGTCATGCTCTCTTCCATATTCCTAAAACTGGTGCTAAGTGCATTTGCTTCATGTTTAGAACCTCTGCAAAAGGTGGCAAACCTGCCCCTTAGTCACAAAACCTTTTTCTGGTGTAAAGTCAGATTTACAAGATTAGGGCCACTCCACCTGTGGGCCGATTGGTCCTGAGTTTGGCGAGGATCTTATAGCCCTCAGGGAGGAGAGTGTCAAAACTTGTGACAGAGTTGGCCGTGAACCAAGTCTCAGTGGGAGCGAGAACATCCAGATCAAGGTCTTCAAGGTGGAGGCAGATGTCAGAGGAGTGTTTGACAGCAAAGCGAGCGTTGAGAGTTTATGTGGACCGGCTGCCACTTTTGAAAGACCTTTGGGGTGTGGTACAGGACAGAGGTACACTCAGTGGAAAAGGCAGAGGGGCCCAAGAGAGGACAGAGATAGGAGGGGGGCAGATGGCCCAGAGAGGAGGAAGAGGAGGGTGCCAGAGAGGAGGCAGCAGAGGAGGAGGTGAGTGGCAGAGGAGCTGGAGCTTTAGATGAGGAAGCTGGCAGAGGGGCCAGAGAGATTGTAGAGGTAGCTAGGTGGAACAGGGCCCAGAGAGGGGCGGAGGTGAGAGCCACAGAAGTGGCAGCAGAGTTCGAAGGAAGTAGCAGAGGACCCGGAGAGGTAGAGGACGAAGGTGGCTGTGGGGCCAGAGAGGTGGTAGATAGAGTAGCAGGAGAAGGGAGGAAGTTGATAAGACGTGGGAGACGCCTATCCAGGAGGATGGGCTGAGTGTCCTGGACCAAGACGTTCCCATTTACATAGTCATTAATGATGTTGTTGGACAGGAAGGAGGCCAAGAGGATATCACATCTTGTGCCAACATTAATGGGAGATGACGAGAAAGGAGAGAGAACATCGACCATATGTAGGGCCCATAGGTCCGGAGAGGGAACGACAAAAAGGATGTCGGTGAGAGTCTGTCTGGAGAAGGCATTGACATGGGTGTCAGCGATGGGAAACCTGGATTGGAGACCACCTGCACTGCCTCCCTGGCAACCCCCGCACTTGAGGACTGTTTTCTGTACCCCACAGTCCCCTACCAGCACTGATGTCTGCACTTACACTTGCACTTGCCACCAGCTGGATGCACCTTTTACTTATTGCTTTTATTTATTTTATTTATTTTTACGGTCGATCCCTTGTACTGAACTCCCTCTGCACTTTTCCCTTCCCCTTCCCCTTCCCTATGCACTTGCACAATCTCAATGTCACCTGGCCTAGTAAGATAGTTGTCTGTCTTCCCTCTGTTCCCCCTCCCTTGCCTCGTTGCGCCTTTTAACACTTGTATATAGGCACGTTATAAATGCCATATAATATCATATCATATCAAGATGTCCTTCTTGAACTTCTTCCTTCCAGAATTTGTGAGAGGCATAGGATAGGTGATAGAAAAGCAGTTACAGAAGATGGGTGCGACCGAGAGCACCACAGAGATGTGTAGGTAAAAAAGGAGAGGGAAAAGTGAGAGGTAGATGAGAGAGGAGAGGAAGCACAGCACAGAAAAAAGTATTAAAGATAAAGATATATACACTTTACAGATTCCCTACTTCTATGTTTGCACACTGTAGCCATTGTATATGCTGTGTAGACACAGGATTAGAAAAAAGTTAGAACTCGTTTATCAACTTTGGAAGGGTGAAAGGCTGAGTTGGTCTTGCCAGGATTCGAACCTGCGACCTGCAGAAAGCAGATTGCACTCAACACGCTAAACTTATCTTACCGGCTTAATATGTAGATTAGAAAGGTTTGTGAATCATCCAACGACAAAACATTTTGGCCATTCATACGCAATTCAGCAATTGGGGCATATTTCCCCCTCACCATAACCCATAAGAAATTGCATGGATTTGGGGAGACCAAAAGCCCACACCTGCAGAACAGGTGACTCTACGATACTGTGCCCACAGTGATCAGTTGTTCCCAGTGCTCAAAGACATTCCTCAAGAGAAACCTGCAACAGGTTGTCTTTTTTTCCTTACATTTTTATTTTAAATATCAGCTGGTTAGAGTGAAACTATTGTTATGTGAAGGCAGCCACAGCAGTTGAGTGGGAATTTAGGACCCCCCTATGGGCTGTGGCATGCTCATTAAGAGGTGCCAATATTGGGTTATTAGAAATGGGAGGGGTGCATTAAGCCACACTTTGTGTAAAACAATTACTACAAGCCATTGCACCACCACCACCATGCAGCGTAATACCCAGGACATCATAGATGACATGACAAATGTCATTGATTTTTCTGGTTTTATTAGGTCCCTTTAACAAAGTTTTTTGAGTGAATTTCATGGGTTTCCACCAGTGCATGCTAATTTCCTACAACTTACGAATATCATACTTACCCCAATATAGCAACATTTCTTTCTACTTTAAAAAGTTTCACCTTAAAACTCTGCCATTTCCCACCTTCTAGCATTGTTTTTAACACTTCTATACACGTTTTGCACTGTTTTTGCATTCATCGACATCCGTGAATGTCTGACATCATCGCAGACTTTTCGGAAAGCATCACAGGACCTTGTGCACGTGCGCAGCATAATGACATGTCCGCGAACGCCTCTGCACTTCGCAATCGAGTCTGTGCTTTAAGAACAGTTTACAACTTCATTTTCTACTGATCTAGGAACTTTCAAGCTCAAAAATTACCCCTGCACAGCTCCTACACCTATTATTACTCATTATCCATTAACAATCTAGCACAGTGCACATACTTGGAAGAATATTAGCAAAACTGTTAATTATCTTAAAAATAGCATCAGCTATTCCCATCCCTCCACCACCACCAGCTAGAGGACCTACTGTTAAGGACTTTAAAGGGGCGTCAAACTCCAGACCAGGACTCTTTGTACTGGCCAGTGATGCAGCGCACAATCAAAATGCTTTTAAATGTATGAATTTGGATTCAGCTTTGAGAAGGCAGCCAACCCATCTCACACCCCCCTTAACGTACACCCCATGTTGCAATGGACCATGAACCAGGCCAGTGTGTAATAATGAAATATTTATTTATTTTAATTTTGGATAAAAATCGAACACATTCAATATAGGCCAGCAATCACCAGTGTAGTGATAATTACACAGGAAAATTATAGAATACACTTAGTTGAACCTTCTAGCACAGGAGACACAATCCACAATTCAAAGAAAGCAAAATTACTTTTGAGGTAGCACTTTAAATGGCACAACAGTTAAGACCGCCCGCTGCCACACCCCCTCAAAACCCTCTTAAACAAAATTGTGAGGGTGGAGAGGAGTAGCAAGGAGTCAGGTATACTATGCAAAAATCGGATTGAAAATCCGACCTACCACCCCTGAATGGGAGGCACAAATCGGGTTGAGCTCCCTCGAAAAATGAGCAAAATGGCATTCGGAATTACTAAACGTTGATTTTACATGTTTGGTTGAATGAATAAGGCAAAAATGAGGGCAGCTGTACTAAAGAAGCACGAAAACTGACAAGCTACAAGGCAATGTACTACACAACGGGCATACAGTTTAAATAAAATCAACTTGGGGAAGGTAAAACAGTGCAGCAAAATCACACGTGGCAGGATTGCAATTTCTTGACTTTTACAGGCTTACAATAGCAAAAAGGCTTGAAAATTAGCTAAACAGACAAAACCGGAACGCAGTTTCAATACTAAAGGACAAAAGGCACATCACAGGTATGATATGAAAGAGAAAGGATAACTCTGGATGAATGACGGTATGGAATTCTTAAAGGGAAAGGAAACTCGTTTTTTAAACGGGGAACAATTTCACGGGACAACTCGGTTTTGTTAGTAAAGTGATTTCTTTTACTGAAACTATATTTTAGTGACTAAATTGTTAAAGAAAGACACAGTATGTGAGGAGGTTACTTGCAATGGCAACCTATCCACGCTGTGTTCAGCTCTATATGGGAATTAATTAATTTTTTTAAATTTTTTTTTATATAGCTGCACAATTCAACTTTTCAAAACAATAAAATGCATAAACTTCACTACATTACATTATATTATTACTTATAATGGAAGAACAGAACAGAAGGTATATATTTACACATCAAATTTCAAAGGCGAATAATTGTCTGATCTAACTCATTACTTATTAAGTAATTCCAAGATTATTTAACTATAACAGGTAAAATTACATCAAGAAATTGTACTAGTAATCAGATTGTAGAGAATTTCATATCAGTACACACTGCTTCCCAAATTTGCATGTCATCTTTTTGACTATAAAAATTCATTGAATTAAGGAAGAATTTTGAGCTTTGCTCGTGCAGAGCACTGCAAGAAATAATCAAATGTTGCAGCGTCTCCTTTTCATCAATTAGTCCACAATAGCGACAATAGGACAAATTAATTGGAATAAAATGCTGCTTAGCAAGGACTTCCCTGGTTGGATACAAATTCAATCTAAACCGTAAATATTTGTTCCTTATGTCCATTAAATTATTCAAAATAGCACTAGGGACTTATACAACGGACTGAAATGATTAGGAAAGAATGGCGCTAATACATGGAGATCAACACAGATTTTCCTAAGGACAGGATCCACAGAGGATTTAAGAATTTACTAGGGTATTTATGGGATTTCGTATTGGGTTTCTTATAGGGTTTGACAAATGGCAAGGTAACAGAGCATGGGGTGCAGCTTTTTGGTTACTGGGGAAGGGAAATACTTACAAAGAGCCTTGAATGGGGTAGTTTGGACAGCGAACCAGGCTTCTGGACAGTGAGGCAAGATCTGGTCCTGCGCAGCGGCAGGCTCGCCTGGAGGGGACTGCTGGGCCTAGTCTGGTCACTGTAGACAGTGAGGTGCTTCAGCTGGACAAAATAGGTAGCGGGGCAGAAGACGGTCTGGTCGCTGGATAATCCCAAAAAGGGTTCCAGAGCCTTTCTCCCTTTCTCCCTGAATTATTGGGATTTTTGTAGGGTTTTATTCTGGATTAGAGTTTCAGCCTGGGTAAGAGGTTCTGCCTGGATCTGCTCTCAGCTACCCCTGGCCTGGCATTGGAATCTGGAATCTTGCAGGGTGAAGGTGGAATGTCTGTATCTCTGGATGTTGAGTTGAATTTTTGAAGATTGGACCGAAGGCAGTGACTCATTTTAGTGTGTGTGTTTTCTACAATGTGCTTTGTTCTACCAAAGTTACTTTTGCCAAAATCAGTTATCATTTATGGAGCAAACCTGTCACGCTCACCTGTGTCTCTGCGGGAGCGATGGAGTCTTGGCCTTTTTCCCCGTATGCTCACTGCCCAACCTGGTACGGAAAATCTGCCTGGTAATGATTTCACCACTAGACCCCCCTCCCACTTTTCCCTTTCAGCAGAGGAGGTTTAACTAGAGTTTTCCCTGGCTCACCTTAAGGATTAGTTGGGCGAGCTCTCCATCCTGCTATTGGCAGGGGCGCAATTCTTCGTGGGCAGGTGGTCCGGTGGCCCCGCCTGTGGGTCTTTCCCTTGTGTTTATAAATGCGTATAGGGGCTTCTCGCGTTCCGTGTTGAGTCGCTGTTCCGAATTCACTGCGGTTTTTCCCAGAATACTGCTGAGCGATGTGTGGTGAACCAGTTACTTCACTGGTGCTCCAGAGCCGACTGGTTTAGCAGGTAGGTGTCTTTTGATCCAGCCGGGTACGTTTTTAGAGTTGGGCGAATGCTGCTATTCAGGTAAGTGTCATTCAGGCTTTCGCTCAACGTTCAAGGATGTGGGGCACTGCGTGGAACGCGACTAATTGTTGTTTGTATTTTACAGGTGAACCCCCAAGTTCGTGAGAAAAAAGAAGCAGCGTGCGCGATCTGGCAGTTAAGAGTTCAGGAGAGTATGCGCTGAATTTGACCGACACTGGAGTCGGCAAATACACAAGCACTACCTGTCTTTCTTGTCTTCTCTTCACAGGAGCTGCTGAGTGGCGTGCCGAGATCCGGAGAGATGTTCACAAGACTGGAGATGGTCCGATGACTGAAGCTGGTCCGATGACTGGAGACGATCCAATGACTAAAGCTGGTCTGATGACTGAAGCTGGACTGATGACTGGAGCTGAGACCGCGCGCACGTGAGTTGGAATTATTTCCCAAAGACAGGAGCGCAGTGAGCATGTTTCTTGCTAAGCTTTCAGAAAACAACACAAAGCACTGAATAGTGTTGGGACGTGGCTTATATAGCCAGCCACGCCCAACAACTAGAGCGCACAGGTAGTTTAGTATATTTCCTCAATTGCCACAGGAAATGAACAGGAAGTGGTTATACTCTGAACCCCAACTGACATGAAACAAGGAGGCATGATTACAAGGATGCTTGAAAAGGATGTCATGGGTTTAAGAGTGTATGTGCCTAGCCTGCCAGGCCCTGATCCATCTTGCCCCAGCCAGGCACCCAGTATTCATGACAAACACACTTATATTTAGAAATGACACATTAATGCTGTTCGCGTCCCCCAAATGCTAGGACAATCCACAATGTCTTATTTTCATGGCATACAAATGACATTTAAACTGTCATAATGTCACATTACTGTTTCTTTAGGTTACTGAAATAAATACTTTCATATCAAAAAGTCCTTTAAATCAAATGGATGGCATCTGTCACTGGAGGGCGGTCCTTAAGATTTCTCCAGTCATCCTACCCCCGCTGTGTCAGCTCTGGGCAGCAGGGCTACCTAAAAACCTTTCATTCTGGCAGATGCAGCTGAAGAGAGGTGTCACCAGGAATTCACAATTGCTTGTGACAAGGCCAGTTCCCCTGATCCATTGTTCTTGGCTGGAGAAATGGCAGAAAGTCTGATGAGGTCACCACATCCCACACCTTGGCCCCTTTCGTGTGCCCAGGGACTAATCCACTTGGGGAAGGTAATTCTGTTCCCAGAGGAGGCAGGGTCCTTTGAAACCAGTGCCTGCCAGACCTGTTCTGCTGGTCTCCAAGTATTTTTTTTCCTCTTTCTTTAAACAGAAATCAAGTCTTTTTGGGAGTACATATCATGTATATTTTAGAGCAAACCCCCATCTTCCATCACATTTCTGTGCAAGCACCGGGCATAATTTTGACATTTCACTTTCAAAAGGAATTTTCCTGCTTGACAAAAGCACCATTTTACACATGGGTTAATCTTTCTTGGGTGCCTTTCAGGGAGACTGCCCTCCTTTGCTGGTGTGTAACATGAATATGGATGAACATAGATGTGTCTTACTGGAACCAAACTGTGTCATGTTGAAAAAAAGGAAACGGCATCAGTGCGGAGTCATTTTAAACACACAATATTTTCTTTTTCAGTGGGTAGTTTTGAGCTGGTAGAATAGCAGCGCTGCCTTTGAATTCTTTTCTTTGGTGCACATGAAGAAAATACTGGCAGCCATTCTCGGAGTGTTCCAGGTTCCATCTCGCCCCATATGTGCTCGACAGAGCCAGCGCAGCCATTCGTTTTGTAACTGCTGAAATTGCAGTTTGGTGATGTTGGGGAAGTTCTGCTGGGCTGGTAAATATACCCCACACAACACAACAAAAAAAGCCCAGTACTTCCAAAGGGAATGAAGAGGACCAAGAAGATGAGGTAGAGGAAGTGCCTACTTCTAGCACTCAGAGAGAATCATGGGTGTGGCAGTTCTTTACCACTGTTGGAAATGTACCAAAGGCTAAAGCTACTTAACCGAGTGCAAAGTTGCGGACTACCTGGACAGTACTCCTACGGGACCACATCCATACTCCGCCACACCAAAATACAACCATTGCAATGCTCTCAGTGCTCAGAAAGGTTGTTCCTTTCTTAGCAAGTAGTAGGCTGTCTTCCTCCACCTCATCTTCCTTAACCAATACTGTAACCGCACAGCCTACTTCTGTGGGACACAAAATCCCACCAGCTAATTTCGAAAGTGCTTTTGAAGCTGTAATCATGGAGCATGAGAATTGCGCAACATCTTCCCCTGTCCACTTGCCCCTCCATATTAGTGCTTGGTGCCTCTTCCCTGATTTCCATCCCAACCTTACTTTCTGACCCCTGCTGCAAAAACAAAAAATCAAAATACAAAAAAAAGAAAAAGGTTCCTTTAGGAACCACCTTTCACAGTTAAAAAATAGAAATAAAATAAATAATATGTTAGACTCCATTTACTTTACATTTCTCAGTAAAATAGATAGACTCAATACGATTTTCCGACATTCCCATTAGCATTTTGTGTTATGCTAATGGGAATAATGTGGCGTTCGTCGCCCGTTCCAGTGGCTGGAACGGGGGATAATGGCCCAGCAGTCCAAGTTATCGGCCAAAGTGAAGCAAGGGTGGATAACAAAGGCTCCGGACCATTATCCCCCGTTCCAGCCCTTGCAATGGGGATGAAGGCCTTTTGCACCCTGAGTTGCCAAAGCGGTAACCGGGGGTGCTAAAAACAAAGGATTGTCCTTCCTACAGCAGAAAGCGCGCAGCGTATGGAGCCCCTCTTCCCGTTCCATGCCGACCTGCAGGAGGCGAACAGAAGGAGTGAATGCAGCGGCATCCGTTGCCGCCGAAATAAGTTAAGTAGAGGGGATAGAGGTAAAAAATAAATACTAAATGGGACGGAGAGTGGGGAAGAAGATGGTGGCGGAGAGAGCTGGTCATCAGGTGGCTTGGAACGCAGGCTTGTACCGGCAGTTCAAGCCCACGTCCCTAGCCTCCTGATTGGCTGCCTCCCCCGCCCAGAGTGCTAATATACAATTGTATATTACAGAAAAATATAAAAGGACAGAAAAACAATTTTCTGTTCCAAATACATTGTGCTAAAATACAATAAGGACCATAATCAATGGACCTTTATATCTATCCATGGGGTCCACAATCCCCTTTCCACACCATGAATCATTAAAACACCCGGATGGCACGTGCACACCATCGCCAGTGCAGCCCTTCCATCCTTTTTAATTTTATATTTGTAACACTCCCTCAATGAGTCACCCATCCATCCACCAATCACTTCCAAAAACTGTACATAGAACCCTATGAGACCATATTAAGCTTCCACACACCAACTGCCACTTAACGATCTTAACGAAATGTTTTGCATCTGCATTTCCCTTATACAAATAAATTTTACACAATGCTCCTATAAATGCACACATGCATTGTGCAGTGAGAGAAGTGCATAAATAGAAGCGGCAGTACAGATGGGAAAGTGCTCATGAGAACCCAGGAGAGAAATCATTAATCTTTCCTCTTTTGATTTATATAAAAGAACTATGAACCTCCTTTAAAAATATATATTTTTTGCAACACATACCTATGTCTATATCATTCAGTTGCCTATGGCATAAGGCTCCACACTGACCCCAGCCGAACCAAACCACCCCTATTATTCACTGCACCCACCCTGCATCCCACCTCAGTGTCCACTATACCCTGATAATGTAACCAATAGCCAGTACTCATGGCTTGCAGCCAAGCCCACTCTCCAAATCCATGGGGCATAAGCTTCGGTCATGCCGCATTTCCCAATAAGCAAATCAGAGTACACATTTACGTTTGCCGAGGGCTAGGCCCAGTACCCAGACACCAAATGTATATCACTAGTTTTTCAACTTACATTCTTACACTTTCAAAAGTGTAAAAACACTAGACAGATTTTCAAAAACATGCTTTTAGGTCCTTGCTAATGCTCATCAAGCAGGTTTGTTGTAATCTAGTCCACCTCTTCAGGCTGTAACCACAAGCAGAATATTGTTTCCTATTCAAACCTACCGCTTTGGCCATGCTGCATGCCCCCATAAGCAAATTACAGTATACATTTCTCCTTGCCGACGGCCAGGCCCATTGCCCAGACAGAAATGTTATATCACTATGTCGTGGTACTTACATTTTTCACTTTAACAAAACAAAAAAGATGTCATATTTGCAAAACCATGCTTTCCATATCTTGCTGACCCTCTTTGTACATATTTGTTGTAATCCCATCCAGAAATTCAACATGTACCCCCAAGCACATTTTCTTTCCCTTTCAAACCTATCCCAATTTCCAAAAACTTTACCACATAGCCGGTACCCAGGTGGCCATGCCCACTTTAACCCCATTGTTGGTCCCTCGTGGTCATGGCCAGTAGCCAGATTGTTCGGTTAATGGCCTTATGCCTTATGCCATGACCTGGACAATCTGACCACTGCCCATGGCTAAAGGCTATATACTTCAGTCACCAAAGGTATATTTTTTGTACCTACATTACGACACTTTAAAAAATAAAACACTGACACATTTGCAAAACCATGCTTTCACGTCCTTGCCAATGCTCCTTACACAAGTTTGCTGCAAATCCGCCCATGTTTTATTTTTAAAAACTGTCAAAATGTACATACATACATACAATAGTCATACAATTTAGCCCCCACTTGACAAAATCCATTCAGACTTTGCACAAACATTCAAGGTTGGGATATAATATTCCTGAAAAGTTTTGTCCACATTTGTCAAATGGCAACAAAGTTATAAACCATCTAAAAATGTTGAGACCCCCTGTCTAATTTTGGCCACTCTTGGAAAAATCCCAACAAACTTTCCAGAAACATTTATATTTAGATCTAAAAATGTTTGCAAATTTTTGTGCAGATTCGTCAAATGGCACTACATTTATAAGTCTTTACAATATTTTGGGACCCATCCTCTAATTTTGTTCCTTCTTGACAAAACAACAGCACACTTTGCAAAACCATTCAGGATCAGGTCTAGAATAGAATTCCCAAATTTCATGCAGTTTCATTGAGCGGCGCCAAAGTTAGAAGCCATCCAAAAACTGCATTTCACTAACCCTGTAATGCAGAAATAGGCACAGATGTCGCCGAACATCTCAGATGTTCGCAAACATCACAGGACTGTCCCGTACATCCGGACTGTTCGCAGACATCGTAGAAAAAAACCCACCCATTTTTTGCCCTTTTTAAGGCCATATCCCATGCCATCCTCATCACCCCTCACCTCCCGGGAGATTGTTTCATTAGTTTGACAAGTGCAATGTTGTGCTTTTAATATGTTTCTTACTGCGATGTTCGCAGACAACAGACTCTGGACGCGAATCCAACATGGCGGGCGTTTCCAAAAATCTGACGCACCTCATGCTTTTTATTGACTAATAAGCAGGCGCGTCCAATGTCCGCTGACATCACGCCATCTGCTGGACCAATCGGAGGCCTGTCCGCGGACCGAACAGAGGAGTGAGCCCGGAGCCCGCGGACCGAACCCAAATATCACGATTTTTTGTTTACCTACTTTTTGGCCATTTTAAAACAAAATACTGGATGGATTTACACCAAATTTACAAAATCACACTTTCGGGACCAAGCCGCTGCTCCTGCCGCAAATCTGGGCTGTAGGCGTGAGCAAAATATGTTTTCCATTGCGTCTATGGAAAATGAACCATTTTGGGCACCCTCTATAAGCCCCCCCCCACACGAAACCTCACCAAACTTTGCTGAATCAATCTTATGGGGCCATATACATTGTTTGCAAAGTTTCGTGAGGATTCATGAAGGGGGGGCAAAGTTATAAGCCGCCCAGAAAGTGCTCTTCCTATGGGTTCTCAAAGCAATTTTCAAAAGGTCCATTATATTAAAAAACACCTCGAGAAGCAGGCCCAGTGTGTGTTCCCTCGGTGTGTGCGCCCCTCCTGGGGTTTCTGTCCTCATTTTCATTACACTTTTGGTTTCTGCTCTCCACTCCTTTGCACTTTGGTTTTCCGTTCCCTTGCACATCAAATATTGTGTTTCTGCTCCTGCATCAATTAAGCGTTTTGTGTAGCTTCCCTCTTGCATTAAACATTGGGGGTTTGTTCCCATGTGCTTTGCATGTCTGGGTTCTCTTCCCTTGTTAGTTAAGCAGCAAGTTTCTGTTCACTTGTCCCTGGGGTTTCTGTTGCATCAACTCTTGTACTTTGGCTTTTCTGTTCCCCCAACTCGTTCTGAGGTTTAGTGGAGGCACCTGCTCTTGGATAAATCATCACTTGGGCATACACATCTTGGAACAGCAGCACCCACAACTAACCTCTTAAAAAGGTGGTCACTGTGAACCATGTTAAGGGCACAGCAGTGAAATAGGGGAGGCAATGGATGGCCAGCTTTGGGGGTAATAAAGGTGCTCTGCTTTCCTGAAGGAACACTAATGGAAGCGTACTGCTGGTAAACCCCATACCTCTTAATTTGGGACATCTGCCTGCTGCACTACAGATTATTAGTACCCGGTAGGGGTGTAATGTCGGCCTCCCAGCCAATGGGAGTCCCATAACAGGGGCTTTGTATTATGTTTTGCCTATCCTGTGTTTGTAGCTATTGCCTATGTATGTGAGCCTGCTCAGAGCTGGAGGCCGCCATCTTCCCCCACCGGATAATCAGGTAAATCCTCCCGTGCGCACATGCATTGCCCATCCCCTTTTTCCATATATTTAGATTCCCCGCCCACCCCTGCTCCACTTACCTTGTGCTGTTGTCCCTCACCGGCGTCGAGGACTGTAGTGTTCCCGGTGTGAATATTGCTTAAGTAAGGCTGGGAGTTCCAGAAATAAGTAGGGCTGGGAGTTCCAGAAATAATGTGTCGCTTAGCAACACTACAGTCTTGTAAGCATGCTACCATTAGCGAGGCCAGTGCCTCGTGCTGTCACACTGTAGCTGCACTGCAATAAGACCACCACTGGACTGTAGGTCTCGCCCGTGAGAATCCTGAATCGTTTACAGGGGACAGAACTCAGCCTTCTGTGCCACTGGAGCACACTGATGGACGTGTACTGCTGATGACCCCTGAATGGGGATTAAGTCCTAAAATAAAAGTGGGAGTGGGATGTGACGTCAACAGAAATTAGCATATCAAGGTGAAATATGCACATTACAATCAATTGGCTTTGCATAACCATATAAATTGCACAGGACGAATGTCATTTGCCTTTCATAAAATCAAGACACACAAAAAACCAAGAGATGATAGTTTCTTCTAATAGTGTTTTGAAAACAATAAAAGGTGTGCATGTTTTAAACTCCAAGAATCAATACCAATGTTTTGAAGGCATGAAATGTGACATTTCAACTTAAGTTGTCTGCTATTTATTAAGTTATATGGTGCAGTGGTGAAGTGCCTGGTGGCTGCGGTTCGAGTCCCAAGGTTGTCATGAATTGAGAAAATACAGCCAATGTTTTTCATTTTACACACGGCTTCTAAAATAAACGGGTGGGGGAAACGCCCTCTGAAAAATGTGGGCGACACCATCCACCTGAGTCTACTCTCGACTTGAGCCCTGCTCACTGCCACAATTTGGGTGGATGTCACCTGCCATGAAATCAGTACACTCACTGCCAAGCTCCTTTCCTGTCCATAAACTTCAGTGTGCTGTCAACCACCAAAAATGAAATCAGCTATTTTCTCCTACCCTGGGGACCTCAAAGTTTCAGAAGTACGAACTTCATGTGACTCTTTAGATAAGCATTACGCACAATATTAGGCTGGAGGAGCAGTAGCAGCTCTGAGTATCCCCGGATTGTCCCCAGCGGCTCTGATCCCGTGCGAGTAGGCAAGATAACTCCCACAGCCGACCTGCACTGCAGTGCTCTGCTGATGATTCCATCATCCAGCGGGCCATACAGTTATATAGAACTAAAGATATAACAGTTGGATATTTTCCATCAACTGAGAAACCACCAGTACCCATTGGCTAAATTACATATTGTGCACTAATCCACACAATGGTAATACTTATCTGAACGTCTGGAAAGAGTCAAAGAGCCCGCTCGAGAGGAGACAGACAAACAAATAGTTTGTTGTGCAAGAGTGGGAGTTTCCTATAGGTTACACGATGGGTGACAGAACAAATAAAAAAATAAACGTGAATAGCTAGGGCAAAGCTTTTTAAGGTGGCAGAGAAGATATTTCTGGGCTTCAAGTGCTGGTCGATCGAAGGTGTTGTGACACACCAGAGGTTTGAGAGACTTCCCTGATTATCTCAGAATTTAGATTGGGTGTTACATCAGGGCCAACCTTATATGAATTTTTCAAATGTGATAGTAGTCATACATTTATTATAACTCAATGTTTAATGGGCAAAGTCACAATATTTAATTGTCTAAAGCATAATGTTTAATTGTTCAAAGCAGACACGTGTCTCAAGCTATTTGTTGGTGTTCTGTATGACTCCCCCAGTTAGGAACAGTAGACAGTATCCCATCTCTAGCGTTGCTCAAAGCCAAACCTAAGGGCAGTGCCATGTTCTCTCTGCCACGTTGGTTTGCAAAGGGTGGTAAGGAGAGTTTGCGGGGGAGTGGACACTGCTGGTAAAAAATTGTGACGAGGAAGAGTGGATTCAGTGTAATTAAGATAGATTACCGTTAAGCAAATTGGCCATTATAATAGCTAAAGAAAACCATCTTCCACTGTTCCATTTGATGTTTGTGGACTCTGGAAAATGCCTGCTTTTTTGGTAATAAAAAGGCAGGCATCCGATATTGCCTATAGTACTTACCACCCCTGGTATAGTCGTATTGAGTCTTTGATGCAACTCTCTTTCCATGTTTTGTAATGTGAATGTCGGATACTCTTGTGAGACAGTTGTGGGTTGAGTCTTTTAAGGGATGGAGCATCATGTCTAGGATTGCAATTTGGAGCTCAGTAAATTAATAAACACGTCAAATTAATAATTCACGACCTTCAACAAACTAAACATTAGTTTTTACCAAAGTGTGAGACAAACCAACATGTGACTGAAGGTTCAGCTGTACTATTTTGCAGCTGGCTGACAGGAATAAACAAATAAAAAAAGAACATGATCTCTAGCACATCCATGAGCAGTACAATGCAATCATCTACAGCCAGAAGTTTTACTAGGATTTTGAAAAAAAAATACTTTTGCCAGTAAACATGCCTTTTTTATAATTCGGGGGGCACTTTTCTTGAATCCATAAAGTCCCTCGGCAACATAACAGCATAGTCATCTCCACCTGAGATAATCTTGTCAGTGAAGCTATACTGTGAAAATTGCATAAAATAGAGGGAATTAAGGAATCTTGCTTTGTTGTTAATTAAAGAAAATTAAAAGACCAATTCTACTTGTACTCATGCCTCTAACTAATCTAAGTCCTCTACTCAAAGTCAGAGAAATGATCCTACAAACAATCCTTTAAATTAACCAACTACCACACATTATCCCGGCAACTGATACTCCCAATGAGATACACCCACTGGCAGAGTTACTGAATGCTCTCACCCACAATCTTACAGGTCATGTATAGTGGGAGGACAAATGAATTCTCCCATGAAAACGCATCCACACACAGTTGCTGAACCCATGCTCTCAAATCAATTCTTAACAACACAAACTAAAGAAAAATACTAAGTGAATAATAGATGTTACAGTTCCATAGCAAGGAGACAGACAATGGTGCATGCTACCGACAAATCCACAGATTGGACCACAGGGGTAGCCCGAAAAATAGAACCCTGCCAAGATAATCTTTGATCACTCCACTGAACCCTACTTCTCCCTCTCAGGAGCTCAACCCTTCCTTTGCTCCACCTACCCATCCAACTCTTCTTCTAGTCCCCATCCTACTTTTAACCTGTTGTGTGGGTCCCCAATGTGCAGTCCTCTGCGGCTTCCCAGCTAGGTTTGCGCTTCATGAATCCCATACATACTTGCATAAACAAGACAACATTTACTTCTTATGCTCCCCATTTGTATTTTATCGTAGTAGTGCATTCTGTAAAAAGACAGCTTTAAACTTATGATTTTTAATCAGGTTGCAAACTGATGACTGTAGGGTTGTGAAAGTCAAAATTCATGAGGGTGCTTGACTCGGATGCAAATTCCTGGTTTAGTTGAGTTAACGGCTTGGGCTTCAGATGGAGATCTGCTTAACATTCCTCTCTAAGGGAAGTGAGTGGAAGCGCCCCCAAGTTAGCACGATCCTCCCCGCAATGGGAGACAATAATGGACACTCCCGCAATGGGAATAAGGCCAAGACAGAGTGCGGGTGAGCGTAAGTGGGAGTTTATCAAAAGAATATGGCATGCAAAGAACTCTGCAACCTCCGAGAGCGCTCTGCCTGACAATCGCAAAGGCAGGCGTATTTCTAATACAAAAAACGTCATCAGAACCTACACACTATAGGGGGCACAAGTTAATTGGGATTGGGTGGCGTCGACTAACTATAGGTGTTGCTGCAGCGTGGTTGGTCCGGGTGAGAGGACGTCACTGGTCAGCCTCGTGGGTTGGGTTGGGCCTGGCAGGCCGGCTTGAGGTCATCCGGGCGGTGTTGGTACGCTGGGGCAGCCTGTGACAAAGATGAATTCCTTCCCTGACTTAGGTGCCCTAGATCATGCACATTGCAGTTACTTAAAACCCCATATCTAACTTCTACAGTAAATCTTTCAATCAATACAACACAGGAGGAATGCACCTTGTGAGGGGTCTGGTGGTCGTCTGTTGGATTTACCGGTGTTCTGACGTCTGGTATTCCAGGTCGAGGGGCTGGGCTCTGGGGGCTTGTGCCGGGTGGTACATGTTTTCTACTATAAAGGGGGGTTCTGTGTCTTGTCTCATTGTCGGGGGTAGCCTTTGTGCGGGGTCAGGCTTCTTGGGGTGGTCTGGGGGATTGTGGGATTTACGAGAGGGGGCTGGTAGATCAGTGGATTCAAACGTAAGTTTATTACCGTGCTGTAAATAACGCAGGTGGCGGCCGGTGGCCTTGGATGCTGCGTTGGGGCCTCTGACTCTCTGAAGCGGTTCCAGCTTGGTCGGAGGAGGTGGGGGAGCACGGCACAGGCCTTAGCTTTTTTCTACTTGGCAGGCTTCGTAGGATAGGAGGGAGAATGGCCTTGCATATATTCACAAAAGGTATTTTCCTCGTGTGTTGCCTGATTTTGAATACAAAACTTTTATACCATTTGTCTTATTTTGACTACTATACCATACATATATACTTCGAGTACATTAAACATTTCGTTAATATATTCAGTCTGAGTACCTTTTCGTTACCTAACATTATATTCACTACAGTGTGTGATTATTTTATGTACATTAGACGTTACATGAGGTAGTTCTAGGTTATGGCCTACAGAGATTGATACTCGCCGCTTTGGGTGATTAAGAAAACATATACGAGTTCAGGTTTCTACATAAAATTGAAAGAACACTTATACAGATAAAGGCTATACGTTTGGTCGACATCTTTCTCTGTGGTTATAGCAGCACTAGTCCAGTCCTGGGGTGATATCATATAACGTTACATCTTTATGGTTTATTCACAGTTTACAGGATCTGTTTAAACAGAGGTAGTTCGTTAATACCAATACTTGAATTATTTTCTACTTTCTTCAGATAGTGATGCTTCAGCTTTTTCCCCGTCACCCCGGCCTCGCGGACCAGGTCATGCGGGGTGCAATATTACATTGTGAACGATAAAATGTTACAGTGTTGGCATCTCGGGTTTAGCTCATACCCGACTTTCTCATGGGAACGCGCTCGCAGCGGATCTACCAGGGCTACTGCGGCAGGGATACTTGGAAAGCCCTCCAAAGGTGGGGGCTGCGCTGCAGCGCGCTGAACTCACGCCATCTTTGCTGGGCAAGAAGGCTTCTAGGCCTGTCTAAACGTTAGTGTGTGTATATGATAGATACGTGGGGGCAATGTCATCGGCGGGCAAGCCCTCCTCCACCTGGGCCCGGGTGGCATGAGGGAACGCCCGGCGAGCCATGGTCCTCACCGGGGGAGAATAATGCAGGAGAGGGGGGCCTTAAGGCCTGTCCTCCCCTACATTTCCCCCCTTTCGTTACTAAAGTAACGAATTCTTCAGCTCTTCCAACCTTCTACACTCTTGCTCCTCAACTATCGCGTCATCCCATGCAGGTGTTCCCTTGATGGGCATCCATGCCCTACACACCCCCCTTAAGCTCTCTCCTCTTCTAGCATATTCGTCTGGTGTGCACGTTAAATATATACAGTCACCACTTTCCTCCAAATCTACCCAGACCTCTGTGTACCATTCTAATTCCACATCTCGGGGCTCCTTGATAGTGGTATGCCATAGCTTGTCTACTATGTACTTGTCACGGTACATAGGCACTAACCGGTACTGGGGGGTGTTGTCTATTCCTGTCTGCACATGTACTTCTTGTGTTGCCCTCATTGTACCACCAGAGTTGCCCATTGTCACCATCATCATTGCGCCGTTAGGGACCGCATTTGCACAACATCGGAGGCCCAATTGGCACAGGCAGAACGCCACGAGGAGGAACACCACAGCTGGTACCAGAAATTTCATCGTCATTCCAAGCCAAGAGGGAACCCAGGAGAAGATATTGTCGAACCACGTGCTGGCTTCTGCCCCACCTTCCATCTTCATTTTCTCTCCCAGATTATGTACTGCTTCGATCACGTGGGATAAGGACCCATTTTCCGCGTCTTCAGAAGGTACGAAAGTGCAGCAGGCACTTCCTATTTTTCGGCAAACACCTCCGTCCAACGCTGTCAGTAGGTCCAGAACATACCTGTTCTGCATGGTCATCAGGCGTAGAGCTCGCAGTTCTACTTTTATTATGTTGAACCCTTCTTCAGTGTCATTGGCTAACTGAATCAGTTCCCACCGTGTTATCTGGAGCCATTTTGCATTTGCCCTTGCTTGGACACTTGAAATTAGCGAGGCAAAGAACGTTTCTACAGAGCTGAACAGTCGGTACCTGTCTGGGATCTGTGCCAATAAATCGGACGAAGCTTGAGATATGTAATTTGATGCCCGTCTGTTCCGTGATAGCTCTTCTCCCTTTTCTCCGGAGGACAGGGCATAGAGGTGTGGTTTTGCAGTGGGATTAACCACACCCTGGTGCATGTTCCCTGGCATCCTTTTATTTCCGTCAACGTGGCTTTCTGGAATCACCATCAGGGCCGAGTGCAGAGTGGCCATCGAGCAGCTGCCACTCCATGCCTGGGGAAGGTGTAAGTAGGCCTGGTTCCCACATACCCAGTATGTGTCCATCAATGCGGCTGTTCCTTTTCTCATGTCTGGGATGGTGAGAGTTTTGTTGCAGTTTTTATTCGTCCCCAGTGCCACTTTTCCTTCTCCCTTAAAACATAGTTCGTTCTTGATCTCACTTTGTAGCTTGAAGGGTTTTTCCATTGCTGTTACCCATGTCAATTTGGAAATGTGCTCCTTCCATACTGGTGTGCAGGTTTCTTCCATCCATCGCAGTCTGGCTGGTTGGACACCTCTCAGTGCTTCCGCTTTGCACAGTACTTCTTCATCTTTCCATTTGTTTTCAGAAAACAGTGTCCCTTGTATCGCAAAAAATGGTTCTTTGAGACATACCACTCCAGCTGCTTTTGGGTAGCACGTTTTTTCAGTCTGTATAATCTTGAAAGTGACGTCGTGTGCCTGGAAGGTGTTTTTTATTCGGCATAGTGTGAGATGAAGGAGACACTGGGCATCTACAATGGGCAATTCTCTGGGCAACAACACTTTAGGTGTGCCTGATGCATGGGGAATGAGCGAGCAGACATAACAGCTCTCATTTGTCGTTTGTTTGGCTGTGGCACTCATATCAGCATACCATTTATTTGCTTGGTGGGGGTGCCGAGGGTCTTCCATTTTGTCTAGACCTAACCCATAGTACTCATCATACCCCCTCCTGCTTGTCTCTCTTCTCTTACGTCTGCTGTTTTTAATAGGTGAAAAAATGGGCCCCCCTTTCTCCTTCCCACCCCCCTTGTCAAAGTTCTGATATGTTTCCTTATGTTCTTTAATAGTTATAATATTCCCATCTTCCTCAATAAACAACAAGTCACTTTCTTCAGATGGGGTGGGGAGGGTGTTGGGGCTGTTATATAGTTCAAGTATGGACATTGTGTTGTTTTCCATTTCTGTTTGTATACCTCTTGAATCAGACAGGACGACAGTTGGTGGTTCAGTGTAATAACCCCATACAAAATGTGATCCATCCCATATCAGAAAATCACCTTCTTTAATATTTACACTTGTGGTTGTATTGCTCCCAGGAGCTCGAGTGATGTTACTCCCCCCTCCCCCCTCGGTCATCTCGATAGAGATGAGCGCTATAAACCAATATGTCACCAGGCAAAACATTGATAGGAAAAATGCAATAATACAAATTGATAATCCACATTCGTATGAATATGTAAGTCTATCTATTAACATTTCTTTAATTCTAACAAATCTATTCGTTGCAGGCTGCCCATTAGATGCCATGGTGATTCCTGTTTGAGATACAAAAGTGCATTAAGTACAGGCATGCCAACATAACTTTTTTTTTTATTTATTTATTTTTTTTTTCCTTTCATAAAACACGGACGTGGGTGGGGGGAGGGTTTTGTTTCCACAGACACAGGTATTTACAATTAATACTTTTAGATCATTGTACATTGTATAGAAAAATCTTCGTCAAAAAGAAAGAAAAAACGTCAAAAAATGTGAGATAATAAAAAAAAAACCCCTTCAATTTAAAGAGCAAAAAAAATATATTCTTTTTTTTTTTTTTTTTTTTTTCGCACAACTGCCATGTCATCAGTTGCATTCATTGTCAATCGCTGCACATACAGAAAATCACCTTCACTCATTCTGCACAACTGCACTGTCCGCTGTTGCCTGTGCCTCGTCCTGCACCTCACCTTCCACGGCGCTATATGCTCTGCGTACGTCTGTCAAATGCACCCAATATTTTAGGCCCTTCACCTTTACTGCCGTGGGCGTGCAAAACACTACCTCATAAGGGCCATGGAAACGTGGCGCATTCCACCTTCGCACAAAACTTCTGACATATATAAAGTCACCAGGCATTAGCTGTAATGGTTTGTCAGGCAGTGTCCCTGTTTCTGTTGTGTTCCCCTCCTCTCTTGTAGAGGGGGGGGCTAGTTGCTTCGCAATTATGCGCGCTGCCCGTGTCAGTTTTTTCAAGTACTCTGTGAACTCCTCTCCCAATATCGCTGCGCTTCTGTGTGCATCAGAACGTTCACGGAGAGGCGAATGCGCTGTGTGCATTCTCCTTCCCGTGACGATCTCATGCGGGGACAAATGGTGGTCTTTACTTGGCTGATTTCGCAATTCGAACAGGGCCAAAGGCAGGCAGTACATCCAGGTCTTTTTAAGGGAAAAACACAGTTTTGACAATCTGCTTTTTAACAGACCGTTCATCTTTTCCACTACGCCATTACTTTGAGGATGATAAATCGAACATAATTTGTGCTTTATTCCCAATAACGTAGTCACTTCTTTGAATAGTTCATTAACAAAATGTGTGCCGTTGTCTGAGCGAATAACTTCGCAAATTCCCCAGCGTGGGAATACTTCCCTCACTAGGAACTTTGCGGCGCCCTTCGCATCAGGGCGCGCACAGGGACCTGCCTCCACCCACCTCGAAAATGGACATACAACCATAATCATGTAGCGAGCCCCATTACATCGTTCTCCCATGTCTACATAATCAATGTGGAGCTCTCTGAATGGGCCATTTGGTTTTGGTATCGTACCTCTTAGTGTGCGCAATGTCATACCTGAGTTGTAAATTTGATATGTCGTGCATTCCAAAGCCAGCCTTGTGATGTGTTCCTGGAGGCAAGGTGCAAACCAATCTTCTTGTATCTCCGCCATTATGTGTTGCTTTGCGTTATGTGCGGGAAAGTGTAGTTGTTGAAATGCTATTTCTAACAATGTAACTGGCATTACCGCTTTTCCTGAACTTTCTTGTCGCCACAATAAATCAGTCGGCGATTTGCTGCATCCCCTCTTAGTCCACAGCAATTTTTCTTCTGCACTAGCTCCCTCTTGCAGCTCTATTATTTCCTGTGTGGGCATCATGTTGTATCCTGTGGGGACCTCTTGGCTTGCTGTGTGGTGCAACATGTATTCTCCTACTTCACCTTTCTGTAAATATGAAGCTTCTTTGGCAGCGGCGTCTGCTGCCGCGTTCCCCAAAGATATAAAATCTGTATTTGTGGTGTGGGCTTGGCATTTTACGATGGCCACTGCCGTGGGGTCTTGCAGGGCCTCAATCAGTTCTTTCAATAATTCTGCATGCTGAACCGGTGTTCCATCTGCTCGTCGAAACCCTCTCCGCCCCCACCGTGCCAGTCCGCCGTGTACTGTTGTTGTCATGTATGCTGAGTCTGTATATATTGTCACTGCGCACCCCTTGGCGGCATGCAATGCTTCTATTAGCGCTATTAGTTCTGCTGCTTGTGCTGAATAGTGTGATGGGAGGCGGTGTTGCACTAATGTCTCGTATTCATCTTCCTCTAATCGTACAACTGCCATACCCACATGTTTCTCTCCTGTCTCCATGTCTATTGATGCTGACCCGTCTACGAAATACACCTCTCCCTCGTTCAGGGCATTCTCAGAAACCACCTGGTCCTGACCTTCGTCACCTGTGTACGTTGCACAGTTGTGATTCTGCATTTCTTCTATGGTGCACACCTCTGTGATGAATGTGGCTGGGCTCACTGTCTTGCATCTTACTATATGAATGTTTGCGCTGGACAATATTATTTCATATGCTGTGGCGCGTTGTGTTGTCAATGTGCTCTTTGATCGCTCTAATATTGCAAAGAGTGAGTGTTCCACAAATAGTGTCACAGGACAGCCCATTACTATCGTGGCACTTTTTTCAATAGCGAACGCGGCTGCAGCTAGTGATTGCTCGCACGCGAAATGACCTTGCATTACTGCGTCTAGAGTGCCACTATAGTAAGCCAGTGGCTTGTGCCCTAACGATGTCTTTTGGGTCAGCATTGCTGTCATCAGTGTTCCTTTGCAGTGTGAAAATAAGAAGAATTCGCGCCCATAATCTGGATTTGCCAGTACTGGAGCGCTTGATATCAGTTCTTTCAGTGAGTTAAAGGATGTGTGCATTTCTTCTGTCCATTCTATGTGTTTGTTTTCCTGCTGTGCTTCTTTTAGTGCCTGTAACAAGGGCCTTGTGTACGCTGCATAATCCAATATCCATGCTCGGCAGTAGTTGCACATACCCAGGAATTTCTGCATCTCTTTTACAGTTCTGGGCTCCCCAACTGCTCTAATCGCCTGTGCTCTGTCTGGTATGATCCGCTTGCCATCCTTTGATATCAGCTGTCCCAAATATAGGACCTCTGTCAGGCAGTATTGTAACTTACCTTTGTCCACTTTGTACCCTTTATTGGCCAATAATGTCAGGAGGGTTATTGAGTCCTTTCTACACTCCTCCTCAGTTTGTGCACAAACCAATAAATCATCAACGTACTGAATCACTGTGCTTTCTACAGACAAATTCCCCAGATCTTCATGTAGTACCCTGTTGAATATGCTTGGGCTCTCGCAATATCCTTGTGGTAGTCTGCAATGTTCGAACCTCCTCCCCCCTAGTGTAAACGCTGTTAAGTACCTGCTCTCTTCTGCTAAGGGAATCGAGAAAAATGCATTTTTCAAGTCAATAACTGTGAAGTGGGATGCCTTTTTCGGAATATTGCACAGTATTGTCGCCGGGTTCGGCACTAGAGGGAACTCCTTCTGAATCACATCATTGAGTGGGCGTAAATCTTGTATCATCCTCCAGGAACCTCCCTTCGCCTTTTTAATCGGGTAAATGCATGTGTTACATGGGGAGTTTGAGGGCACTATTATTCCTTGCGCTAGCAGTGCATCTATTGTCTCTCTGATCCCTTCTTCTGCTTCGCGTGACAATGGATATTGTTTTACCCGGGGTAGAATTGCCCCCTTTTTCAGTTTTATTACCACAGGCTGAACCCCATGTAGTAACCCCACATCGTGGGGGCCATTTGTCCATATGTTAGTGGGTACTAACCTCATGTCATCATCAAAAAATGTATGTGGTGCTCCTACTACTGCCATTAATTCAACTTTAGTTTTTCTGGCTGTAACTACAATGTCGCACGGCATTGCTAGTTCCATCACTATTTCACCATCTGTTTCAGTGTCAGAAAATAGCTCCTCGTCCGAGAGCTCCCTCAGTGGGATATTTGCATTTGTACACAGCACTGTCCGCCACTCACATCCTTCCATGTCAACGCCAATCACACATATTCTGTTCGCTGACACGTGTACTGCGTGCAAATCCAACGATAGCACTGACCCGGGAGCAGTGTCGGGGCTCACTATGGGGCGGAAAAGGAATTCGGCTGGAATCCTCCAATCCATCATTTTTAGTTCTGGTACTATGAGAGCCAATGTTCTCATGCCCTCAACAAACATCTCCTCATTTCTTGGTAACCCTCTGATCTCTTGCATGATTGTGTGGCCGTGTATTACTGCTAGTATGCGGAGGGGGCATATGCCTGGTGTCGAACATACGATACCGCTCTCTGTGAATGATATTGTCATATTTAGTTTGCTTAAGAGATCCCTCCCCAACAAATTAATGGGAGAGTGTTCATAGTACAGTAAGGGTGCTTTCACTGTTTTACCCCCCACTGTCACATCCAATGCCTCTGTGTAAGGAACTTCAATTACAGCCCCAGAGAACCCCTGCGTCTCTAACGTTCTATTAGATAACGGGAACCGGCCCTCTCTGATACATGATTTCTCCGCTCCCGAATCCACCATGAATATGAATTGCTTGTCTCCTATCTGCGCTCCTATCAATGGTTCCTCTGATGCATTGTGGGTCGTAGATAGTACTGGACACGCAAGTGCTCTCTGTGGGCTGTCCTATGCGGGGTGTCTCATTGTCCCCCCTTGATCAAAAATGTTCCCCGAAACTACTGACACCCCGCTATAAGGTGCGGGGGCAGGCGCTCCATTAGCTACTGTGGCGAAAGTGTTACCTGGCGTGTATTGCATATTGTCATTATTCTGTGGGTGGTTTTGTGTTCTGTACTGATGTCCGTGTAGTTGTGCGTTACTTCTTTGTCCTACATTTTCTGGTTGTTGGTATTGTCCCATGGGGAGGCCGTAGGGGCTTCCTGGGTGGGGGTGACCGTACTGCTCTGTCTCCTGGAACCCGTTATTTTGTCTGCTCCTGCACTCTCTTGAGTAATGCCCCCATCTCCCACAATTCCAGCAGCTCCCCTGTGGACCTCTGGGACCCTGCCACCCATTTCCTCCCATTCCTCCATACCCTTGTCCTCCTCTTCGGCCCCTGTACCCACCTCTTCCCCCTCTTGGGGCCCACTCTTGCCACGCGAGACCTCCGTTCTGCTCTTGTTCGTTCCACTGTCGCTGTCCTTGTCCGGCCCAATTAGCTGCTATTCTCCCTTGTATTGCTATCTGCCCCTCCTCTCCTTCGTCTCCCTCCCTCATGAGTGGGAGTCCTGCTACCGCTGCTGCAACCTTCACTAGCTTTGATTGTACCAACTTCGCTTCGTCTGCCAACCTTTTCTGTGCTACTTCCCTCTCTCTTTCTTTTATTCTTTTGCAATGGTGCACTATTATGCTTTGGATCTCTGGCCACCCCTTCGCTTCAACACCTGCTATTTTGTCGAGTGCCTTCTGCACCTCTTTTGGGAGCCCTCTCTTGATGATAAAGTAAAACAGAGACGTTGACTGATGCCAGGGCGTGCCCGTTTCCGCTCTCCACATCTCCTGCACCCGGAGAATGTAATCCATAGCATCCTCCCCGTCATTCATTGTACATTGCATTACTGACTGTAAATCAGGGGTATCTGGGAATGTCTCCCGCAGTGCGTCCCACACCCTTGCTCGTACTGTATTAAAGGAAGCCCCATCATGGCGATCACAGTCTAACGTCACGGCCGGGAAACCAGCCTTAGCCCATACTCTGTCCGCTTGATCTCCTACTGCAGATACTAGTAGGCTTTTCACATCGCCTACTGCCAACGGTATGCCGGCGGTATGTTTCTCAAATGCATATATCCATTTACTCGCCCCCCCTGACAACTGGGGCAATAATTTCATTAAATTAGCCTTGTCCATCTGGGCCCACGGTATATAGTTTGGTCTCCCCCCCCCCTCTGTGTATCAATGGAAGTTGTAACTTCCCTTTTGCAGTTGCACCCTCCCCTACCTTAGTCGCTGCTGACTCCAATGACGCCATCTTCCCCACCCTATTTCTTAGTCGTCCCATCCATTCGTCATCTATAGTCCCTAGCGAGCATGCACCGTCCACCTCCTCGCTTTCCCCTCCTACTGCCATACTCAGCCTATCACTCTCATCCATCCCTCCTCTGACATCACATAACAAGTCCTCTCTGATCCCTCTCTCTCGTGATACATCACCAATGCTCCCTTCTACTGCTCCTACCTCTATTATTCGTGTCGGCTCTTCCTCAATTCTGAACAGTATTTCCCCCTTTTTCCATCCTTCCTCAATTTGTCTACTTTCGCTTGACGCTCTAGACGTGCGTCCTGATTGTGTAGGGGCGCACGCTGTGCGCTCACATATGTCTTTTATTCTTGAGAGTTCATCCCTTGCCACAGAAAGCCTCGACTCTAAGTCACTCGTTAGTTTTTCTATATCCACTCTCTGTGTGCTTCCCTGGGCGCGCTCTCTGGTGCTTTCGTATGGCGGGGGGGCTGTTGGTCTTTGTGGTGTAACAGTTGTGGGGGGAGGCACATAAGTAGGGTCGCTATATCCTGCTGCGGGGGCTGGTTTGTTCAATATTGGGTACAAGCTAATCACCTCCGCAGGTTGTTCTGTATTTAACTGGTCCTTTTCCCCTCTTGGAATCATGAGTGGGTTGTCTGTTGTGGGCGGCAGATCGACATTTGGTGCCGGATCTTTGGGTGAGGGTACTTCCTCAAACAATCTCCAGAGGTCTAATATCTCCTTCCTATTTTGCCATTGTTTCCCCTTATACTTGAGGCTAATGCATGCTCGTACCATATCAAGAACGCTTTTGTCAAAAGACCCTCCCTCGGGCCAAATCTGGGGCAGACCCTCCCCTTTCAATTCTGTTACCCATTGATCGTGATATTTATTTATTCGTTCAGCGTACCCCGGTAAGCTCTTACAAATATGTGACAAGGGAGTTTCTGCCCCCATATTCTAAATCACTAGCAACGACCGTGTCCACCTCCTTTACTTTTAGTTAGGTGTAGATATATGTATCTATATCTTTGTGGCACAGACAAGAGCGGACGTCTCAACAATATCACCCAAAGTTATTCACTGCGCAGATCCTTTCTTACTCACCACAACTCATCCCCTTCCCATTCCCATACACTCTCATGTGATTTCTCTTACAACCAATCAATTACTAGTTATGGCCAACACTCTCTAGCACCCCCTCTTGGTCAACCGTTCTTCTCCAATACTCACACGGTGCGCGCACCCCGCACAATACTTTCCCACTCACACCTCTTCTTTTTTCCTCCCTTTCCTCCCTGGCCAGCTGTCCCTGTTTTTCTGCTAACGTTACTGTGTTCACGTCTGTACGTGCCACTACTTAATCACACTCCTAAAAAAGTGCTCCCTATTTCATAGTTCTTCTCCAAGTATGTCTACCTTATACCCTTCTCGCTTTCACCCCTTGCCCCGTGGAATGGAAAAAAGAAATAGAAAGAGTAGCAATCACTAAAAATATTCTCCGTGTCTCCCTTTGCCAGACACCAATAACTTATTATTTACTTCTTCATATATTCCCAGTACTAGTTTAGATAGCACTATGCGGCGCCGCCTTCCACCCCCTTTCGGAGCTAGGTTTCCGTCACTTCTACCTCTTCACTTATTTCTTACTCCTAATGGCCATATGCAAAGAAAAGATAAAGAAAGTTTTAAGACCTGTCTTTAGTAGACACCCGTTATTCTCTCCTCTATCTGCCCACGTTCTCCTGTTCACAAGTTCCCCTCCCTCTCCCTTTATGATCGCTCGCACTCGGTACTCACGTGCCCGTCTTGAACCGATAGTCTCCGAAACTGGGTCCGTCCAGGCGGTGTTGCCTTTCTGCTCAACAGTCAGCCCCGGCTCCGGCGAGCGGTACTCAAAGGGGATTTTGCAACCGGGATCCCTTACCCCATCTAGTTTGAGTGCGCACTTCTAAGCGTACCGGTCGCCGTTGGCGGGTAGCTTCCCGGAGCCGGCCCACCGTGCGTTTCCCTTTCTGACCGGAGATTCTCGTGCCAAAAGGGGGTCGTTAAAAGGAGTTCAGGAAAAATAAATTTGGAAATATCACGCTATCGGGGTCACCACTGAGTGGAAGCGCCCCCAAGTTAGCACGATCCTCCCCGCAATGGGAGACAATAATGGACACTCCCGCAATGGGAATAAGGCCAAGACAGAGTGCGGGTGAGCGTAAGTGGGAGTTTATCAAAAGAATATGGCATGCAAAGAACTCTGCAACCTCCGAGAGCGCTCTGCCTGACAATCGCAAAGGCAGGCGTATTTCTAATACAAAAAACGTCATCAGAACCTACACACTATAGGGGGCACAAGTTAATTGGGATTGGGTGGCGTCGACTAACTATAGGTGTTGCTGCAGCGTGGTTGGTCCGGGTGAGAGGACGTCACTGGTCAGCCTCGTGGGTTGGGTTGGGCCTGGCAGGCCGGCTTGAGGTCATCCGGGCGGTGTTGGTACGCTGGGGCAGCCTGTGACAAAGATGAATTCCTTCCCTGACTTAGGTGCCCTAGATCATGCACATTGCAGTTACTTAAAACCCCATATCTAACTTCTACAGTAAATCTTTCAATCAATACAACACAGGAGGAATGCACCTTGTGAGGGGTCTGGTGGTCGTCTGTTGGATTTACCGGTGTTCTGACGTCTGGTATTCCAGGTCGAGGGGCTGGGCTCTGGGGGCTTGTGCCGGGTGGTACATGTTTTCTACTATAAAGGGGGGTTCTGTGTCTTGTCTCATTGTCGGGGGTAGCCTTTGTGCGGGGTCAGGCTTCTTGGGGTGGTCTGGGGGATTGTGGGATTTACGAGAGGGGGCTGGTAGATCAGTGGATTCAAACGTAAGTTTATTACCGTGCTGTAAATAACGCAGGTGGCGGCCGGTGGCCTTGGATGCTGCGTTGGGGCCTCTGACTCTCTGAAGCGGTTCCAGCTTGGTCGGAGGAGGTGGGGGAGCACGGCACAGGCCTTAGCTTTTTTCTACTTGGCAGGCTTCGTAGGATAGGAGGGAGAATGGCCTTGCATATATTCACAAAAGGTATTTTCCTCGTGTGTTGCCTGATTTTGAATACAAAACTTTTATACCATTTGTCTTATTTTGACTACTATACCATACATATATACTTCGAGTACATTAAACATTTCGTTAATATATTCAGTCTGAGTACCTTTTCGTTACCTAACATTATATTCACTACAGTGTGTGATTATTTTATGTACATTAGACGTTACATGAGGTAGTTCTAGGTTATGGCCTACAGAGATTGATACTCGCCGCTTTGGGTGATTAAGAAAACATATACGAGTTCAGGTTTCTACATAAAATTGAAAGAACACTTATACAGATAAAGGCTATACGTTTGGTCGACATCTTTCTCTGTGGTTATAGCAGCACTAGTCCAGTCCTGGGGTGATATCATATAACGTTACATCTTTATGGTTTATTCACAGTTTACAGGATCTGTTTAAACAGAGGTAGTTCGTTAATACCAATACTTGAATTATTTTCTACTTTCTTCAGATAGTGATGCTTCAGCTTTTTCCCCGTCACCCCGGCCTCGCGGACCAGGTCATGCGGGGTGCAATATTACATTGTGAACGATAAAATGTTACAGTGTTGGCATCTCGGGTTTAGCTCATACCCGACTTTCTCATGGGAACGCGCTCGCAGCGGATCTACCAGGGCTACTGCGGCAGGGATACTTGGAAAGCCCTCCAAAGGTGGGGGCTGCGCTGCAGCGCGCTGAACTCATGCCATCTTTGCTGGGCAAGAAGGCTTCTAGGCCTGTCTAAACGTTAGTGTGTGTATATGATAGATACGTGGGGGCAATGTCATCGGCGGGCAAGCCCTCCTCCACCTGGGCCCGGGTGGCATGAGGGAACGCCCGGCGAGCCATGGTCCTCACCGGGGGAGAATAATGCAGGAGAGGGGGGCCTTAAGGCCTGTCCTCCCCTACAGAAGGCATACTATCCTCAGCAGGTCTGGGTGTATGACTTTCACAGAACTTTAAGGATCATGTAATATGCTAGTAGAGAGGGTCCTTTAGCGTGGCATGCAGAAGGAACCCTTAAAGGTCATGAACCCTAGTGTGGGGGATCTACTGGCAGCCAGCCGCTGTCCAGGTATGCTCAATCCTGGCACATACAGGACCAGAGAAAAATAGTACTAACGTGATTTGTCTGTCACCACACACTTAGATCAAGTAGAAAAACCTGGATTCTAGCTCATGTCAACTGATCCCACAGTTTGGTATGTTATTCAATATTTATACTGTGCCCATCACCACCGTCATGGCCTTACAACGTCCAGGTTTGTCTGAGGGGTGGTGTATTGTGAGCAGACCATGCCGCCCATAGAGTGTGGCCATTTCATAGAGTGTGGATAATGAGGTAAAGTGTTGTGGTAGATAGGAAATGAGAATTAGCCAAGATGCAAACCACTTCAGTAAGGGTAAAAACACTTCAGATGAGGGCAAGGTAATACAGTTGTGGTAGCAGAGATGCATATTGCTTAAATGCGATTAGCTATCGGTAAGCATGAGAGCACATAACGTGTAGCTTGGTTTAAAGCTGTTGGGATGCATGTCCAGACCACCGCCCCTCCTAGACAAGTTAGACTACGAAACATATACTAGATTATGGAAATTAGCACAGGATGGTGGGGGGTGGAGAGGTGGGTGTTAGGGAAAGGGGTAGTTAGCAGGAATAGGAAAACCATAAAAGCGAAAAAGTTGATTAAATATGAAGGCTGTAGTATGCATATAGACATGATAATCATAGCACAAACTAACATCTAATTTACGAGTAGGCCTGAATCCTCCCAGGCTATGTTTCCATAGAAAACACAGAACAATGAGGCTCTTTTCTCGTCTCACCATTGCATCCCTATTCCCAGGCGCAGCAAAGAATACACACAGACCCCCACATCAGTTAATGTCTTTGAACTAATTAAGCATGAATGTGTGTAGTTGAAGTGTAGGGCTGCAGCCTAGTATCAAGATTGTATCCTTGTGAACGAAGACAGACAGAGGTCTCGGGATGCCGAAACATGAACCAAGATTGAAGACATTAGCGCCCCCCAGAATGATGGTCACTCCATTTGAACTGTCATAGAGGAAAGGTGGGCACCACTGATTAGACTTAGTAGTAAAAAATGATTTCCTTTTCTACTGTCAAAATTGTTTAAATTTCAAAGGAGCTGACTGAAAAAAGTCCAGAGACACCTGGACCCAAACAACTGCACCACAAAGAAAACTGAATGGAAACCACTCAGCTAGTCAGTGTGCTCACAAACTGTACCCCCTGGGTGGTTACCATAAACTTGCTCAAGTTCCAAAAAAGTAGGCAACAATTGTATCAATTTCTGACAAGCTCAATGCCGAAGATTAAATTTGAATTCCAACCAAAATCTTTTTTGTGCTTAATCAAATCAGTAATTTAAATGTTTAACAGAAAAGGGGGCCAGCTGTTACCTCTGCATGTCAAGAGCTCGTGTGCCAATGCATTTCGGAGTCAAACACTCCTTTGTCAGGGCTGAGCCCTTAATCTTGTGACCATAGGTCAATTTTAAATGTCTCAATAGAGAGTGATGTGAATATTAGTGATTCAACGTTCTGCATAAAGTGTGAGGGTGCTATTTGAATAAGCAGAGTGTGCGCATGAGCACGTTGTCAATTCCAAAGGTCTCTAAGGTGAGACAATGACACCGTTCTCAGATCAGTTTTCTTTGTGGTGCACTCTATTTGAACTACCAGTTGTGCAGAGAAATGGGCCCTAAATCTTTTGTGAACTGGATTGATTAGTAGGACACTAGGGAGAGGGGAGGGAGAACTGATAAAGAGGAAAACAGAGAATGACATGATCTACCTTTTGTGCCAGGCAGAGTAAACGAATGATGCCCGTACAGTGTGGAGGGCATGATGGGGGCGCCAACGTGTCTGGGATGATAAAAGGGCTGCTTTGTCCGCAAGGACCAGGCTGACCTCGAAGAGTCCCACTGAGTTCATGTTGATAACCAGGTGTATGGCACGTGAATACAATAAAAGGTAGTGTGGTGCCATTTGATGATAACCAATTGCTTTGCAGCATCCCATGATGAGCACAGACATTGCTCACGTGTGGCGAAGATAAGTGAACAAACAGCAGAACCAATTGAAGGGGCTTTATGTAATCATTAGCATGCAAATAGGTGGCAGCCATTGAGGGTGGGCGATTAATACTGTATACAATTACGTCATGAGTAACAATTTTTGTGTTTAAAACCAGAATCTTGTTACAAAAGATGTCAGAGAGCTCTGCGGCAGTGGATTTATGATACCCTGTTGCCTTTTCCTTTTTGTATACAAAATGAAACTCTTGTCATTCTCAAAAGCGGGTGCACCAAGCCGTTTTACCCTAACAGGTTGTATTTTCTTGGTCTGATCATTGAGAGTTGCCCCACAAAGCAAAGACTTTACTGCGATGGCAAAATCTAGTCCAGACGATGTATGGCTCTCAATGCAGATGGTGTGTGTGCTTGTGTGATGGACTTGAGAAGCGTTGAAGAAGAGCCAATAGACCACTTCTCATCAGTGTTAGGTGTAAAGCTAGTGGGTAGCGGGAACTAGGAAACCATGCAACGTCCTTGTAGGAACTCCAAGTGAGGCCAGCGGCATCTGTGCCTGCAGCCTGCTTAGGGTGCATCTAAATATTACATATACTAGAATAATTTGCACCAATGTAAGCAGGCCTTCCCAATTTTCATGTGCAGGTTCAATTGTTGTGTGGGAGCACTGCCAAAGATTGGGGCTGGTCAAGGGGATGGCCTGATCAGTAAAACCCAGTCAGGTTTTCATGATATCCACTATGATTATGCATGAGAAGATTTAAATATGAGAATAGTCATTTGGGCATTAATTGCATATTCTTGAGTTACTCTGAAAAGCCAACAGGATTTTACTTTCTGGTGGGTGAGCAAGCCTATGCCCAATTTGAAAAATCGTATATGTCAAAACCTAGCTGCGCCCACATGCACCACTCACTTTCTGGTCACAGCCAATGTCAATGTGTGTGTGGGGCATGGTGGCAGAAAACTACAGGACTCTCCCTTCGGCGCCTGTGCAGCGCTAGCTTATTTCTAGGACTTTGCAGTGAGGGGGAATGCAGGGCTCAAAAGTAAGACTGGCTAAGCAGGTGCTAAAAGCAACTCCTGTGCATCCAGCATTAACATGTGACCAGGAGCTACCACTGGGCAAAGAGGAGCTAGTGCATAGCATTTTGCAAATCTTACTACCATACAAGATGGAAACCTATCATGTTGCCCATTATTTATGTCCCCTTGTGCTTTACATGTTGTACAGATGAGTCCTCATTTTTATTTATTTATTGCTATGTTATGTTGATTTATACTGCGCACTGTTACCATCCAGGGGCCGTCTCCAGGCACTCACGAGGCTCTGCAAGAAAGAGGACAGGATTGGTTAGTGAGGGCAGATTGAAAGGATGGGTCCAGAACCAGGAGAAACTGGCATCTGTGTGTGTTGGCTTGCAGATGCCTGGGTTGTTTTTCTATGTCAATGTTTGTTATGTTGGGTGTGAGTTTTATGTGTAGATTGGCTGGTATTCAAGGTTCTGGTTGTGCACACTGGCTTGTTGTATCCATAGGGGTAAGGTCCAGTGTCTGGGATTGTTTGTTGCATGCAAGTGTTACTTATGGTGGGTGTGTGTTTGTGTGTAGTTTGGCTAGCCCAGTGTGTGTGAATAGTACTTGGGTGGTGTGTTGGAGGATGGTTATTACAGTGCTACTCTCCAAGTTCTTCTAGGTGGCTAGTCTACGCAATTATTTCTAATGTAACGCATGGCTAATCTACACAATTCTATCTAGTGAAACGGATGGTTAATTTCACAATCTGTGACACATGGTTAAAGTTCACAAATCTACGTGTCATGCATGGTTAATCTTCACAATTCCAAGTGTGACACGTGGCTAGTCTTTGCAATGTTATCTGTGACGCATTGCTAATCTATAGAAATCTAAATATGAGAGATGGCTAATCTTCACGATTCTAAGTGTGACGCCTGGCTAGTGAAAGGAAGCGCCCCCAATTTCAGCACGATCCTCCCCGCAATGAGAGACAATAAGGGACTCTCCCGTAGTGGGAATAAGGCCAAGACAGAGTGCGGGTGAGCGTAAGTGGGAGTTTATCCAAAGAATAGGGCATGCAAAGAACTCTGCAACCTCCGAGAGCGCTCTGTCTGACAATAGCAAAGACATGCGTATTTCTAATACAAAAAACGTCATCAGAACCTACACACTATAGGGGGCACAAGTTAATTGGGATTGGGTGGCGTCGACTAACTATAGGTGTTGCTGCAGCGTGGTTGGTCTTGGCGTGAGGACGTCACTGGTCAGCCTCGTGGGTTGGGTTGGGCCTGGCAGGCCAGCTTGAGGTCATCCGAGCGGTGTTGGTATGCTGGGGCAGCCTGTGACAAAGATGAATACCTCTCCTGACTCGTTTGCCCTAGGCCATGCACACTGCAGTTATTCAAGAAACGACATCTAAGTTCATCAATAAATCGCTCGGCAGTTTGTCTTATACAATAAACGCAACGCATGAGGAATGCACCTCTTGAGAGGTCCGGTGATTGTCGGTTAGGGTGAGATTTACCTGTGTCCTATTGACCGGTATTTTAGGTCGAGGGGCTGAGTTTTGGGGCCTGAGCCGACTGGTACATGCCTGTCTGCCGCGTTAGAAGTTATTATATAAATGGGTCTCTGTGTCTTGTCCCAGTGATGGGGGTCGTTCTTGGGGTGGTCTAGGGGGAGGGTTGTGGACTTTACGAGAGGGTGCTGGTAGATCAGTGGATTCAAAACGTGGGTTTATTACCGTGCTGTAAATAACACAGGTGGTGGGCTGTGGCCTTGGGTGCGGTACCGGGGCCTCTGACTCTCTGAAGCGGCTCCAGCTTGGTTGGGGGAGGTGAGGGAGCGCGGCACAGGCCTTAGCTTCCTTATCTGGCAGGCTTGGCAGGGTGGGAGGGAGAATGGCCTTGCATATACTCACAAAGGTTTTTTCCTCGTGCGTTGCTAACTTTTAAATGCAGAACTTTTATAACGTTCCGCCTTATTTTGATGTTATTTAAACACACATATATATTTCCATTTCGTTACACATTTCTTTAATACAGTCGGTCCGAGTACCTTTTCGTTACCTAACATTATATTTACTACATGATGTGATTATTTTATGTACATTAAACGTTACACGAGGTCGTTCTAGGTTATGGCCTACAGAAATTGATGCTCGCTGCTTTAGGTGATTAAGAAAACATATATGAGTAAGTAAAGGCTATACATTTGGTCGACATCTTTCTCTGTGGTTGTAGCAGCACTAGTCCAGACCTAGGGTGGTATCATGTAACGTTACATCTTTATGGTTTATTCACAGTTTACATGATCTGTTTAAACCGAGGTAGTTCGTTAATACCAATACTTGAATTATTTTCTACTTTCTTCAGATAGTGATGCTTCAGCTTTTTTCCCGTCACCCCGGCCTCGCGGACCAGGTCATGCAGGGTGCGATATTACATTGTGGATGAGAATAATGTTACAGTGTTAGCATCTTGGGTTAGCTCATATCCGACTTTCTCATGGGAACGCGCTCGCAGCGGATCTACCAGGGCTACTGCGGCGGCAGAGATGCATGAAAGGTCCTCCAAAGGTGGGGGCCTCGTTACAGTGTGCTGAACTCACGGCATGTTTGCTAAACAAGATGGCTTCTAGGCCTAACTGAATTTGGGTATATGTAGGGAACGGATATGTGTGGGCAATGTCGTCGGCGGGTGACCCCTCCCCCACCTGGGCCCGGGTGGCATGAGGGGACGGCCGCCGAGTCATGGTCCTCACCTGGGGAGAAGGCTGCAGGTGAGGAGGGCCTCGCGGCCAGTCCTCCCCTACATTTCCCCCCTTTCGTTACTAAAGTAACGAATTCTTTAGCTCTTCTAATCTTCTACATTCTTGCTCCTCTATCACTGCGTCATCCCATGCAGGTGTTCCTTTTCTAGGCATCCAGGCTCTGCATACCCCCCTCAAGCTCTCACCTCTTCTAGCATACTCATCTGGGGTACATGTTAAATATATACAGTCACCCGTCTCTTCCAAGTCTACCCAGACCTCCTCATACCATTCCAGTTCCACATCTCGGGGTTCTTTGATAGTGGTGTGCCATAGTTTGTCTACTATGTACTTATCACGGCACATAGGCACTAACTGGTATCTGGGAGTGTTATCCGGTCCTGTCTGTACATGTACTTCTTGTGTCGCCTTAATTGTACCACCAGAGTTGCCCATTGTCACCATCATCATCGCACCGTTAGGGACTGCGTTAGCACAACATCGAAGGCCCACCTGGCACAGGCAGAACACCACGAGGAGGACCACCGCAACCGGTATCAATAATTTCATCGTCATTCCAAGCCAGGAGGGAACCCAGGAGAAGATATTGTCGAACCATGAGCTGTCTTTAGCCCCACCTTCCAGCTTCATTTTCTCTCCCAGGTTATGGACTGCTTCAATGACGTGGGACAGGGACCCATTTTCTGCGTCTTCAGAAGGTACGAACGTGCAGCACGCACTTCCTATTTTTCGGCAAACACCTCCATCGATTGCTGTTAGCAGGTCCAGAACATACCTGTTCTGCATGGTCATTAGTCGCAGAGCTCGTAATTCCACCTTTATTATGTTGAATCCTTCTTCAGTGTCATTGGCCAGCTGAATCAGTTCCCACCGTGTGATCTGAAGCCATTTTGCATTTGCTCTTGCTTGGACACTTGAAACCAGTGAGGCAAAAAATGTTTCCACGGAGCTGAACAGGCGATACCTGTCTGGGATCTGTGCCAATAAATCGGATGACGCTTGTGATATATAGTTTGATGCTCGCTTGTTCCGTGATAGCTCCTCTTCTTTCCCTCCGGAGGACAGGACATAGAGGTGTGCTTCTGCAGTGGGAGACGTCTCGTCCTTGTTCATGTTTCCTTGCGTCTTTTTATCTTTGTCGACGTGGCTTTCTGGAATCACCATTAGGGCCGAATGCAAAGTGGCCATTGAGCAGCTGCCACTCCATGCCTGGGGAAGGTGCAAGTAAGCCTGATTCCCGCACACCCAGTATGTGTCCATTAGTGCTGCTGTTCCTTTTTTCATGTCTGGGATGGTGAGAGTTTTGTTACAGTTTTTGTTCGTTCCCATTACCACTTTTCCTTCTCCCTTGAAACATAGTTCGTTTTGTATTTCACTTTGTAGCTTGAAGGGTTTCTCCATCGCTGTTACCCATGTTAGTTTAGAGATGTGTTCTTTCCATATTGGTAAGCACGTGTTTTCCATCCATCGCAGCTTGTCTGGTTGGACACCTCTCAGTGCTTCCGCTTTGCACAGTACTTCTTCATCTTTCCATTTGTTTTCTGAAAACAGCGTCCCTTGTATTGCAAAGAAAGGTTCTTTAGGACAGACCACTCCAGACGCTTTTGAATAGCACGTTTTGTTGTCCTGTATTATTTTGAAAGAGACATCGTGTGCTTGAAAGGTGTTCTTTATTCTACACAGTGTGAGATGAAGGAGACACTGGGCATCCACAATGGGCAATTCTCTTGGCAACAACACTTTGGGTGTACCTGATGCATGGGGGATGAGCGAACAGACATAGCAGCTTTCATTAGTTGTCTGTTTAGCTGTTGTACTCATATCTGCATACCATTTATTTGCTTGGTGGGGGTGTCGTGGGTCTTCCATCTTGTCTAATCCTAACCCATAATACTCATCATACCCCCTCCTGCTTGTCTCTCTTCTTCGCCTACTTCTCTCCCCCCTCCTATACCTTATAGTTTCGATAGGTGTAAAAATAGGCCCCCCTTTCTCATTCCCTCCCCCCTTTTCCAATTCTTCATATAGGGACTTGTGTTCTGTCATTGTAATTACTTTTCCATTTTCCTCAATAAACAACAAGTCGCTGTTTTGTATCGGGGTGGGAAGGGTAGTGGGGCTGTTATATATATCAGGTAGGGACATTGTGTCATTTTCCATATCTTTATCTTTTGATCGTGACGGGGCAGCAGTGGGTGGTGCAGTGTAGTAACCCCATACAAGGCGGGATCCATCCCAGATCAAAAAATCACCTTCTTTAATATTCATATTTGTAATTGAATTCGTGCCAGGGGCAAGGGTGGTGTTACTCCCCCCTCCCCCCTCGTTCATCTCAGTAGAGATGAACGCTATCACCCAATGTGTCATTAGGCATAATATTGAGATGAAGAACACAATAACACACATTGATAAACCGCATTCGTATGAATATGTCAATCTATCTACTAACATTTCTCTAAATCTAACAAATCTATTAGTTGCAGGCTGCCCATCCGATGCCATAGTAAATCCTGTTTGAGACATAAAAGTGCATTAAGTACACGCATGTAAACATTTAGAACGTTGTGAAATTTTTTCGGCAAAGTATGGGAGTGGGTGAAGGAGGGGGTATGTCCACAGACAAGGTGACTTTACAAATATTACTATCAGTACATTATTTCATACATAAAGAGAAAAGTCGAGAGAGAGAGAGAGAGAGAGAGAGAGAGAGAGAGAGAGAGAGAGAGAGAGAGAGAGAAAAAAGAAAACTTCTCCAAAACCCAAAAAGGACCAAAAAACCTTCAAAAGTTGTAAAAAATTATATATATATATGTATATACACATGTTCATTTTAGTACGCATGTCGTGCGCCATTCGTGTTCAGTGTTCAACACTTAATGCACACAAAATTCCCATCATCCATTCTGCACAACTTCATTGTCCGCAGTTGTCTGTGCCTCGTCCTGTACCTCACCTTCCGCGGCGCTATAAGCTCTGCGTACGTCTGTCAAATGCACCCAGTATCGTAGGCCCTTTACCTTTACTGCTGTGGGTGTGCAAAACACTACCTCATAAGGGCCATGGAAACGTGGTGCATTCCACCTTCGCACAAAACTTCGGACATATATAAGGTCACCAGGCATTAGTTGTAATGGTTTTTCAGGCATTCTCTCTGTTTCTGTTGTGTTCCCCTCCTCTCTTGTAGAGGGGGGGGCTAGTTGCTTTGCAATTACGCGCGCTGCCCGTGTCAGTTTTCTCAAGTACTCTGTGAACTCCTCTCCTAATATCGCTGCGCTTCTGTGTGCATCAGAACGTTCACGGAGAGGTGAATGCGCTGTGTGCATTCTCCTTCCCGTGACGATCTCATGCGGGGACAAGTGGTGGTCTTTACTTGGCTGATTTCGTAACTCGAACAAGGCCAAAGGCAGGCAGTACATCCAGGTCTTTTTAAGGGAAAAACACAGTTTTGACAATCTGCTTTTTAACAGACCGTTCATTTTTTCCACTACGCCATTACTTTGAGGATGATAAATTGAACATAATTTGTGCTTTATTCCCAATAGAGTAGTCACTTCCTTGAATAGTTCATTAACAAAATGCGTGCCGTTATCTGAGCGGATAACTTCGCAAATCCCCCAGCGCGGGAACACTTCCCGCACTAGGAACTTCGCGGCGCCCTTCGCATCAGGGCGCGCACAGGGGCCTGCCTCCACCCATCTCGAAAATGGACATACAACCACAATCATGTAGCGAGCCCCGTTACATCTTTCTCCCATGTCTACATAATCAATGTGGAGCTCTCTGAATGGGCCATTTGGTTTGGGTATCGTTCCTCTCAGTGTGCGCAATGTCATACCTGAGTTGTAAATCTGACATGTCGTGCATTCTAAAGCCAGTCTTGTGACATGTTCATGGAGGCAAGGTGCAAACCAATCTTCTTGTATCTCTGCCATTATGTGTTGCTTTGCGTTATGTGCGGGAAAGTGTAGTTGTTGAAATGCTATTTCTAACAATGTGACTGGCATTACCGCTTTTCCTGAACTTTTTTGTCGCCATAACAAATCAGTCGGCGATTTGCTGCATCCCCTTTTAGTCCACAGCAATTTTTCTTCTGCACTAGCTCCCTCTTGCAGCTCTATTATTTCCTGTGTGGGCATCATGTTGTATCCTGTGGGGACCTCTTGGCTTGCTGTGTGTTGCAACATGTATTCTCCTACTACACCTTTCTGTAAATACGAAGCTTCTTTGGCAGCGGCGTCTGCTGCCGCGTTCCCCAAAGATATAAAATCTGTATTTGTGGTGTGGGCTTGGCATTTTACAATGGCCACTGCCGTGGGGTCTTGCAGAGCCTCAATCAGTTCTTTCAATAGTTCTGCATGCTGAACTGGTGTTCCATCTGCTCGTCGGAACCCTCTCCGCCCCCACCGTGCCAACCCGCCGTGTACTGTCGTTGTCATGTATGCTGAGTCGGTATATATTGTCACTGCGCACCCCTTGGCGGCATGCAATGCTTCTATTAGCGCAATTAGTTCTGCTGCTTGGGCTGAATAGTGGGATGGGAGGCGGTGTTGCACTAGTGTCTCGTATTCATCTTCCTCTAATCGTACAACTGCCATACCCACATGTTTCTCTCCTGTCTCCATATCTATTGATGCTGACCCGTCTACGAAATACACCTCTCCCTCGTTCAGGGCAATCTCAAAAATCACTTGATCCTGACCTTCGTCACCGGTGAACGTAGCGCAGTTGTGGTTTTGCATGTCCTCTACGGTGCACGCCTCTGTGATAAATGTGGCTGGGTTCACTGTTTTACATCTTACTATGTGGATGTTTGCGCTGGACAGTATTATTTCATATGCTGTGGCGCGTTGTGTTGTCAATGTGCTCTTTGATCGCTCTAATATTGCAAAGAGTGAGTGTTCCACAAACAGTGTCACAGGACAGCCCATCACTATCGTGGCACTTTTCTCAATCGCGAACGCGGCTGCAGCTAGAGATTGCTCGCACGCGAAATGACCTTGCATTACTGCGTCTAGGGTGCCACTATAGTAAGCCAGTGGTTTGTGCCCTAACGATGTCTTTTGTGTCAATACTGCTGTCATCAGTGTTCCTTTGCAGTATGAAAATAAGAAGAATTTGCGCCCATAGTCTGGATTTGCCAGTACTGGAGCGCTTGATATCAGCTCTTTTAGTGAGTCAAATGCTGTGTTCATCTCTTCTGTCCATTCTATGTGTTTGTTTTCCTGCTGTGCCTCTTTTAGTGCCTGTAACAAGGGCCTCGTGTATGCTGCATAATCCAATATCCATGCTCGGCAATAGTTGCACATACCCAGAAATTTCTGCATCTCTTTTACTGTTTTGGGCTCCCCAACTGCTCTAATCGCCTGTGCCCTGTCTGGTATGATCCGCTTGCCATCCTTTGATATCAGCTGTCCCAAGTATAGGACCTCGGTCAGACAGTATTGTAACTTCCCCTTGTCCACCTTGTACCCTTTATTGGCCAATAATGTCAGGAGTGTTATTGAGTCCTTTCTACACTCTTCCTCAGTTTGTGCACAGATCAATAAATCATCAACGTACTGAATCACTGTGCTTTCTACACACAAATTCCCCAGATCTTCATGTAGTACCCTGTTGAATATGCTTGGGCTCTCGCAATACCCTTGTGGTAGTCTGCAGTGTTCGAACCTCCTCCCCCCTAGTGTAAACGCTGTTAAGTACCTGCTCTCCTCTGCTAAGGGAATCGAGAAAAATGCATTTTTCAAGTCAATAACTGTGAAGTGGGATGCCGTTTTCGGAATGTTGCACAGTATTGTTGATGGGTTCGGGACTAAAGGGAACTCCTTCTGAATCACATCATTGAGTGGGCGTAAATCCTGTATCATTCTCCATGAACCTCCCTTCGCCTTTTTAATCGGGTAAATGCATGTGTTGCATGGGGAGTTTGAGGGCACTATTATTCCTTGTGCTAGCAGTGCATCTAGGGTCTCTCTGATCCCTTCTTCTGCTTCGCGTGACAATGGATATTGTTTTACCCGGGGTATAATTGCTCCCGGTTTCAGTTTTATTACCACAGGCTGAACCTCATGTAATAACCCCACGTCATGGGGGCCATTTGTCCATATGTTAGTGGGTACTAACCTCATGTCGTCATCAAAAAATGCATGTGGTGCTCCTGCCACTGCCATTAATTCAACTTTAGTTTTTCTGGCTGTAACTACAATGTCACACGGCATTGCTAGTTCCATCACTATTTCGCCATCTGTCTCAGTGTCTGAAAATAGCTCCTCGTCCGAGAGCTCCCTCAGTGGGATATTTGCATTTGTACACAGTACTGTCCGCCACTCACATCCTTCCATGTCAACGCCAATCACACATATTCTGTTTGCTGACACGTGTACTGCGTGTAAATCCAACGATACCACTGACCCGAGAGCAGTGTCGGGGCTTGCTATGGGGCGGAAGAGGAATTCGGCTGGAATCCTCCAATCCATCCTTTTTAGTTCTGGTACTATGAGAGCCAATGCTCTCATGCCCTCAACAAACATCTCCTCGTTTCTTGGTAACCCTCTGATCTCTTCCATAACTGTGTGGCCGTGTATTACTGCTAATATGCGGAGGGGGCATATGCCTGGCGTCGAACATACGATACCGCTCCCTGTGAATGATATTGTCATATTCAGTTTGCTTAAGAGATCTCTCCCCAGCAAATTAATGGGAGAGTGTTCATAGTACAGTAAGGGTGCTTTCACTGTTTTGCCCCCCCACTGTCACATCCAATGCCTCTGTGTAAGGAACTTCAATTACAGCCCCAGAGAACCCCTGCGTCTCTAACGTTCTATTAGATAACGGGAACCGGCCCTCTCTAATGCATGATTTCTCCGCTCCCGAATCCACCATGAATATGAACTGCTTGTCTCCTATCTGCGCTCCTATCAATGGTTCCTCTGATGCATTGTGGGTCGTAGATAGTACTGGACACGCAAGTGCTCTCTGTGGGCTGTCCTATGCGGGGTGTCTCATTGCCCCCCCTTGATCAAAAATGTTCCCCGAAACTACTGACACCCCGCTGTAAGGTGCAGGAGCAGGTGCTCCGTTAGCTACTGTGGCGAAAGTGTTACCTGGCGTGTATTGCATATTGTCATTATTCTGTGGGTGGTTTTGTGTCCTGTACTGATGTCCGTGTAGTTGTGCGTTACTTCTTTGTCCTACATTTTCTGGTTGTTGGTATTGTCCCATGGGGAGGCCGTAGGGGCTTCCTGGGTGGGGGTGACCGTACTGTTCTGTCTCCTGGAACCCGTTGTTTTGTCTGCTCCTGCACTCTCTTGAGTAATGCCCCCATCTCCCACAATTCCAGCAGCTCCCCTGTGGACCTCTGGGACCCTGCCACCCATTACCTCCCATTCCTCCATACCCTTGTCCTCCTCTTCGGCCCCGGTACCCACCTCTTCCCCCTCTTGGGGCCCACTCTTGCCACATTGGACCTCCGTTCTGCTCCTGCTCAGTCCACTGTCGTTGTCCTTGTCCTGCCCAATTTGCTGCTATTCTTCCTTGTATTGCTATTTGCCCCTCCTCTCCTTCGTCTCCCTCCCTCATGAGTGGGAGTCCTGCTACCGCAGCTGCAACCTTCACTAGTTTTGATTGTACCAACTTTGCCTCGTCTGCCAACCTTTTCTGTGCTACTTCCCTCTCTCTCTCTTTGATCCTTTTGCAATGGTGCACTATTATACTTTGGATCTCTGGCCACCCCTTCGCCTCAACGCCCGCTATCTTATCGAGTGCCTTTTGCACCTCTTTTGGGAGCCCTCTCTTAATGATAAAATAAAATAGAGATGTGGATTGGTGCCAGGGCGTGCCCGTTTCCGCTCTCCACATCTCCTGCACCCGGAGAATGTAATCCATAGCATCCTCCCCGTCATTCATTGTACATTGCATTACTGACTGTAAATCAGGGGTATCTGGGAATGTCTCCCGCAGCGCGTCCCACACCCTTGCTCGTACTGTATTAAAGGAAGCCCCATCATGACGATCATAATCTAACGTCACGGCCGGGAAACCAGCCTTAGCCCATACTCTGTCCGCTTGATCTCCTACTGCGGTTACTAGTAGGCTTTTCACATCGCCTACTGCCAGCGGTATGCCGGCGGTATGTTTCTCAAATGCATATATCCACTTGCTCGCCCCTCCTGACAGCTGGGGCAATAATTTCATTAAATTAGCCTTATCCATCTGAGCCCATGGTATATAGTTTGGTCTCCCCCCCCCTCTGTGTATCAATGGAAGTTGTAACTTCCTTTTTGCAGTTGCGCCCTCCCTTTCCTTAGTCGCTGCTGACTCCAATGACGCCATCTTCCCCACCCTATTTCTTAGTCGTCCCATCCATTCGTCGTCTATAGTCTCTAGTGAACATGCACCGTCCACTTCCTCGCTTTCCCCTCCCACTGCCATACTCAACCTATCACTGTCATCCAACCCTCCTCTGACATCACATAACAAGTCCTCTCTGATCCCTCTCTCTCGTGATACATCACCAATGCTCCCTCCTACTGCTCCTACCTCTATTATTCGTGTCGGCTCTTCCTCAATCCTGAACAGTATTTCCCCCTTTTTCCATCCTTCCTCAACCTGTCTACCTTCGCTCGACGCTCTAGACGTGCGTCCTGATTGTGTGGGGGCACACGCTGTGCGCTCACATATGTCTTTTATTCTTGAGAGTTCATCCCTTGCCACAGTAAGCCTCGACTCTAAGTCACTCGTTAGCTTCTCTATATCCACCCTCTGTGTGCTTCCCTGGGCGCGCTCTCTGGTGCTTTCGTATGGCGGGGGGGCTGTTGGTCTTTGTGGTGTACCAGTTGTGGGGGGAGGCACATACGTAGGGTCGCTATATCCTGCTGCGGGGGCTGGTTTAGGTAATATCGGGTACAAACTAATCACCTCCGCAGGTTGTGCTGTACTTAGCTGTTCCTTTTCCTCTCTTGGAATCATCAATGGATTATCTGTGGTGGAAGGTAGATCAATATTTGGTGCCGGAGCTTTGGGTGGGGGTACCTCCTCAAACAATCTCCAGAGGTCTAGTATCTCCTTCCTATTTTGCCATTGTTTCCCCTTATACTTGAGGCTAATGCATGCTCGTACCATATCAAGAACGCTTTTGTCAAAAGACCCTCCCTCGGGCCAAATCTGGGGCAGACCCTCCCCCTTCAATTCTGTTACCCATTGATCGTGATATTTATTTATTCGTTCAGCGTACCCCGGTAAGCTCTTACAAATATGTGACAAGGGAGTTTCGGCCCCCATCCTCTAAATCACTCTCACAGCTGTGTCCACCTTCTTTACGTTTAGTTAGGTGTAGACCTATGTGTGTATACCTTTATGGCACAGACAAGAGCGGACGTCTCAAATATTATCACCCAAGTTTATTCACTGCGCAAATCCTTTCGCACTCACCATAGCTCATCTCCTTCCCATTCCCATACACTCTCATGTGATTCCGCTCACAACTGATCAAGTACTAGTTATGGTCAACACTCTCTGGCGCCACCTCGCGGTCAACCGATCGTCTCCAACACTCACACGGTGCGCGCACCCATCACAATGCCTTTCCACTCACACCTCGTCTTATTTCCTCCCTTTCCTCCCTGGCCAGCTGTCCCTATGTTTCTGCTAAGGTTGCTATGTTCACGTCTGTACGTGCCACTACCTAGTCCCCACTCCTCAAAATGTGCTCCCTATTTTATAGTCCTTCTACAAGTATATTTATCTTATACCCTTTTCGCTTTCTTCCCCTGTCCCGTGAAATGGAAAAAAGAAATAGAGAGAGTAGCAATCACTAAAAAATATTCCCGGTGTCTCCTTTTGCCAGACACCAATAACTTATTTCTTACTTCTTCATATATTCCCAGTACTAGTTTAGATAGCACTATGCGGCGCCGCCTTCCACCCCCTTTCGGAGCTAGGTTTCCGTCACTTCTACCACTTCACTTATTTCTTACTCCTAATGGCCATATGCAAAGAAAAGATAAAGAAAGTTTCAAGACCCGTCTTTAGTAGACCCCCGTTATTCTTCTCCTCTACCTGTCCCCGTTCTCCTGTTCACCGTTTCCCCTCCCTTCCCCTTTACGATCGCTCGCACTCAGTACTCACGTGCCCGTCTTGAACCGATAGTCTCCGAAACTGGGTCCGTCCAGGCGGTGTCACCGGTAACTCAACGGTCAGCCCCTGGCTCCGGCGAGCGGCACTCAAAGGGGATTTTTTTCCAATCGGGATCCCGTACCCTTTCTCATTGAGTGCGCACTTCTTATTGTGCCGGTCGCCGTTGGCGGGCGGCCTCCCGGAGCCGGCTCACCGTGCGTATCCCTTCTCGACCGGAGATTCTCGTGCCACAAGGGGGTCGTTAGAAAGGAGTTAGGATAAATAATTTGGAGATATCACGCTATCGGGGTCACCACTGAAAGGAAGCGCCCCCAATTTCAGCACGATCCTCCCCGCAATGAGAGACAATAAGGGACTCTCCCGTAGTGGGAATAAGGCCAAGACAGAGTGCGGGTGAGCGTAAGTGGGAGTTTATCCAAAGAATAGGGCATGCAAAGAACTCTGCAACCTCCGAGAGCGCTCTGTCTGACAATAGCAAAGACAGGCGTATTTCTAATACAAAAAACGTCATCAGAACCTACACACTATAGGGGGCACAAGTTAATTGGGATTGGGTGGCGTCGACTAACTATAGGTGTTGCTGCAGCGTGGTTGGTCTTGGCGTGAGGACGTCACTGGTCAGCCTCGTGGGTTGGGTTGGGCCTGGCAGGCCAGCTTGAGGTCATCCGAGCGGTGTTGGTATGCTGGGGCAGCCTGTGACAAAGATGAATACCTCTCCTGACTCGTTTGCCCTAGGCCATGCACACTGCAGTTATTCAAGAAACGACATCTAAGTTCATCAATAAATCGCTCGGCAGTTTGTCTTATACAATAAACGCAACGCATGAGGAATGCACCTTTTGAGAGGTCCGGTGATTGTCGGTTAGGGTGAGATTTACCTGTGTCCTATTGACCGGTATTTTAGGTCGAGGGGCTGAGTTTTGGGGCCTGAGCCGACTGGTACATGCCTGTCTGCCGCGTTAGAAGTTATTATATAAATGGGTCTCTGTGTCTTGTCCCAGTGATGGGGGTCGTTCTTGGGGTGGTCTAGGGGGAGGGTTGTGGACTTTACGAGAGGGTGCTGGTAGATCAGTGGATTCAAAACGTGGGTTTATTACCGTGCTGTAAATAACACAGGTGGTGGGCTGTGGCCTTGGGTGCGGTACCGGGGCCTCTGACTCTCTGAAGCGGCTCCAGCTTGGTTGGGGGAGGTGAGGGAGCGCGGCACAGGCCTTAGCTTCCTTATCTGGCAGGCTTGGCAGGGTGGGAGGGAGAATGGCCTTGCATATACTCACAAAGGTTTTTTCCTCGTGCGTTGCTAACTTTTAAATGCAGAACTTTTATAACGTTCCGCCTTATTTTGATGTTATTTAAACACACATATATATTTCCATTTCGTTACACATTTCTTTAATACAGTCGGTCCGAGTACCTTTTCGTTACCTAACATTATATTTACTACATGATGTGATTATTTTATGTACATTAAACGTTACACGAGGTCGTTCTAGGTTATGGCCTACAGAAATTGATGCTCGCTGCTTTAGGTGATTAAGAAAACATATATGAGTAAGTAAAGGCTATACATTTGGTCGACATCTTTCTCTGTGGTTGTAGCAGCACTAGTCCAGACCTAGGGTGGTATCATGTAACGTTACATCTTTATGGTTTATTCACAGTTTACATGATCTGTTTAAACCGAGGTAGTTCGTTAATACCAATACTTGAATTATTTTCTACTTTCTTCAGATAGTGATGCTTCAGCTTTTTTCCCGTCACCCCGGCCTCGCGGACCAGGTCATGCAGGGTGCGATATTACATTGTGGATGAGAATAATGTTACAGTGTTAGCATCTTGGGTTAGCTCATATCCGACTTTCTCATGGGAACGCGCTCGCAGCGGATCTACCAGGGCTACTGCGGCGGCAGAGATGCATGAAAGGTCCTCCAAAGGTGGGGGCCTCGTTACAGTGTGCTGAACTCACGCCATGTTTGCTAAACAAGATGGCTTCTAGGCCTAACTGAATTTGGGTATATGTAGGGAACGGATATGTGTGGGCAATGTCGTCGGCGGGTGACCCCTCCCCCACCTGGGCCCGGGTGGCATGAGGGGACGGCCGCCGAGTCATGGTCCTCACCTGGGGAGAAGGCTGCAGGTGAGGAGGGCCTCGCGGCCAGTCCTCCCCTACACTAGTCTTTGCAATTTTATCTAAATGTGATTCAACGCTAATCTTCACAGGTCTATCTAAATGTGACGCATTGCTAATCGTCACAAATTTCCCAAATGCACAGAGTTAAATTCACACAGGTGTGTCGGTTTGGCATCAGGTGGTCTGGGAAGCCAAAAGAAGCTCCTGGTAGCTTTTGGTGTCAAGCTAACCAGGCTCTTCTAGGCTACAAGCAGGAGCTAATTAGCTCCCAGCTCCCCTCACTGTTGTACTCCGGGAATGCTACCTCTTAGCAGTGCCTGAAGAAGTCCGTTTACAGTGTTAGAAAGTGTTTAGTTTTAGAACTTTGCACGCTCTCCTGGTGGTTTTGAAGCTGGCGTCTGTTTGGCCCTTATATCTAAATCCGAGCAAGAGTAAAGAGGTGCAATTTCAAGAGCTCGATGACAGGGTAGAAGGCCAGGAAACACTTTTGCCTTGCAGGGATCAAGTTTGCTTCTTTCATATGTAAGGCCCCAATTCTCTAATCTTAAATAATGAGGGAAAAACTAAGATACCCCCGCTGGAAAGGGGAACACGTCATAAATCGAAACATTCGTTGGCGCTAAACGGCCTTCATTTCTCAATATGATTAATTTAAGACATATTGCGTTTAAAGCCTTTTGACTGATTTGTACAGACGCATTCCAAGCCAATTGAAAGACCGGAGGCGAATACAGCAGGAGCAGGCAAACATTCTTTAAGTCAGCAGATGGCAGGTTTCTATCAGCAACAATACAGCCACAACATTCCGCATGCAACAAACACAGAGCACAATGAACCATCAGAGCACAGGCGAAAAGCGAGAGCAAAATAAACGTGCCAAAACCACAAGGACATCCCCGAGCGATCCAGAAACCGCAGGGAATGCAAATAACAGGCGAGGGACCGCGGAAGGCAAGACTGAGTGAAAAATCCCTAGTTTAGTGCCGATCGCCCGTCACCTGCGCTGAAGAATACAAACCGGTGCAGTGCAGTAAGGTGCCGAATTGCGTGCTGCACTGGGTCTGCAACATGTGCCTCTCCAGATGCGCTAGACTACGGTACCCATGATCCCTCACTATTGACAATGCTGCCTAGGGCCGATAAGGGTTTATTTCATAACATATGGAAAGCCAAAGGTTGCAGAGCCCAGGTTTATTGCAACATCTGGCTGATTAAAGTGACATCTATATTTAAACGGGTCCTGGAGGGTAAGGATAGAGCATTGTTTACGTATTTTTTTTAGAAATCTTGAATGTTTTCGCTTTTGCTTAAAAAGTTGTGAAGGCTACATATATAATGTATTACATTATCTGGCTCAAAGTGCCTAAACATTAAGAACGACTGACTTAATGTATTTATTGGGGTGTGTAAAGCACTGCATGGTAATTTGATCTGCTTGAGAATGTTACCTGGTCAAGTATTACGGCAACGTTTGACTACAAAGTCATATAGTTGTTTTTTCCATAACTAAATTGCCACATGTGATCTGCACACTTTCTAAAATCAATACGACAGTTCAGTGGGTTAAGTGCTCGCTGCTACAATCTGTGTGAGATCTGCAGATAGCAGCTGTGAATCACAGCAAGGCCAAATGTGCCTTTCACGTTTCCGAGGTCGAAAAATTAGTACCCATCTCTGAGTGGTGATAATTGTATGCAAATGTTCTAGGTAGAGCGATTTGCCAAAAGCACTAATGAAATAAATTATCAATAAACACCTGCATAGTTGTTTGTCCCCATTTTTATTTTGTCGTGCTCATTTCTGTCAGCAGCTCCTACGTAATTGGAATCATAAAACTGAACTTTGCAGTAAGCAAATGTTCAATTTCGGTTTTGCAAAATATTGATTTGTGAACAATAGTTGTGTTTTATCCATATGCACATCGAGCACGTAGGGCAAGATTGTATAAAGAATTTTGGTACGTGAAAATCTTTAGTTGGCTGTAATTTGCACCATGCTACAGTACACGAATGTTTCACCGCTCTGATATATGCACAACTGTGCCTGTGCAAAATATCTCATCTCGGAGCACTATAGCTTCCTATTTTATGCTATAATAAAAGACAAACAATTCCCAGCATTCAAATAGAAATGCCAGGGCTGGCGCAAGTTGTCACGCATGACGGCGGCCTCCTTTGCAGCAAGGTATGATATGATATGCATTTATAACGTGCCTGTACACAAGTGTTTCAAGGCGCCAAAAGACAAGGGAGGGAAAACAGGGGGCAGACAAGACAAACAATCTTGCTAGGCCTTGTGTCATTCGGATCGTGCAAGTGCGACAACAAGAAGTGCAGGGGGCAGGGAGCGGGGGAAGTGCAAGGGAGAGGGCAAGGGGAAGTGTGATCGTGTGCGCATGACTCTGAGTAAGTGCAGCCAGGGTAGCGTGGCTCTGGGTACGTTCAAGGATGGAGGGGGGCTGTAGGTGTTACAGTTACAGCCGCTAAGTGCATGGTAGGCCGTGAGGCAGTGCAAGGAAGGCTGGTCAAGGAAGGGCCCACTACCCAGTGAGACTCTGAGGGTACCAAGCAACCCGTCGGCTCAGCAGACAGGTAAGGTAGCAAGGAAGTGGGAGAGAGAAGGCAGAGGAGAAAAGGAGGGTCTTGAGCTGCTTCGGGAACTTCAGGTGGTCCAGCTCAAGTCTGAGAGGGGAATGGAGGCCGTTCCAGAGGGAGGCACCTACAGAGGAGAGAGATCTACCCCCCACTCTCCTCTGCCTGGAGAAGCCTCTGACCCTGAGAATTGGAGGTAGCTGAGCAAAGGGCTCTAGGAGGAAGTTATTGCAGAAGAGAGAGTTGGATGTAGTGCGGGGTCGGCCCTCGAAAGCCTTGTGGACGATGCAGAGGGTCTTGAACGTGTTCCTTGCAGCCACCAGGAGCCAGTGGAGAGATTTCAGGGCTGAAGAGATACAGTCCCTGGGTTTGAGGCCAAGGATAAGACTTGCAGTCTTGTTCTTGACTAGTTGCAGGGGACGAAGAGTAGAGGTAGGCAGATTGGGAAAGAGGCTGTTGCAGTAGTCCAGCCTGTAGAGAACCAGGGTTCTGGAGACGGTGAGCTTCAGTGAGAAAAGGTAGAATACCTCTGAGGAGCTGCAGCTGGAAGTGGATCTTTTTGCCAAGGCCCGTGATGTGAGGAGAGAAGGAGAGAGTGGAGTCGAAGAGGACACCAAGGTTTTTTGCCTCACAGGAAGGTGAGGATAGAGAGCACAAGCAGGGCGGCCAGAGTGAGAGAGGGAAAGTGGGAGCAGAGGTCCCAATGAGAAGGATCTCCGTCTTACTGACATTAAGGCAAAGATTGTTGGAGGCGCACCAATCCTGAATCGTGGATAGTCGGTCAGGAATGAGTGAGGGAGGTGAGGCGGCTGAGGGAAGCCTGAAGGAGAGCTGAGTGTTGTTCGCATAATACTGAGAGTTAGAAGAGAAGGTGGGGATCAGGTGGGCCAAAGAGGCATTGAGGAGCCAGGGTGAGACGATAAAGCCCAGGGGACACCATGTGGAGAGAGAGAGGTGGTGGAGAGAAAGGATCTAAGTTGGACCTGTTAGGGTTGGTCAAGGAGGAAGGAGGTCAGCCACGCCAGGGCCTGATCCGTTATGGCTAGGTTCACATGGATTCAGTTGATTAGGGTGGTGTGATTGACTGTGTCGAAAGCAGAGGAAAGGTCAAGGAGGAAGAGGACAGAGGGAGAACTGGAGTCAAGATTAGAGAGCAGATCTTCACAGGTGTTTAGGAGAGCAGTTTCCGTGCCTCTGGCTGCTCCGAACCAGACTGGAGACAACCAACAGATGCAGTGTGGAGAGTAAGCTGGGATATGGCCAGCTTTTCCAGGAGTTTGTACAGGAAAGCAGTGATTGAAATCAGGCGACAGTTTACTGGACAGATAGGATCGGCAGAGGGCTGGAGCAAAGGTGGCAATGTGGTCCTTGATGGTTCTGGAAGAGCAGGGGAGAACCTGTTTAGATGTTATTTCCATAGATCGGACTTGTTTAGAAACATCGTCAGGTGTTGTCAGGGAGAAGGGGGAAAAAGGAAGAGGGGAAGAGAGGCAGCCAAAGGGTGCCTGCAAGAGGTAGCGGGAGAGGAAGAGGAAAGTGAGCACAGGATGACCTGAGTTATAGTGGTGAAAAGAGAAGCCAGAGCCGTATAGAGGGCTTGGAAGCGAACAGGAGAGGTGGAGACTGCAGTAGGATTCGCCAGCTCTTTGCAGATTTTAAAAAGTTTGACGGTGTTGTTAGAGGCCGCAGAGATGTGGGCTTGGATATGGACCCTCTTTTTGGATAGGACAGCGTGTCTGTAATGCCTTTGGAGCAGGAGGCAGGCCATTTTGTCAGATGATGCACGCCTAGCACTCCACTTCCTCTCAGCCACCTTGCACTTGCGTTTCAGGACAGAGAGGTCATAGTCATACCAAGAGTAGCACTTGGAGGTATGCTTCAGACGTATTCTCATGACAGGGGAAAGGATGTCCAGAGTGTAAGTCAGCCAAACGAGTAGGAGGAGCAGAGAAAGAAGAGGCAAAGACGTCCACTTAAAACTCGCTTCATGGGCTGAATGACCAAGAAGGAGGGTCACCGTGCTGGGGTGGGCTTTGAGTGAGGGACAATAGGTTTCAGGTGAGAGGAGAGCAGAAAGTGGTCTGTCCAAGAGAGATGAGCAGTGAGAGGGTTAGAGAGGGGGATTTCTGAGGGGATGAGAACATCCAGGGTGTGTTCGGCAGAGTGTGTCAGACCAGAGTGTAGAATAGAAATGGAGAGAGAGTTAGAAAAGTTGCTTAAGAGCCCAGAGGATGGATTAGAAGCACCCAGGTAGATGTTAAGGACTCTGAGGAGAAGTTGAGAGGTTGAGCCACGGAGAGAAGAAGAGAGGTCAGTCCATTCTGCGAGGAAGAGGGCGACCTGCCAGGTGACCTTTAGATGGTCGCCACAGTCGGAGAGAGTGCAGGAGCGATAGAGAGCATGCAGACCAGGCATTCAAAGGAGTAGGCCTGCGTAGGAATGACAGAACCAGGGACCCACTCTGGAAAGATCAGGGGCCCTTCACCTCCGGGCCTGTTGGTTCTGGGCTTGGAGAGGATATTGTACTCCTCAGTAAGGAGAGTATCAAAACTTGCGACAGAGCTGGCCGTGAACCATATCTTGGTGAGAGCGAGGAAATCCAGGTCGAGGGCTTCGAGGAGGTGGCAGATGTCACAGGATTCCTTGAAAGCAGAGCGAGAGTTGAGAGTAGTGACGTGGAGCAGGTTGCCACATTTGAAAGATTTCCAGGGTTGGGCGCAGGAGTGAGGTACACCCAGTGGAGGCGGTAGAAGGGCCCGAGAGTGGGCAGAGGCAGTAGACAGAGGTGGCAAAAGGGCCAGAGTGGAGGAGGAGGTGGTTGCCGGAGAGGCGGCGGAGGAAGGAGGTGGCAGAGGAGCCAGAGAAGTGTTGGATGGGGTAGCAGGCGCAGGGAGGAAGTTGATAAGACACGGGAGATGCCTATTAAGAAGAAGCATATTGGGCTGAGATCCCTGGACCATGACGGTACCATTTAGATAGACTGATGATGGAGGAATAGAATGAGGCCAAGAGAACCTCCCACTGGGTGCCACCATTGATGGGAGAGGAGGAGAAAGGAGAGAGAACAGAGACTATTTCAGGAGTCCATAGGTCTGGAGAGGGAACGACAGAGGATATCGGTGAGAGTCTGTCTGGAGAAGGCGCTAATGTAGGTATCAGCGATAGGGTGGCCTGGGTTGGAGTCCAGGATATCCCTTTTGAACCCTTTCCTTCCAGACTTGATGAGAGGGATAGGATAGGAGATAGAGTAACAGGTTGAGAAGAAGGGATACATTGAGAGCACCACAGAGGGTGCGAGGAGGAACGAGTGGAGAGTGAGAGGGGAAAACAAAGCACAGCCAAGAGCCGCACCCCACAGGATGCACCAGAGGAGGAGGGCTCACACAGAAGAGGGACACAGGAAGCGCAAGCAGGTAACACACCGCAAGGGGAATGCAGGAAACAGTGTAGATGGAGAACAGGGGGGGTGACAACACAAAACAACAGCCCAGGTGGGGGGAGCCAGTTGCCACAGCAGAAACCAATAGGCCCAACAGTAACCAACAGTAGTCTGCAGTAGGGATTGCAGAAACAGAGGTAATTAAGAGGCGTTTAAGTTGGGTTATGTGCACTGCAAAAACACCCAGATTTAAATTTCCGTGAAGAGCGAAAAAGGCCTAGTTTTAGACACAACGGCAATGCAAAACACAACAGCAATGCAAAACACCTAGATTTGAATTTCCTAGAGAGATGAGAGAGGTGGCTCAATAAACAGTTCACCAAGATTGTATTGTACTCGTTACTTATGTAGCGTTCTTTCCCCATTTGTATGGCCTAAATGCACTTTGTGGTTGAAACGCCCCCGGTAACTGCAGTCCATGTGTAGATAGTTCTAAGGGTTTAGATTAAGAGATGCTTGAGTGCATTTTTCGCTGGATTAGGAGTTAGGTGGCTGGCTAGGCTCCAGTAAGCAGCCCAAAGGTCAGTCACATGCGTGGGCGCTGTTGGTGGTTTAGGATAAAGTGCTATTGCTGAAGATTCGATGCTTGCCCAGCTAGACCAAATAACATTTTCATTTGTTGTCGCTACATACTAGTGGCAGAGCTGTTGAGGTACGTCGGGGGTTTCAGTGTGGATGGCTAGGTGTGCTCCTAGATAGGAATGGCATAGCCATAGCTTCATTCTATGGTGCATGGATGAGTGGCCGTGCTTGCGGCCTGTGTCCACAGACGTGGTGTAAGGTATACGTACCGTATGCTTGGATGGAGTTCAGCTACAGTGTTCTATTTCATTGTCCGATGCAGATGTCTGGTCTCACTATTCGTGGACTCCCTAGAACAAAAGTCTGAGCAGCGAGGGCAGGTTCCAGATGGGGAGGGCGTGGGGGATGAAGCAGGACGATAGGGGGTGAGGGAGAAGAACAGAGATGGAGAACGTTTGTTATGGAGTGCCTCTGCGAAAGCTGCCGGCATTCGTGAGATATTCGTGGGTAGAAGAGCAAGTTACTTACCAACTGTAACGTTCTTTCGACTGGATGTTCCTCCCACATATTCCTCATCTTGTGATAATTTGTTATCGGGAGCTTCACTGCTTAGGAATTTTTTTTTCGGCATAGGGCACTGTGCTCGAGGTTGTGGCGTCGATTGTCCCTCGACGGGCTCCGTTCCTTGTCTACGTCACTCTTGGTATAAGTAGCTTCGAGCCGCGCCCGTTGGCTTCAGTCCTGTTTTTTTGAGGAAATACTCGTGGAACATCCAGGCGTATGCTGTGACTGATAGACCCATTGTGAGAGGAAAGTGTAAGAAAACGTAAACTGTACTGCAGGGTAGGCTGGGAGGGTCGATGAGGAATACGTGGGAGGAACATCTAGTCAAAAGAACGTTACAGTTGGCAAGTAACTTGTTCTTCGAATGGATTGTGTCCTCCGACGTATTCCTCATCTTGTGATAGACTCCCATAGCAGTGATCAATTTGGAGGTGGGAGTGCTAGTTTTTGTTTTCATGGACGGAGTGAAGTACCGCTCTGGCAAATAACCCCTCATTGGAGGAGGAGGCATCTAAGCAGTAATGCTTGATAAAGGTATGCATTGATGCCCATGTTGCAGCCAAGCAAATGTCTTTTGCAGGGACTCCCCTCTTCAAAGCCACAGAAGTAGCCATTCCCCTAGTGGAGTGAGCACGTAGCCCATCCGGTGGGTCTTTTCCTGCTAATCTGTAGCATTCCAATATAGCCAGAATGATCCAGCGGGATATAGTTTGTTTTGTCACCGCTAACCCCAATTTACGACCTGTGTAACCCAAAAGAGTTGGTCATCTTGACGTCATTTTGTCATTCTTGAAATGTAAAAGCTGAGGGCCCTCTTGGGGTCCAGTCTATGTAATCTCTCCTCTTCTTTTCCCAAATGAGGAGGAGGATAGAATGTTGGTAAAATAATTTTCTGTGACAAATGGAAGTCGGAAACTACTTTTGGTAAGAAAGATGGTTTAACCTTAAGAACTACATTATCCTTGTAAAAGATGGTATATGGAGGTTTACATGAGAGAGCCTGTAGTTCACTAACCCTGCGGACCTATGTTAATGCCACAAGAAGGACAGTTTTTAGTGTTAAAAGCATCAATGGACAGGAGTACAGAGGCTCAAATGGTATACAAGTTAGGAATTTAAGAACTAAGTTTAAATCCCAAGTTGGAACATGAAACGGTATTGGTGGATATACATTGGTAAGTCCTTTCAGGAACTGTATGATTAATGGAATTTTAAAGAAACCTCTTCCGAGGAGCGCTTAAAAATGGACAGCGCAGCAAGATATCCTTTGATTGTTCCGATCTGCAGCCCCAGGTTGGCTAGATGTAACAGGAAAGAAAGCACCATTGAGGTGCCACATTGAAAAGGGTCCACATCCCTATCTTTGCACCAGTTACTGAACTTGTTTCAATGACACTGGTAAAAGGATTTTGTTGCTGGCCTTCTGGCCGAAAGCAAAATCTCCGACCTTCCTCTTGCGAGAGAAGATCCTCTCTTTGTGGAAGACGTACTGGAGGGCAGATGGACATGTCCAGAAGGTCCGGGTATTACGTCCTCCTGGCCCAGTCCGGGGCAATTAGGATCATGGTTTTCCTGAACTTTCTCAACCCCCTAATTACTTGAGGAATCACGGGGACTGGAGGAAACGCGTACAGCAGGGGAAAATTCCAATCCACCAAGAACGCGTCTCCTAGAGCTCCTCTCGGGGGAAATTCCTTTGAGCAATACTGTTTACCGTGGTTGGGAACAGATCCACTTGAGGAGTTCCCCAAAGGGGAAGATCTCCAGAAGGACTTCCTGAGCTAACTCCCACTCGTGGGAGACTGTGCTCTGCCTGCTCAGAGCGTCTGCCGCCATGTTCTGCTCTCCGGCTAGGTGAACTGCCGATAGATTCCTTCTCGTATTGCCCAGAACCAGAGCTGCATCGCCTCTCTGCACAGAGGTAGTGATCCTATGCCTCCTCTTTTGTTGAGGTAGTACATGCCACTGTGTTGTCCTTCATTATCAGGACATTCTTTCCCTGTACAGAGGGTAGGAAGGCCTTCAGCGCTAGTCTGATTGCCCTCAGCTCCAATAGGTTGATGTGTAGTTTGGACTCGATGGAGACCAACATCCGCTGATTGTCAGATCGCTGGTGTGAGCTCGCCACCCCGTGAGTGAGGCGTCCGTTACTACTGTTATCTCCGGCCATGTATGCCAAAAAGATTCTCCCTTGAGGATGTTGTCGTTGCAAGCCCACCATAATAGATCCTGAGCAACTGCGCTCAGGACTTGCAGAAGATCTGAAATATTCACCGAGAATTGGGACCACTGAGTTCTGAGGGCCCATTGGAGGGATCCCATTCTCAGTCTGGCCTCTGGCACCAGAAGAATGCAGGATGCCATGAGGCTGAGCAACCTCAGAAAATCGAAGGCCGGCAGATGCTGGGCTTTCTGGAATTTTGTTACCAAATGCTGGATGTTGAGAGCTCTTACCCCGGGAGGCGAGGCTATGCACGAGGAAGTGTCCAAGACTGCTCCGATAAACTGGAGTTGTTGGGATGGTATCATGTGGGACTTCTTGAAATTGAGGGAGAAGCCCAGGTTGTGGAGGAAGTGGCAGGTGATCGACAGATGTTCCTGAGCTTGTTCTGGAGAACGTGCTCTGATCAACCAGTCGTCCAGGTAGGGGTAGACGTGAATCCCCCCTCTCCTGAGACTCGCTGCCACTACCGCCATCAGCTTGGTGAAAACCCTCATAACGGAGGTCAGCCCGAAAGACAGAACTTGAAACTGATAGTGAGAACAGTCAACTGCGAACCTCAGGTATTTTATGTACTTGGGATGGATTGGCACATGAAAATAAGCATCCTGGTCCAATGATACCAACCAGTCTTGGAGTTGGAGAGCCTGAAGGATCTGAGAAAGGGTACCATCTTGAACTTGTCCTTCCTGAGGAATTTGTTCAAATTTCTTAAGTCCAAGATGGGTCTCAGTCCTCCATCCTTCTTTGGGATGAGAAAATAAGGGGAGTACCAACCGTTGTTCCTCTCCGCTACAGGTACATGTTCTATTGCATCTTTCTCTAGCAGGGTTAAAATTTCCTGCAAAAGGAGCGGGTCTGGAATTTTGGTAGAGCTGGCTCCGGGTGGATGATCGTGAGGTCTTTTTAGGAATGGAAGGCAGTAACCTTGAGCTACTCTTTCCAGTGCCCAAGCATCTGAAGTAATGCCCCGCCATTCGTTCAGATGCTGAGAGATTCTGCCTCCCACTGGTGTTTTGTATGATAAGACCTCAGAGTGATTTGGAGGCGGCTGCAGGAGCGGCTGGGGACATAGATGCCGTTCCTGAAGATGGCTTTGTAGTCTTTCCTCGTCCACCACGAGTGACATTCCTTTTGTCCCTTTGAAAAGCCTGTCCTCTTCCTCTACCAACAGAAGAGTAGTATCGAAAAGGGCGACCGCTCCAGGAAAATGAGCCCGAATAGGGCTTCTGAGGCTGTCGCATATAGGCACTCAGGGATTTAGCTGGTGCTTTTGAGGTCTGTAGTTTTTCTAGACTCTCATCAGCCTTACTACCAAACAGCCTCGAGCCATCAAAGTGCATGTTGAGAAGTCTGATCTGCACATCTGGTGCAAACCCCGACTTTCTCAACCACGCAAATCTGTGTAGCACTGTGCTTGATGCCATGGATCTGCTAATACTATCAGTAGTATCCAGTCTAGACTGGAGACATTCCCCGTTGCCTCCTTCCCGTCTTTGACTATATTCAGGAAGCCTTCCCTTTCCTCGCCTTCCAGAATATGTTCAGCCGCCGGCAAAATGCATTTCCACAAGGTATGTGTGAACCTGGACAGGGTACAGGTGACATTGGTTGATTTCAAGGCCATGCTACCTGAAATAAAAACTTTACGAGCCCAAACATCAACCTTCTTATCCTCCCTATCCGGAGGTATGGTGCCTTCTGTCTCGAAGTAGTAGCAGCCTGAATAACCAGCCTTTCTGGAGTAGGGTGTCTATTCAGATATTCTGGATCAGAAGTAGAAGTTCTGAACTTCTTTGGAAGATTGCTGTCTACTGATATGATATGGCATTTATAATGTTATGATATGATAAGATATGATATATGATATGGCATTTATAACGCTCCTATACACAAGTGTTTCAAGGCGCGACGTGGCAAGGGAGGGGGAACAGGGGAAGACAGATAGCGATCCTACTAGGCCAGGTGTCATTCAGATCGCGCAAGTGCATGGGAAGGGGGAGAGGGAAAGTGCGAGGGTGCAGGGGGAGGGGAAAGTGCAGTACATGGGATAGAAGGATACAAATAAATAAGTGGCCAGCTAGTGGCAAGTGCAAGGTAATTGCAGGCATAAGTGCAGGTAGGGGGACTGTAGAGATACAGAAACAGTCTCCAAGTGCGGGGTAGCCAGGGAGGCAGTGTGTTTGAGCAACTGGCCGGGCCAGTGAGCAGAGAGGGAGGCCATGTAGCCAGTGCAGTTTCATCCAGAAATCAGCAGGGGAGAGGGGAGAGAAAGCAGAAGCAAAGGAATCAGCAGGGGAGAGGGAGAGAGAAAGCAGAAGCAAAGAGAAAGGTTTTGAGGTGCTTCCGGAACCGGAGATGGTTCTCCTCAAGTTTCAGGGAGGCAAGAAGGCTGTTCCAGAGGGAGGCCCCTGCCGAAGAGAGAGATCTACCACCAACTCCTTGCTTGGAGAAGCGACTGACCCTGAGGGAGTTGGAGGAGGATGAGCGAAGAGCTCGGGAAGGAAGATATTTAGGAAGAGAGAGTTGAAGGTATTTCGGCCCCTGCCCCCAGAAGGCCTTGTGGACAATGCGGAGGGTTTTGAATTTAATCCTCGCAGCCACTGGGAGCCAGTGCAGAGATTTCAGTCCTGGAGAGATACGATCCCTGGGCTTGAGGCCAAGGACAAGTCTTGCAGTCCTGTTCTGGATAAGTTGCAGAGGGCGGAGAGTAGAGGCAGGCAGATTTAGATAGAGGCTGTTACAATAGTCAAGCATAGAGAGAACCAGGGCTCTGGAGACCTGGAGTGAGCTTCTGGGGGAAGGTGAGGAAACGAAGAATACCTCTGAGGATGTGCAGATGGTAGTGGGACTTCTTAGAGACATCAGAGATGTGAGGACAGAAGGAGAGTGTGGAGTCGAAGATGACTCCAAGGTTTTTTGCCTTGCAGGTGGGAGCAGGAAGAGGGCCTAGAGAGACAGGCCAGAGAGCTGCAGGGAAGGAGGGAGTGGGTGTGGCGATGAGTAGAATCTCAGTCTTACTGGCATTAAGGCAGAGGTCATTGGCTGCACACCACACCTGGATAGTAGACAGATAGTCACAGATGAGGGAAGGAGAGGGGGAGGCCGAGGGTAGCCTGAAAATGAGCTGGGTATCATCCGCATAGCACTGAAAATTGGGGCACAGAGCGGCAATGCGGTGGGCAAAGAGTGCCAAGTATTGGTTGAACAGCCAGGGAGAGAGGTTAGATCCCTGGGGGACACCGCAGGTAGAGAAAAAGATATCGGAGAGGAAGGAATCAAGTTGGACCTGGGAGGGTCGATCGGAGTGAAAGGAAGTCAGCCATGCCAGAGCCTGACCAGTGATACCCAGGTTATCACGGAGACGGTTGAGCAGGATGGCATGGTTGACAGTGTCAAAGGCAGAAGAGAGATCAAGCAAGATGAGGACGCAAGGGGTGTTGGAGTCGAGGTTGGAGAGCAGGTCTTCACGGATGTTCAGGAGAGCAGTTTCCGTGCTTCTGGCGGCTCTGAAGCCAGACTGATGATCATGGAGGCAACCAACAGATTCAGTGTGGAGATTAAGCTGGGAGATGGCCAGTTTCTCCAGGAGCTTGCCCAGGAAGGGAGTGATGGAGATTGGGCGGTAGTTAGCCAGGCAAGAGGGGTCGGCAGAGGGCTTCTTAAGAAGAGGGTGCATAGGGAGTGCTTCAGAGGGGATGGGAAGATTCCCGTGGTGAAGGAGTGGTTGCAGAAAAAAGCCAGGGCACGAGCCAGGGAGTCGATGTGGTCCTTGATGGTTTTGGACGAACAAGGGTGAACCTGTTTCGACGAGACTTTCATAGATCGGACTTGTCTAGAAACATCATCTGTGGAGAAAAGGGGAAAGGCAGAGAAGGATGGAGGGCGGGTGGCTGCAGAAGGGCCAGAGGAGGAGCAGGCGATATGGGGAGGGAGGCGATAGGAGGAGAGTGAGGACAGGATGTCCTGAGTTTTAGAAATGAAGTGAGAAGCCAGAGCCGTGCCGAGGGCCTGGGAGGGGACAGGAGAGGTAGAGACTGCGGCGGGATTGGGCAGATCCTTGCAGATTTTAAAGAGTTCAGCCGAGTTGTTTGATGCCGCAGAGATGCGGGCTTGGATATGAGCTCTTTTCTCGGTGAGGATGGAGAGCCGGTATTGCCTTTGTAGCAGGCGGCAGGCCAGTTTGTCAGAGGATGAACATGAAGCACGCCATTTCCTCTCGGCCACCCCGCACTTGCGTTTTAGGGTGACGAGGTCTGAGTCGTACCAGGAGTTACACTTGGCTTTGGGCTTCAGGCGTATTCTCATGACAGGGGCAAGGATATCAAGTGTATGAGATATAGAAGAGTGGAGCGTGGAGAGGGCTGTGTCAGGGTGAGAGTCAGCCAAAGGGGGAGGAAGGGGTGAGAGGTGGAAGCGAAAGCCTCAACTGACACGCTTCATGGGTCGGATGACCGAGAAGGTGGGTGGCAGTGATGGAGGTGGCTTGGCGTGGGGGGGTGGGGAGGGTGAGGTGGGAGGATAGGAGAAAGTGATCACTCCAGGAGAGAGGAGTGTAAAGGAGGACAGAGAGGGGGAGGTCTGAAGAGATCAGAGCATCGAGAGTGTGCCCTGCAGAATGAGTCGTACCTGAGGGGAGAATGGTGAGAGAGAGAGTCACAGAGGTCGCGAAAAAGTGCAGAGGGGGGAGAGGAGGCATCCAGGTGGATGTTGAAATCTCCAAGAAGGAGGAGTTGAGTGGTAGAGGCAAGGAGTGAGGAGACGAGGTCCGCCCACTCAGAGAGGAAGGGAGAAATTTGACCAGGTGGCCGATAGATAGTAGCCACAGTAAGGGAATGGCAAGGGGAGAGAGACAGCCTGCAGACGAGGCATTCAAAAGAGGAGGAGGTCTGAGTAGGAATGAAAGAGGCAGGAAACCACTCGGGAAAGATAAGGGCAACACCCCCGCCAGAGCGGGAAGGCCTGGGAGCGGAGAGGATCTTGTAGCCGTCAGGTAGGAGTGTGTCAAAGCTGGTGACAGAGCTAGCCGCAAACCATGTCTCAGTGAGACCGAGGACATCAAGGTCACGTTCTGCAAGGAGGCGGCAGATATCAGAGGAATGCTTGACAGCAGAGCAAGAGTTAAGAGTAGCAGTGTGGATAAGATTGCCATCCTTGAAGGACTTCCGGGGAGAGGTACAGATCAGAGGTACGCCCTGCGGAGGTGTAGAAGGAGCAAGAAAGGGGGCAGAGAGGGAGGGGCAGGGCAAGGTAGCCAAGGAAAGTGGAGGGGGGCAGCCGGAGAAGAGAGGAAGATGATGAGGCGCGGGAAGCATCTATCAAAGAGGTGAAGGTTGGCCTGAGGGCCTTGGACCAAGACGGTCCCATTTGAGTAAACATTAATGATGAACTTAGAGGAAAGGAAGGGGGCCAGGAGGACGTCCCAGCGGGTGCCACCATTAATAGGAGAAGAGGAGAAAGGGGAGAGCACAGAGACCACACGAAGGGTCCATAAGTCAGCAGAAGGCACGACAAAGAGGATGTCGGTGAGTTTCCTTGGAGGAAGCACTGGTGTAGATGTCAGCGATAGGGAGGCCTCTGTTGGAGACCAGGATGTCCTTTTTAAACTTCTTCCTACCAGATTTAGTGAGGAGAGCCGGATAGTCAATAGAGAAGCAGTTCGAGAAGATAGGAGAGACAGAGAGCACCATAGAGTAGGTGGGAGAGGAGAGAGGTGAAGGTAATGGAGGAGGACACTAGAGTAGGCAGACCAGAGCAAGAGACAGGCAAGCTGCACAATAGGACAGGATGACACCACTCAGACTAACAGAGCTAACATATTGCGCAGTAAGATAGGAGAGACGACACAGCAAAAACGAGAGTGGGAATCCTGAATAGGGGGAGAAAGGCCTAGGTTCACAATGCAATTTAAATACTTAGCCAGTGCATATTATACAAAATAAAAGACACCTAAATTTGAGAATCCTGAATAGAGGGAGAAAGGCATAGGCTCACAATGCAATTTAAATACTTAGCCAGTGCATATTATACAAGATAAAAGACACCTAAATTTGCAAATCCTGAATAGAGGGAGGAAGGCCTAGGTCACACAATGCAATTTAAATACTTAGCCAGTGCATAATATATGTATTTGAATGGAGCAAACAAGAAGACAGGAGACAAACAACAGTGGTCCACTAGAGATGAGGGTAGGAGTGGGGGACTGGGACAAAGGTGGAGTGGCAGCAGGCAACAGGCGTCCCCTGCGGACACCTAAAGACACAACCGGAGCCGCCAATCAGGGAGCCGCCCTTAGCCTGGGGGCCCTTCGCCTAAGTTGGCTGCCAGACAGAGGCTGCCCAGGGAGGGATAGTGATAAGGGGAGGGGAGGCCAATCAGGGGGGGGTGGACGGTTTTGGGAGGCGGGCGGAGGGCAGGACGGCGGAACAGGAGCGAGAGGAGGGAGGCAGGGAAACGAGACACAGGGGGAGTCAGGACAGTTACAACAGCAACAGCAATGAATCATTTTAAACAAGCACACAATTCGGGAGCAACTCACTGACAAAGAAAGATAATGCTGCACTCACCCTGCTACGGCCGCAATGGAAGTGTCGAGGGTGAGCGAGCAGCGAGCGACCTGGCCTAAGCAAGATGGCACAGAAGCCAATCAGGGGCGGAGGGCGGGATGGAGGAACAGGAGCGGGAGCAGGGAGGCAGGGAAACGGGACACAGGTTTTTCCCAGTTCCTTTCAACTGTTCTTTGAAGCGCCCTATGGAAAGGGAGAATTGGATCTTTCTGGGGTTCTCGGACTATTATGTCCATCATATCATCTTGCTCAAAAGTAGGTGAGGCTCTTCCCCAACCCATTTATTCTATCACCCTGTTCGTCAAATTCCTGTACCCTGAGTCTGCATGTTCTGCAGGATCAGGTGCAGCAAACTCCAATTCAGCTGAATGTAGAGTTTTGCATAGGTCTCTCATTTTAGTTTCAGGGTTTCTAAGTTCCTCTGACACTTGTCTAGTGCCATATTTTACTCCAAAAGGAGTGACATCTTCATCCTCCGAGCCAGATTCTTCAAAAATTGAAGACATGGTCCTAAAAAAAACGGACTTGGGTAAAGGTGTAAGCCTTCTCTCTTCCTCCTGATTTTTAGTCGAAGGAATAGGTGTTTTCTTCGAAGGGGTCGAAGGAACATTCGACACACTCAATGAAGTCTTTGATAAGGGCGTCAAAGATAGTATAGGCTTCGTTGTCGAAGCTGTCAGCGCTGATGGTGTCGACGAAGTTGCACTCGACTTCGACAACTTCTGCTTTTTATGAGGGATCGGAGAAACACTCGATCCTCGAGGATCTCTCGATGATTTGTCGACTCGAGTTTTATTGGTAGTACTGGGTTTTACCGCCATAGATCCCAACTTCCCTGTGTCGTCCTGTGGAGCGACCGGAGTCTGGCTTTTCTGAGGTTTCTTTGAGGGGGTCGAGGCCGCATTCTCAAAGACCTGCATCAATTTTTTTTCTAAAATGTTCCCCTTTTGTAGGGGAATCCGATCTTGTTGGACATCGAACCAATTCAGTCGATGTATCGGATAATGACGATGGAGATCTATGTCTTTTTTTTAGTTTTTTAGAAGAAGATGAAGAAGATCATCTCAATCTACTATGAGATCGGGATCTCTTTGAATGTTTTTATGACGTTCTGATTCATTTGAATCAGACGATTTCTTATGCTTTTTAGACAAGGACTTCGAAGTGCCTTTGACGCCTCCCGCCCCACCGCCTGCTTACTTTTCCTCTCACTGAGGGCCTTCTCTGTCATCGAATGACAGGAGCCACAGTCGCCGGTTCGATGATCCGAACCCAGACACCAAAGACAGATACGGTGAGGATCGGTGATAGACATCTTCGACCCGCAGTTGATACACTTCTTAAACCCAGTTTTGGGTGTAGAAGTGGTTGATGATGAAGACATTTTCTGACAGAAAATCTCGAAGCGTGCCGTTCACGAGAGCAAAGCAATCGGAAAAGTGGAACTGAAGCCAACGGGCGCAGCTCGAGCTACTTATACCAACAATGACGTCAACACGGAACGGAGCCCATCGAGGGACAATCGACCCCACGACCTCGAGCACAGCGCCCTCTGCCGAATTTTTTTTTTCCAAAGCAGCGAAGCTAGCGATAACGAATTATCACAAAATGAAGAATACGTGGGAGGACACAATCCATTCGAAGTGGTGTTTTTCTTGGGAGGAATATGATTTATTGCGGTGTGCCTCAACGAACGCTGCCGGCATCCCTGGGGTATTGATGCGTAGGAGTGCTGTTGTGCATGGGGTGGGCGATAGTTTGTCATGGTGAGCTGCTGCGAATGCTGGCGTCATCGTGCTGTAATTGGTGGATAGGAATGTTGTGTCTGGTTCAGCGATATTGGTTAGCGAGGGGGAGGGTTTCAAGAAAAGGCAGGGAAAAGCTAGGATGTGAGAGCTGATCTGAAATTCAGGTGATTTTCAATATTGCGAATGTGTAGGGATAGGAAGTTCCAGATGTTCAGCGCTTGGACAGAGAACGAGGATCCACCTAGTCTGGAGGTGTTGTAAAGTGGGACTACTAAGCTATATACTGTGCGAGATCTGAGACTCCTTTATGGGTGGTAGCGCTGGATTTTGTCTTGAAGAAATTCCAGGCTGGTATTGTGGATGGCCCAGTGGCTGATGCACATGGCTTGAAAGGTAGTGCGACGACCAATCAGGAGCCAATGAAGGACTTTTAGTGTCGGGCTGATGTGTTCTCTGGGAGTTAGGTTAATGAGCAGGCGTGCTGCATTTTGGATACTTTGCAGTTTCCTTAGTTGAAACACTGGTGCGCCTAGGTAAGGGCAGTTTGCGTAGTCTAAGCGGGAGAGGATGATGGAGTTGATGGCCGAGAAACAGTGAGGATAGGTGAGGTAAGGGAAAATACACCTGAGAATCCATAGATGGAAAAAACAGGTTTTAGAGACGGAGGTCGTGTTTTGAGAGAGGGATAAATCCATGTCCAATGTGCATCCAAGTGGTTCACCGCCAACCTCAAATCACGGGCCCTAGGAATTGCGGCCACAGAATCGGTTGGGGAAGGAGCGCTGTTTTGCAGACTAGGATTTCAGTTTTCCCAGGGTTGAGGATGAGGTGCTTGGTCGTCATCCAGTGGTCAATATCTGAGAGGCATAATGACAGGTCTGCACTGTCGGAGCCTGACCATTTTGGGATTTAAGGATGATTTGGGTGTCATCTGCGTAGTTGTAGCAAGTAAGATTGTGGGAGCGGATGATTGCAGGCAGAGGGTTTAGGTGGAGGTTGAGGATTAGGGGGGATAGGGATGCTCCTTGTGGGTACCCCTTTTGTTACTGGTCGTGTGGTGGAGGTGAATGGGTGGAGGAGCATCATTTGTAAGTGATTAGAGATGAAAGAGGAGACCCATGAGAGGGCTGTGTCTTTGATTCCTAGTGTTTGTACCCTGTATATTAGGATAGTGTGATCAATGGTATCGAAATCTGCAGAGAGGTGAAGGAGGATAAGTACAGTGCAGCATCAGCTGTTTGTTTTAGGTTGTCCCAGATGGACACTAGGGAGGATTCTGTTCCTGTGAGCGGTCTGAAGTCAGGTTGCGCAGGGTCCAGGAGGTTGTTGGCGTCAGTGAATAGGCCAAGCTGCTTGAATGCTGTGTGGTCCATGAGTTTGGCCATGAAGCGTGTGTTGGAGAGTTCTTGGGAGGAGTGAGTCGAGTGCAGGCCGGGGAGTTGAATTTGGAGAGGATTATATGCAGTTCCTTGCTCTGGTTTTGAACATTTAGGATTCTGTTCCTATAGAATGTTTTGTTGGTTTTTCTGAATTACAGACTGTATGCTCCGGTTATTCTTGCTAGGGCGGTATTGTTCCGGGCTGTAGGGATGGATCTCCAGGTCCGTTCCATTCAGTGCTTGAGGGTTTTTAGTGACCTATTGGTATACATAGTATGGCATACATAGTATGAGTGATCGGGTTATAGGGTTTGAAGATGAGTCAAACCAGATGTTGAAATCCCCTAAGATGGTAAGTGCTGACACCGGTGGACACGAATTGGAGCTGCTTCTGTAGGAGTTGCCCTTTGCCTTGGGTCCCTTCGCCGAAGGGGACTGCACCGTGCAGTTGGGTTGCCCTGCTGGGGTCACAAAGGAGAGGCAGTTTGCCTAATCACGTGCCGGGGCAGGGTGGTAGGCGGGAGGCAAAGGAAACAGGAAAAAGCAGTTCACAAGCCGCGATTCAGTCTTAACTCAAAATAAATGCCATTGGTTTGTTAAGAATATTCAGAGTGGGAGCTCTAGATACACATGCACTCACTTCCACTGACTTTCTCACAGTGCACTACATTCACTAACACACAGGCTTAAGAAATACATATCTTGTTCCAATATTTAGGGCTTGTAATTTTAAGTTTCTTTTAAGTGCTAAGAAGTATTTACCTTCTCCTTCTGAGAGCTACATTGGCTATACATAATATATTTTTATAGAAATAGCATCATTTTTAATTATCTGCGTTTACAGTTGCATTTTTCTATTTTGATAACTTTGCAATCTGTGCTGATTTTATAATGGACTTAAATCATCGAAATAAAGTTTAGTTCAGTTCACTAACACAATCTTAATATTAGCAACAGACAAATACGAGCAAGAAAGTTGCTCAACACAATAAATACCAATTCCAATACACTCCCATATCCACAGAAATGAAGATGCCTATGTGAAATGTATCCTGCACAAAAATAAAGTGGTCAAATGAGACTGCGCTGCAGTATGCTGCCTGCTTTGAAATTCCTCCCAATTACCACCAACCACATATTTTGCACCAGCTACAACCATTTATATAATCTAGCCCACATTATAACTAGTGGGCATTTTAAAAGGTACATCTCAAACTCACTATCTGAGGTTGAAGCGAACTTTGCCGGATATACGTTAAAAGCCCACATTTGATACATCCATACAAAGAGCCGGTGGGAAATGCTTGATAAATACCAAATTGCCGGAGGAATGGTCATCATAGACCCTCCACAGGAACAACTTCTACAGGAACGTGGGCACCCTTGTTTAAGTGGCTTCACTCAACAAAAGTAGGTATGTTGTCTCATTAAATAACTTGGCCACAGTCAGATGGTAAAAAGGACAGCCAACACTAACAGCACTGCCTTTTGTCTCCAACTGTAATGGTCCGAAAAGACCAGAATCTGCCTTTCCTTGCAGTTCTAGCAAAAAATGTAATACCTGCATAATTAATTTCATTTATTGACATCAACATTAGGATTCTCAGCCACTGCACAATGTCCCGATGTTTGCATAGAAGCGTCTATTTTATCAACACTGCTTGTTAACACACACCTATGTAATGATTTCATATAGAACACCAACAAAGTTATGGCGGGTTCAAAAATGCTTAAAAAAATTCCTTCCACACGACTTCCATAGGAAATTGAAATAAATGTAACTGCTAATAACGTTTGAACCGTGCGAGAGCCCCCCCCCTACTCCACCCCCACCTCCCCTCCCCAGACTGGAACATTTTGTAAAAAAATAAGAAAGTTCTTAAGAAAACAAAAAGCACTTTTGGCCTACTCCTGTTTAATTTTCCCATAGAAAAAAAGGAACATTACTGTGCTAGCAAACAGCAAAAACCGCTGGAAGGATTTGAACCAGATCTGAAACAACTTGGGCATGATGCATTGACTCACGATCATTTTGTGGTTTGGGGTTATTCTGTCTAGTATTTTTTTAAAATTTCTGACGCAGATGGGGATGTCCCCATCTCTCATCAAAATAGTGATATACCCATGGTGCATTGCACACAAGAGGCTTTTCTGGTGCAAGAGATAAACAGGAGCTATAACCGTGAATATCAGAAAACGAAAAGCAGAAACATGATATTTGGAGGCAGAAAAACAGTGAACTGGCATAAGGCTAGAAGTGGGGGGGTGGAGGGGGAAAAGGCACCATGTGTAATTTGGGAATTGGAGGTGGGCGAGGGATTGAGTTTGCAGCTCGAACGCTTTCTTGTATTTGCGGTTATTAGGTCCAATAATCGTGGCTTCCAGAGAAAATGTGATCGGGCAATGAAAGTGTGTCACACGGAACAGCAAGTGTTTGAGGGGGGAGGGGGCTAGGGAGGCACATTTCTGCGTTTGTGGCAGTGGGGGAACCTTGCCATGAGGAGAAGGGCAGTTGGTGAGTGAGTGGTGGTCCAGGTCCAGTTTCTTCGCCATTTTTCCCTGATAATCGCGGTTATCCAAAAACTACTGATAATCACTGCTATATGTAGTACATCGATATTATAGCCACGGTTATGGGGAAAACGTTTTTAAAAAAAAGGATACCTATATAGCTACAGTGAGGTTGGGGATGAAAAATTCACTGATCATGGAATTGGTAGCGTTTTAAACGGCTGAAGGTCTGGTAGTGTTGTAAAATATACACTGGCCATGGCCAAAGGCCCTGGCCATTGGCCTATTAGTGTTCAAAAATAGAAATTGGGCATTGCTGAAGGCCATGGCCAGTGGCCTTGGCTGAATGCCAGGGCTAGTGGCAAGGGAGACATTTAAAAAAATACAGGTGGCATGTGGGCACGGCCAAAGGCCATGCCTACTGCCATGGAGTGATTAAAAAACTACAGTGGACACAGCCAAAGGGCGTGGTCACTTCAGCTATGGCCAGTGGGCAGTAAGTGATCTAAAGAAATATAGTGGGCACGGCCAAAGGACATGGCTAGTGGCCCATTACGGATTTAAACTATATAGTATGCACGGGCAAAGGCTGTGGTCACTGTCCAGGGGCGAAGGCCATGACTTTTGCCTCAAAGGACATGGCTAGTGGCCCGTTACTAATTTTAAATATACACTGGCCATGATATGATATGGCATTCATAACGTAAGCCATGGACAATGGCACTGAAAATACTGTGGGCACGGCCGAAGGTCATTGGCAAAGGCCATGGCCAGTGGTGCTGAAAAAAAAAAAACAACAGTATAACAAAACCCTTGGAATTAAAGGAAAAAACTCGGCGCATTCCCGTTGCAAAGCCTAAGCGCACATTATTATAAGAGAAGGGATTAAAAATGCCACACAAAATGTAATTAGGGGGGATATGGCATTATGGGGGAGATCAATAGGAACATGCAGAGTTAACCCGGTCTTGAGTTTCCCAATGCCGAGAATTTCAAGGGTTTTGTTGCGTTATGTTTAGTCACCTTAACTGAAATTTAACTAAAGTTTTTTCCTTCCATACATCTATTTTGATCACTTGCAATGGCACTGGAACTTTTCTTTTGCTCCAATGTAGGTCCCTGTACCATTTACAATAAGTGGAATGTCAAATAGAATGTAGTACTTAGAACATATAGGGAAATACAGAACCTTTTTCAGTTGAGAGGCAGCAATTGATGTATCAGGTGGGGTTGAAGTGAAGCTCTGATTAAAGGATGATTATCTACTTACCAGTGTCATTGATCCTTTCACTGGTGACGAGGATCACCGCGGTCACCCCACGAGCACCCACGGTGCAACACGAATTCCCCATCTATCTCCTTGCTACTGGGACTGAAATCCGCTGTAAAAGAAATGAAGGAGACGCACCAGAACAATGTTCTTTTCTTCCGATGTCAGAAGCACTCCCTGCAGGCTGCAGACCCTCCAAACTATTAAAAGAAAAGGAAGCGAGGGAGAGACCTTTAGTTGAAGGGGATAACATTTGCAAACTGTGTTGGTGGATAAGACAACATCATTATTCAAGAAAGAAAAAAAAATACAAAAGGGGGAACAGGAAGTATAATTCAGAGATAAACCACCACCTGAAGCAACATCATATATATTTTTTAAAACAAGACATTTAACATATTGTCATACCAGCATAATGGCTGGCTATACAAGGTGTACCCCCACCCAAATTACTTCTTGTATGTTCAAGGAGAACCCATCATACCATAGAAGAGATGAAAAATGTTTAGACAATCGAACTATGAGGGTCTTCTCCATTCTAACCTCAGCAGACCCCATCAAAATAACTTGCGGGGTACCCCAGGGCTCCTGCGTCTCACCCACTCTCTAACATCTGTACCAAGCCCCTATTTGACAAGTTGGACAGATTGGGTGTCTCATACACTAATTATGCAGATGACACCTAGATCCTCATACCCCTTTCGGGCAACTTCGACTCAGATACGGCCTTGGTAAACAAAATATATCTCATCATTCAGGCATGAATGGCCACACACGGCTTATGCCTGAATGATGAGAAAACCGAAATCCTGCTCCTCGGATCCAATACTAATCTAAAAAAACTCATCTCCAACTATAAGACCTTCAACATCGATGGCAACACCATCACAGTGGCCAAAACAGTGAACACACTAAGCTTTCACCTTGATGCAACCATGTCACTAAAAAAACAAGCCAATTCACTAGCGTCCTCTACCGCCTACACATGCAGGCTAATCAGGGCAAGTAGAGCCTTCCTCACTCAAGCCAGCTGCATCATCATCGCCAGTGCCCAAATATTATCCAGACTTGACTATTGTAATGCCATGTACCTAGGAGCCAACAAATACATAACCAGCAAACTACAGACACTACAAAATAACGCCCTCAGAACAGCCCTGAACCTACCTTCCAAGGAACACATCTCCAACAAAAGGAGAGAACACAAATGGCTCAAAATCTCTGACCGCATCTCTCTCAAAACAGCATCACTCACTTTCAAATGCTTAAATAATGCAGCCCCCCCCCATATCTCGCAACCAGAATAAAGAAAAGAAACTCCACCCGGTCCACCAGATCAATTAACTCTTACTGCCTGCAGGTACCCAAATTCAGACAAAAGAAAACCGGTGGCAGTAGTTTCCCTTTCTTGGCAGCCCAACACTGGAACGCCCTCCCACTCAACATTAGGACAGACCAATCCTACTATAACTTCAGGCGAAACACCCTCACCTGGTTACGGTCCAATGATACCCATGACTAACCCTGCCCTCTCACCTGCCCATGCCTTCGGTCTAACCTGACGACTATGTACATAGCATTAATTACGTAAATATGTATGCTTAACCAAACTGCCTTTATGCACAGCATAAAATATGTAAATATGTAAGTAATTTATTAACTATATGTATATATGCACATTCTACGAAATGTAATGCTATGCTTATCTTCATGTGTGCCTTATCCTGTAACTAAGTTTTTATATAATCTTACCTTCCTGCTCTCTGTTGCGCCCTGTTACCTCTGGGTTTTGCGCGCCATACTAAATAAATAATCAAACAAACAAACAAACAAACGCACTTACAGCACATGGATTACATTTTTCTGCTGAAAAATGTCTTTTAATGCACTATCTAGGAAACTACGGCCAAGGACAATTTGAGAATTTGACCCCACTGTCACAGGATGAGTCAGTAGGGATCACAGAATATGAAAAGTGTATACAAATGCTTGACAAATATCATGAAAAGTTGGTAAGTATTATTTTAGAAAGGTACCACATTTGCAAAAGGAAACAACAAAATGTGGAATCCGCAGAACAATATATTACAGCTCTCACGGGTCTGGCAGCCTCACGTGAATTTGGTAATACCCTAAATGAAAGACTACAACACCAATTAATGCTACAATGTAGCGATGAGAAGGTGAGGCAAGCTCTATGGTCCAAAAGTAATCCCTCAATTATTGAAGCAATTAGAGTGACAAAATAAGTACAACACATGCACAGATGTTTGAAGGAATTAGAAAAAATAACTGAATCAGAGGTGAAAAGAACCAACATGGTCATGGAGGTCTCCACAGTACAACCAAGGAGGATCGACAAGAAGAAACAAAATGGAAAAAGGGACGGTTCTGAGATTTGGCAAGAACAAAGAAGCAAAGGAAGATGACAGAAAGGACAATAGAAAGAGATGTTTCTGCTGTGACAGTTTGTTTCACTCCGCGAGTAGTGATAAATGCCCAGCCATTAAGCCCTTATGTAAAAGATGCAACAGGAGGGGACATTTCACATCCTGTTGCAAGACCAAGCCTGAAAATACAGACCTTGTAGATGAGTTGTGTGATGATATGGATGAATGCACATGTTTGGTAGATAGTACCATTGATGACAGTGCCATGGTTGATGATGATGATGCTGACATTGAGAAACCCATGTCCACCATTGAAATTGAAGGGATCGATATTGGTATGGTAATTGATTCCGAAGAAAAGTATACCTTGCTCCCAAAATCTGTTTTTGACACCAAACTTCAAAGAAAGGTTTCCCTCAATACAGTTGATATCAGACCGGTGGTGTATGGAGGGAAAATAATAGAGCTAGAAGGTTGGGTTTGGGCAAACATGAAATTTAAGGATAGGTCAGTCAAAGGCAAGGTCTATGTTTCAAAAAAAGGATAAGCTGGTCACACCAGATAAGGTTGAACATTAAACTTGATCTGAATGTTGAGGAGGCAGTTTACGCAATAGAAAGTATGAATGATCTGTGGCAACACAGGGTATTTTAGGAAGAGTTGTGCAACCTGAAAGGTTTCATGCATAGAATTAGATTGAAGGCCAACTCAATACCGGTAGTAAACAATTTGAGGGCTATACCCTTGACAGTAAGGGCAGCTGTGAAGGAGGAATTGGAAATTATAAAAAGCAAGGTGTGATCGAAAGGATTGAAGCTTCCGAGTGGGTCTCTCCTTTAGCAGTGGTACATAAACCAAATGGCAAATTAAGACTCTGCATTGACCTCAGATCTGTAAATCGATGTGTGATAAAACCGACAGACACCCATTGCCCAATATAACCGAAATGTTAGGGATCATAAAAGGAATACAAATTATGAGTACCTTAGACTTGAAATCAGCATTTCACCAAATCGTCCTACACCCGCCCACTAGAAGTATTACAGCGTTCATCATGCCAGAGGGCCCATTTCTTTTTTCATAAAACATGTTTTTATTGTTTTTGGAAACAAAACAAAAAAAGGAAAAAGGCAAGAAACTTACATTCACCTGTCTACAATCACATGTCTTGGTCATGATCATATTCATTTCTGTCATGTACATCATCATATTATAATTTGTATAGATGTCATGTCACCACACACCCATTCCTCCATAGCGCGCCAGGGATCCTCAGCTCCCCTGCCCTTCCCATCTTCCCCATATCTTGTTAGCCTTTGTAGGGCAGCCTCTTGCTGTGTATATCCTATGCTCTGTGGCTGCACATATCTCCATATCAGCGGTCCATTGGGCCAAGGTCAGGCATTCCGGGGTTCCCCATTTTTGAGCAATGTTGCATTTTATCAAGCCAGCTGCTGTGGATAAGAACAATCCTTCCTATTTGTTAGCAGTGTTCTCGTCAGGAATACCCAGCAGCAGTGTTTGGGATCTAGTAATATGGTGCGGGTAAGACCCTCAGTCAGTTTATTGCAGCATCTGCTCCAGAAGGCTTTGATTCAGGGGCATTCCCACAGAATGTGTATGAAGGTGCCCTCCCTTTCCCAACATCTTAGGCAACCCGGGTTTGGGGCACGTTTCCAACCGTATAATGCAGTTCTAGGATAGTAGACTCTGTGAAGTATTTTAAGTTGAATCAGTCGGTCTCTGGAGGAGATTGCGATTTCACACGGGTGCATTAGCACCAATACCCAGTCTTCCGGTGCTATGATTCCTACGTCTGCTTTCCATTTAGTTTTAAGATTAGCCAGTTCCGGGATGGCAAAGGATATCATGGCGTTATATAGGATAGAAGTGAGTTTGGTGGGGATGCATGCAGTAAGTATGTTACGCTCTAAGGGTACTGAGTACTGTGTACTCAGGCACAGTAGTGTCTGCTGGGATTTGTTTCCTCTGAGGGTGAGTCAGTTGCATGTGGTGATAACGCTCAGTCCCCGGGATTCGAAATCTTCCTTGCAGGGTTTAAAACGAGGCCATGCCATCCTCAGCAAGGGCATCACCCTCTTTCGTGGTCCCCACCTTTGTCCACTTGGGCCATGGTTTAAGTTTCCCCAGTTCAGCAAGATTACTATTATGCCATAGGGGTTGTATTATGGTCACCTTGTTTCCCCACCCAACGTGCGCTGCCATTGTCTGCGGAGGAGGTTTAGCGAGGGGCTGATAGAGTAGGTGAAGTGGCTCCATATCATGGCTATTGGTCAGTTCTGCCCTAATATGAGGTAACTCCCTGTCACCATGAAGTAGGCCGTTGACCACCACCATTTGGCTCACCCAGTAATAGGTCTGGAGACGTGGCACCCCCATAGCCTCCTCCCAAACAGATCTTAACAGTGTAGTTAATGAGATGCAGGGCTGCCCCATCCCCATATAATATCCTTAAGGAGGCTCTCGATCCGCTCGAACTGGGGGTTAGGGATCCTAAGTGGGGCATTCTGTAAGACGTATAGGAACCGTGGTAGTGCCATCATTTTGAAAAGTGTGGTTCTGCCCATCAACGTTAGGGGGGAGGAGTCTCCAGTGCCGCACATCATTTGCGAGGCATTCGGTGATCGAGTGTAGGTTCTGAGCTGCATAGTTCGACAGGTCACCGGAGACCCAAATCCCCAAATAGCGGAAGCCATCCCACTCCACTCTGTAGGGGCAGTGTTGGGGAATTGCGTGTGCCCCACCTTGCGCCGTGAAGAAGATCGATTTCCCCCAGTTGACTCGCAGCCCATTAAATGTGCTGAAGCGTGCTAGCATTTGTGTAACTATCGGGCAAGTTCGGGTTGGTTCACTCAAGTATACTAAAAGATTGTCCGCGTATATAGATACTCCATCTTCATTGCCTTCCGGCCATTTGAATCCTGTCCAGGCACTGCTTTGCCGGAGCCATAAGGCGAGTGACTCGATCGCTAGCGCAAATAGGGGTGGAGGGATAGAGGGAATCCCCGGCTTGTTCCCCTGCCGAGTGGGAAGGATCCAGAGGGCCCCCATTCACTCTGACCTTAGCCTGCTGATTTGCGTACAATAATTGCACCCAGCTCAAATCCCATGTGTCTCAAAGTCACCCAGAGACTGCCCCACACAACCGAATCAAACGCCTTCTCGAAGTCAATTGCAAGTAGCGCAAGTGGTTTATCTATAATAGGAGCTCGCTCCAGTAATAAATGGAGTCGTCGTATATTCATTTGCGTCGATTTCTGTGGCATAAAGCCACATTGGTCAGGGTGGACCAGGGAGGAGACAACCCGCTGCAGTCTGTCGGCCAGGAGCTTGGCGAGAAACTTGGCTTCCCCGTTAATCAATGATATGGGCCTGTATGAGGCGCCCATTTCAGGCGGTTTACCTGATTTGGGGATAACTACGATGGTGGCTCTACTTAGATCTAGTGGGAGAGTACCTTGCTCTTTAGCTCGGAGGAACATCTTTTGAAGGGGAGCTGCCACTCTCTTTGCGCCTAGTTTTTTTCCAGGTTTCAACCGGGAATCCGTTAGGAGCTGGTGTCTTCCCGGACTGTAGCTGCACAATGGCTTCAGCAATTTCAGCTTTGGTGAGGTCGCCATCCAGCTGCACCCTCTGTGTGATGTTATCTAAGAGAGAGAGGTCCGCTGGAGCGGTCGGGCTGCGGTAAAGGGTGGCATAGAAATTAGCAAAGGCTTCCGCCATTTCACGGTCCAATCGGATCCGTTCATTTTGTTTGTCTACAATCTCTCTAATGTGCAGTTGCCCCTCATCTCTTCTCTCCAACCAGACCAGCATCTTACTTGCTTTATCCCCGTATTCGTAGATCTGAGCCCTCGATTCCCTATGTGCGTGTTTGGCGTTATTCAACATAATGTTACAGAGATATTCCCTAACCTTTAAAAGAGAGCGGTGAGTCTCAGGGGCAGTATCAAGAATATATATAGCCTCCCATTCCTATGCTTCCTTTTCAGCCTGTTACTTTACGTAGGTGTTCTTTTTTTTGTTAGAGGTCCAGGAGATGATCTTCCCCCTGAGCACCACCTTATATGCTTCCCATACTACCATGAGGCTATCAACCGTCATAGAGTTTATTTCAAAATATTCATTATTTTTTTCATTGAGACGATCGATAAGGTCGGGGAAGCCCAGGTAATAGTTATTTAATCGCCATGCCTTTGGGGGAGTTGACCCATTCACACGCATTCTCTATCAGTAGTGGTGAGTGATCCGAGGTGCCTCGGGGGAGTAACTCTGCAGTGAGCACCCTGTGTGTCTCCGTAGCTGGGAGGAAGAAATAATCTAATCTAGAGAGGGAGCCATGGGCCCCAGAGTGGAATGAATAGCCAGCAGGGAGTTCTCTCCATACATCACGGAAGCCCAATGCTGACGTGAATGTTGCTAATTTTCTGGGTACATTTGGTTTGGATTGCGACCTCGTAAGTGGGTGCGATCCAAAGCATTGCACATTACATCATTGAAGTCCCCCCCCCAGGATCCACATATTTGGTTGGTGTTTTGCTATCAGAGCAGTTAGTTCATCTAGGAGTTTGTCTCCAAGCCCTAGCGGGAAGTATATTGTAGCGATAGCCAGCATCTCACCCCAAAGCGTGCCAAGCAGTATCACGTAACGACCCCTAGGGTCTTCCTTCACTGCAAGCAGGGTGAATGGGATGCATTTATGTAACAAGATCAAAGCGCCCCGAGACCCCATAGTAGATCCCACGTGGAATGCGGAGCAATAGTTTGTTCTCCGAAAGAGAGTGCAGATCGATCCTGCTAGGTGTGTTTCGGTAATGAGGGCTATGTCGGGGGAGTGTCTATTCAGAAATTGGGTAATAAGACGTCTCTTAATCCCAGAGCCCATTCCGTTCACATTCCAGGTGAGCATTTTGAGAGACCTAGGGTGATCAATGGGTGCTAGTCGGGTTTGTGTAAGTGGCATTTGTGATACATGGTTCCGGGGCTGTTAAGCCCGTGTCGAGTGAACATGTGGGCAGCGCCCTGTGGGTGAGCGAGCCCATGTTAATTCTGTATGATGCGTGGTGAGTGGTCATATAGGTTCTGCCGTGTGGACATGTGGTAGACCTCGAACAACATTATACCCTTTACAACTCTTCCCTCCCCCTCGGTATACTCCGCCCCAACATGAAGTATCTATCGCCCGAACATTGCTGACACTTGAGAACTATTGCGTCAGCGTTAACCTAATAACCCAAATTGTCCCAACTTTTCACTTAAACAAAGACTTATTGCCTCAGCTAGAGGCTTCTGGCGGGTGGTCTCGATAGCTGCCGACATTTGTAGGCGATTTCGGCGAGGACACAGCAAGGGTCCATTGAGCCCCCCACATAAGGCGGCGTCTCTCTACCATCATTGCCACCTTTCTATTCCAGTGTTTGTCGTATTCAAGTTGCCCTCTTCAGGAGTCTGCTACTTGTTCCAGGACGTTTTGTTCCGGCGGTAGAGGTTGCAGCGCGGGTATGTTACGATTCCGCCGAGCTTGGGGTCTCCCATCGGTGTCTGGGGCTTCCGCCTCCCAGTTCCCTTCAATGTGGTTTTCTGTCCACTTCCAAGCCTCTTGTGGATCAGTGAAGTGCACCGACGTGCCTTTGTGGTAGAGTTTTAGCTGGGCTGGGAAAAGCAGGCCGTATTTCACATTCATAGAGTGGAGTTTTGTCTTTAAGTGTTTGAAGGATTGCCTGGCCTTTTGCACCTCTCTGGTGTAGTCCGGAAAGAAGGCAATTCTGGTGCTGTTGTGCGTGATCGTTCCCTTTGTGTGAGCCATCTGCAGCATTGCATCTCTATCCCGATAGTTCAAAATATTTGCGATGACTGTTCTCGGGGAGGCACCCGGGACTGGTCTCCCCGATGGCATCCGATGGGCTCTTTCGATCGAGAAGAATTTAGAGAAGGATTTCGGTGCAAAGAGGTCTGCCAGCCACTGTTCCAAAAAGAGTTGCATACTGGCCCCTTCTGTATTATCTGGGAGGCCCAGGATGCTGATGTTATTGCGGCGCGATCTACCTTCGCCCTCATCCACCCGTGCCTCTAGAGCCTTCAGGCGTTTCATTGTCTGCGACAGTTGTTGATGTACCCCTCCAAGGTCATCCTCCACACCAGAGATGCGCTGTTCTGCCTCAGTACTCCAGGAAGACAGTTTTGGAAGATTGTGACGGAGAAAGAATACTTCTGCTGTTAGGCCGTCCATCTTTTTCTCCATGGAAGTGCGGGAGTTGGCAATGGCGGCCATCACGTCCCTCAACGATAGCGGTTCAACTGTAGGAGGGGGTGTCGCTGTGGCTCCGGTACTATCATAGCAGCAGATGTATTGGTTGCATATTGATCCAAGGTGCTTTGTGTGGTTGCTTTTTTTGACTTGTCCTTGCCCATGATTGGCTCGGTGGTCACCGTGGAGTAATGGATCTGCGGTGGGCTCCGTGCATTGGCGCCCAGGGAGGGGGGGTTGGAGGGTCAGAGTGCCAGGTGGTAGTGTCCTCCTGGATAGACTCCGTGCGCCCAGGTAACCAGCGGTGTTGCGCCTTTATTTTCACAGTGCAATACTAACTTTATCTCTAATGCTGTGTGTGGGGCACGAGTATATCCCCTGAAATTATAGGCCCCGAGTGTTCCTTGACCATCCAGCAGTGCAGTCTCAATAGAGCCGCCGATTTGCAATATTACGGACACGCCACAATGCCGCACCCGATGTACCCTCCCAGTTGTACGACTAGTTAGTTAGTGGTTGAGGATATTAACACGTATCAGCTGGTCCAGAAAGTATGTCTCTCATCCCTATAGTGCATCTCTAGTAATGTTGACAGAGAGTCGTTCTTTTAGTATCGTGCACTGCGTCTTCTGCCCTCCCAGTATGCTGTTGTATACCTCCCGGGCTAAAGGAATCAGCACTGGCCTGAGGCGGTACAGTAGGCTGGTCGGGTGTGGTTATGGTGCTGTTTGCAAGCTGGTGAACAGGGGCAATACACCTGCCACTGCCTCTGTGTTCACATGGGTAGTAGTTGTTGTGCCAAGCACTGGGTGCCTTCTCACTCCCACAACCTCATAGGGGCAATATGGTCTCGAGCTGTTGAATAATGCCTCACACTTCGTGATGTTGAGCGGAGGGTAGGCAGGTACAATATGGAGAAAGTCCGGTCACAGCCTCACCGCGCTCTCAAGCGGTTGACTGGAGCCAGTATTTATGCTAAATTTGGTTTGTTACGATGCTGTCATGACCCCCACCCCCGGCACTACCTTCTTCTCTTTCTTGGGCGTCAATCTCCAGTTAAGACGGTTGTTTTCTGGTGCCGTTTCAGGTGGTGAGACAAGGGATATTGCAGCCCATTCCACCCCGCTCCGTACCGGGGTATCAACCAGCACCTCCGTTGTTGTCCCTGCGGGCGTTGTTGAGCACAGAGAGCAACTATGGTGCCTCAGGGGACACCCTACAGGGCACAGCGCAGTCGTCTCTGTATCTGCAGGGGAGGAAGCAAAAGCTGTTGGTGTTCTCCACGACAGCTGCTTTCTGCACTACGCAGGGAGGGCAACTCTGTTCCGAGGTGTAGGCCTTCACTTCGCGCACTCGGCAGGGGGCGCTAGGCACTTTGTGGCTACAAGCCTCTTACCGTGGCTCTTGTGCTGGCAGGCAATCTAGGCGTCCCGAAGCGATTTCCCCAGTGGGGGGCAATCATCCTGTGTTTCTGCTGCAGGAGGGAAGAGGATTTGTCCTTGCAGTGCCTTGGTTCGATTTGGTCACCTTCCACAGCCGTGTCGCACACTCGTGGGTGTGTCTTTTTCCTGGGATGGACGGAGGGCAATGGAGTGTATGCGATTCTAACACTCTTGGTGGGTCAGTTTGCCCCTCTCCGTCTCGTGCTGTTGAGAATATTGCTGTTGGATATCCGAGTGTTCTACTGCGTGCGGGTTTTCGTAGAGGTGCAGGATGTGAGTTTATTTAATGTTGCGCCATTTGCCCCAGCTCCTCCAGCCTTCGGTTCCCACACTGATCGCCTGGCTTGTGTGCTCCACCGGGGCTTCCAGTCAGGTCCTGCATATAACGACTGCTGCACACCATGATGTGTTTCTTCGCCCGTGGTTTCCAGGGCGGTCTAGTGGGATGTCAACTTTTCTCTCCGGGGGAGGTCTCTGAGTGTGGGTTCGGGGTATGGAGGAGCACAGGGGCTCTCCCCCCCGCAAATCGCAGAAGGCTGGATCTTCTGTGCCACCGGCTGTAGGTTAGTGGACCACCTCGGTCGCGTCCTCCAGTGCTTGCTGGACCCTCCGCTTGATCACCACTTGCTCAAGCTGGGTCGACCAAGCCGGGGCTTTCCCCGTCTGCATCAGGGGTTGTGGTGCCGTCTCCGATGGTGCTCACCAGTCCCTCCTCATCTCACACGGCAGTGCTGCCCCGGCCTTCGGTGCCCAACCAGACCTGGCAGCCCACCACAGCACTCCAGTGAAAGCCGTATCTTCAGCATGTTTCCACTGTGCACCTCGTAGCAGCCGCCTGGTATCAGGCAAAGGTCCTCGCTCCAGGCAGGGTCTTGGTGCTAATGGCTTCTCCGTTCAGCAGAAGCGCCCAGCGGCGACCATTTTGCGGGGCACTTCCACTTCAGGCCGGGGCAGCGGTCGACACGGAATATCTCCATCAGGGGTTTGTTTCATCAGTTCAAACTTTCGTCTCACTGCGGGTGTGTTTTCTATGGAGTTTGACTTGCCAGACAGGATATACTCAGGATATTCGTCGGCGGACAAGGGAGCTCTTGGAGCCTCATGTCTACTCTGCTCGCATGTTGGCCACGCCCCCCAGAGGGCCTATTTCAATGTCGGTGCATGCCTTTTGGTTTAGTGTCCGCTGTGTGTGTTTTTCAGCATGTTATGTATCAGCTTTTCCCTGACATGAAAGGAGTCCTGTCTTTTCAGGACAATGCTTTGGTGGAGGGGGAGAGCCAGGTAGAGCATGATATGCAACTAAGAAAGTTGCTCGATATATTCCAGAATGAAGGTCTAACCTTGAGCAAAGATAAGGGCAAATTTAGCAGGTCCACAATTCACTATTTGGACATGAAATCTCTGCTTCGGCATTGGACCCAAAAACGAACTTGGTAAACAATATTATACATTTTCTCAGCCCCCCCCCCAGATAAAGAACAAGTAGCATAATTTCTTGGCATGGCTAAATATTATGCCAGATTCATCCCAGGTTTGGCAAGCAGGTCTAGTCAAATGAGAAGCTTGGTTAAGAAAGGTGTGAGTGAAGTTCCTCTTGAGTGAGCAGTGTGAAAAATAGTTTTAGGAGGTAAAATTGGCCTTAGCAAAGTCTTCCACTCTGAGCAATTTTGATCCATGCAGGCACAGTGTTTTAACAACGGACGCAAGCAATCATGTTTTAGGAGCTGGCCTATTTCAAAGGTGTGAAGGCGGTGAGTGCACTGTTGTGTTTGCGTCAAGGCTCTTGAGGGATGTTGAAAAAACGTTTCCACTATTGAAGAGGTGCTTTAAGCAACCAAATGGGCCATTGAGAAGTTTAGTACCTTTTTGTGGGGTATGAGATTTATGGTGAGATAAGATCACAAACCTTTTACGGAAATCCTTACATCAAAGGGTTTGGGTAAGGTCTCATCCCACATTCGCAAGTGCATTACAAGTTTACAGGAATACAATTGGGAAATAAATTATCTTCCGGGTGTTAAGAACAAGGCAGCAGATTGCCTCTTAAGACTTACCAATGTGGTTGAAGATGAAGGGGATGAAGGAGACAAGGAGAATCATGTTTTGTACATCAACCAAGAGGTAGCGATGGAAAGTGAACGGCACAAAGCCATATTAACAGATGCAGTTATGGTAAATGTGAAAGAAATGCTTGAAAGCGGCTGGAAGGGTAGTGAAATTAAAAGAGGTGTGATTCCTAATGCTATTATACATATTTTTGATGAGTTCCTTATCAAAGATGGGTTGGTTCTCAGGGGTGACAAGTTGTTTCCCCCCCCCTAGGAATTCGGGGTAGCATTTTGGAAATGACACATGAGGGCTATCAAGGGATGTCCAAAACTAAACCGTTATTAAGACAAGAATACTGGTGGCCTAGTATGGATCTACAAATTGACAGGGTCATCCAAGAATGTGCAGAGTGTGAAACGACAGCCAAAGTATGTGTTACAAGAGTAGAGCCCATGACTCTGATGCCAATCCCTTCCTTTCCCTGGAAACGGGTAGGACTAGATATCATAGGACCTGCGAGATTCCAAGGTTTGCTCAGTTATTGTATAGTTTCAGTCAACATGCTTTCACACTGGGCAGACATTTTCTGGGTGCATAATGTGTGTACCAAGGAAATCATTTGATTCCTGGAACATTGGAACGGACAATGGTGTGCAGCTCATTTCTAAGGAAATGGAAATGTTTTTGAAAAGTAATGGCATAAAGCACAAGACCTGCTCCATAAATCATCTGGAAACCAATGGAATGGTCGAAAGATTTAATAGAGTTATTAAGGAAAGTCTCAGGTTTGTCATGTCAGACTGGAGAGATTGGAGGAAGGCTGCAGAGGAGACTGTAGCGGCTTACAGATTCACGCTTACACCACCTGTGTGTCTCCCTTTGAGATATTAAGAGGAAGGAAGCCCAATACCAGGGTTTGCCCGCATCGCTTCGAAGAGCATCTTTGAAAGACAGTGATTTGGATGCTATCAAAAGGGAATATTAGTAAGAAGCAGGTGTACAATAAAACTCGTTTTGATGTAAGAAATACACAGAAAGAGATCTACGGTCAAGAGGGGTGATTGGGTGCGTATAAAACATGCACCCACAAGAGAATGGAAGGGGGAATATGTTGGTCTAAGCCAGTGGAAGTCATTAAGAGACTACATGGCACTATAAATGTAGCAGGTGGGAGAGTATGGAATGTTAATAGTCTCTGCAAGTGTGTGGAAAGGCAGGTATGGGCCCAGAGTATTCCTCAAAGAAAGGAGGCAACTGTACTTTAGTGTCCACAAAGAGAAGGTTCAACTCAGACAGTAGGATGCAAAAGGTTGCCCATTATGACTTTATAGGAAGCCTGCTTATCTGTGAGACTATGCAGAATAACTATGCACTCTAAGGTTTGGTTCCACCTGTCACCTCACATTCACAGGACTCTCGGTCATATTACTCATGCCACTTCAGTCGTTTGTAACTTTTCCTTCTGTAAATAGTTCACCCCATGGGACCTGTAAATACTGTATTCCTTTAGGATGTTCTCATTATAGTTTGTCTTCATTTCTCAATACAGTTTGCTTTTATGTCAACATTTCTAGTTTGGGGAAAAAAAGGAGATGTGTACAATTTTACCATAAGTGGAATGTCAAGTAGAATGTAAAACTTAGAACATATAGGTAACAATGCAGAAACGTGTTCAGTTGAGAGGCAGCCATTGATGTATTCGGTAGGGTTGAAGTAAAGCTCTTAATAAAGGACGTAGTGTCATTGGTCCTTTCAGTCCCTCCCTACCCTGTCTCTTTATAACGCTCATACATCAACTGGTTTACTAGCATTCAGACAACCACCCTCTATTGTAAAGGCACCCAAGGGATTACCACATATCTGTATTACTTCCTATGTGCATCTAATGTTCAATAAAACACAACATATTATAAATATCTTTGAATCAGTGTGCTTCTCTTTAATTTCAACCGCCCAAACAAACGTGAGAGTCTGTGAAAATCTGTGCAAATCTCACAGCTTCTCACAGCAGAAAAGTTTCCAGCTCCTCCTAATTTATAATCATATGACTTTATTTTACCGATTGGTGGATGCTTCCCCGTTCTCAGTGCTATAATAAAGAACATGTGTTATTATAACCCAGTTGCAATAGTACTCAATTTAGCGAACTGCTGCCACAGAATTCCAACCTGTGAAGTGCCAGTAGGTCCCACATCTGAGGCACGTCCTTCACAATTATGTCCAACGGAAATACATTTAAAAAACACACATTTTGTTGACAGGGTTATACTGCAATTGCTGCTTCTTTTCACTGTTAATTAACTCTGGTTTCAATACAGGTCTCAACTTGACCCGCACACTCCATATTACTGTATGTATAGTGTCTCCTGTTTGTGATGCTCGTGCTACAACCAATGTTCTCCAAAAAGCACTCTACTGCTCCTTGGAGATAATTTTGTTCTTCATAAAATACATAAACAAGAATTGTCAACACCAACAATTTTGTCTTTTGTGTGGGCATTTTCCAGGCACTGCCATAATGGTACTACTAGGCCATAAGATGGAAACTGCAGGAACATGGTGTTAGTACCTGGGCTTATTATGGCAAATGCATATGCTATGCCAGAGCCACAACTTCTGGCATTTTGTTGTTGTTTTTTCGCGTTTGACAGGAATTCAGTGCATGGAACAGATGCTAGGACACAACTATAGCTTAAAAATCAAGTGGCTGTGGCACACTTGGTCAAGACATTTTTATCATACTATTAGCTGGTTTATAGCTGCAACTGGATGCATGAATGGATGTGTGTATGTATGTGTATGAAATTTAAAACCTGGCTGGGAAGAAACAGCGCTGTATAGAGGAAACACGCCTACAGGGATAGGAATAGGGCACAATGGTGGCAGAGGAGCTGGGTGGGTAAGGGAGTGATAGAACTTCAGAGGTGGAAAAATGGGGTTTAGTGGAGGTATCAGTGATTTGCCAGATGTTTTTTGAAGAGTAGGATCTTCAGTCTTTTATGAAGCATAGAATGGAGGGAGCCAGTCTTATCTGTGTTGGTAGCTTTTTTCCAGAGACCGCTTACAGCCTGCAGAGTGATAACCCATAAGCACAGGGCACAAAAGGTTTTGCACAAAAGCATGCAGTGCTGTACCCCGGCCTTCTGGGTACGCGCTCTGCAGACTTGCTGGCGGAAGAGGAAGAAGCTGGGAGCCGGAGCCTGCAGCAGGTTAGTGGGGGTGTCATGATTACTGGCCAGAGGGTCTCCTTTAAACCCTTATCCCCTTTAGGGACAAGTGGAGGTAGATGGGGAGATCAGGTAGGGGCCAAGTGGGTAAGAGCCTGGTATTCAAGACACACACAGCAATCACTCTGAATAGACACCCATATCTCTCAGAGCAACAGCATACTAGTTTCCTGGTTGTTGCATCACTTCCTGCCACTCCAATATGGACACTGAAGAACATCCTAGCATCCAAGAAGTTACAAGGCATTCTAGTGTTTGGTTGTGTCTACTGGCTATAAAAGCCACACCCGAAGAGCAGATTGTGCTTCATGTGCTTCCTGTAAGCTCGAGAACACACGCTTACCGCCGCCGCCTGGTTCTCAGTCTTCAGCCTTTCTGATTTGTTTCATCTGACGACCGGAGTCAGCACTGCAACGAGAAGAAGGAGAGAAAGAAAACAGTAATCTTACAGTGGGTTACGCACGCCTGCAAATCGCTGCGCCACCCGCTTGGAAGCAGAACATTTCATACTCACCTCAAACATCGCTGGCATCAGGAACCGCAGTTCTTCAGCCCAAGCACCTACAGCCTGCTTCAAGTATCCTGCAAGGAAAGAGAAAAGACAGTCGCTGCAGCAGAAACCTCTGATCTTCATTACGCGCAGCTGCTACCTGCCTTGGGAAACCTGCAAAGAAAGAGAAAAGACATTTGTTTCTTCCACCATCTCGTTTCCCACAGTAGCTACAGGCCAGTGCTGTGAACTGACGCATAGCACCGCGGCAGAACAGAAACACCACAATTGCTCAGTGAAGTAACTGGGCAGTTACGAACATTGCGACATTTACTTACCTGAACTTACCTGCAAACTTACTTGAACTGGAGGCCCAGTGCAGACAGAAACTGGGTAACACAAACTCTTGGAGCTAAGGCAGTGCATTGAGCAGCGCCCCTGCAAGAGCAGGATGGAGGGCGCACCACATTAAACACACAGGTGAGGCACGCACCAGGGCACTTAGACACCATAGGTGGGCTGGGAAGGAGAAGGAGGGTAGTAATTCCTTTGAGTTCACCCCTAACAATTCACTCTTTTCGCAGGCCAGACTTCCACTATCAGAAAGGAGGGGTAGAACAGGAGAAGGACCGGGGAATCCATTGCTCCTGCAGAGACCCAGGTAAGCGTGACAGGGGGAGCGGGCGGGAGTGGGTGGGGCGTTTGGGGTGACCACCCGACAAGAAAGGGGAGGGGGCCACGAACAAAAATTCACACCAGTGGAATACTGCCGTTTGTGCTGCAATCTGTGGTGCAAACGTTTGTGCGCGGCCTACGGACTTGGAACCTCCAGAGACATGGCGCATAGCAGGAAAAGTCCTCTTTGCTGATTCTATCCCTTTTGCAGTTCTTTGCTACAAGCCTAGCGATGTGTGGCTTTTGGCGGTGCACTGGCCTGGGGACAGTGTGATTTTCTCTGCCAAGTAGAGTGGCATTTTGGTTGTGACTAACGGTGCACTGAGTGCAGCTCCTTGAGCATGGATGTGATGTGATCGAATTTTCTTAGTCCTGTTATGAGGGTGATGTAGTTTGCTGGATGGATTTTAGTGGGACCAAGGCTGTGAGTAGGGCACTTCCACTGTCCAGGTGGGAGATGACCAAGACTTAAACAACTGTTCTGAAACTTGGGGCAGGGCTGGAAGATCTGACTTTGAAGAGGAGCGTGAGCTGTACCATGCTGCTTCTGTCTTCTTGACGATGTGTGTTTTGAATGAGAGGTCCCAGTCCATAGTAAAGTAATTAATTGTCTTTAGGAAGGGTGTTCAGAAAGTAGAGAGCTATTTCAAAGAGATCCAGGGGATGTGAACGTATTGAACAAGCCACCTGTGACAAAGGCCGCATTTTAGACTTGCTTGCCGATCTAAATGTATCAACTAGCATCATAGCGAACTGCCCATGCACCTGGTCAGACCAGAACATCATCACATTCACTATCCCCAGACAAACCCAACACAAAACTGCTCCACACTCAACCCCAGCAAGAAACATGTGCAACATCTAACGTACTAACCTTCTCCCTCTTCTATGCCCCATCACTGAAGGTATCTACTCCCATGACAACCTGTCAGGCAAGGTAGATCTCTACACCACCACCATCCTCCAAGTCATTGACAAAATCGCCCCACTCAAACTCTGCAAACAAAACAGACAGCTCACCTGAACTCCAGGTTCACACCTGACCTCAAGAATCTTAGGTCGAATAAACGTGCTGCTGAATCAACCTGGAAAGCTTTACCATTGAAAAACAAGAGGGATCTATTCATCTCCTCTGCTAAAAAATACAAACAAGCAATACTGCTGGCTAAAAACGCTACATACAATGAGCGTATAGCCAATGCCAAATCTAGCAGTAAGGAATTATTCACCATCCTGAGGGAACTTGAGTCTCCCACCAGCCCACCCGATACCTGTCAGAAAGATGAAACCTGGTGTGCTAACATACAGCGTGCACTCCTTGACAAAATAGCTATGCTCCAAAACAAAATCGCAAACAAAAAAGACAGGTTAACACTGCCAGCCATTAACACTGACCCCCCCAATCATGAGAGTCCTCTCCGACTCCTTTCGAATTCAGGCCAGTCTCCACCACCAAGGTCATCAAAATCATCTCCAGTCTAAAACCATCAAGATATCAAGGCGACATTTGCCCTTCCCCGATCATAAAACACTGTGTTACTGAACTAGCCCCATTCATCACTACTCTCATCAACAATTCTTTTGCACAAGGTACAGTCCCTAAGAATCTGAAAGAAGCATGGGGCCTCCCGCTTCTAAAAAAAAACATCCCTCAACCCCAGCATCCCCACTAATTACCATCCCATCACGACAGTCCCCTTCCATTTGAAAATCCTCGACCGCGCCGCCTACCTCCAGATTCAGGAACACCTAGAAAATAACCATCTCCTGGGTCTATGCCAATCAGGTTTCCGACCTAGACACGGGACAGAAATGGCACTCCTCGACCTAAAAAACCAAATGGACACCATAATTGACAACGGAAATTTAGCCATACTACTTCTCCTAGAATGGCTAAATTTACCTTTCTGCGGCATTTGACTTAGTAAATCATAAAATAATATGCCACCACCGGGACAGTGCTGCACACTTCGCACCCAACGCCATTGCTTGGATAAAATCATCCCTCTCCAAGCACACCATGAGAGTTTTTTCAAACCTAGCTAACGCCTCCCCAAGGATCTTGCGTATCACCAACGCTTTACAACATATTAACCAAGCTGCTTTTCGACTGCCTTGATAAACGTGGAGCATCCTATACAAACTATGCCGACGATACGCAAATTCTTATCCACCTAACTGGAGACTACAACACTGACTCCACTATCCTCAACAACACTTACCAGATGATCCAATCCTGGATGGCCCAACATGAACTTTGTCTAAATGACGACAAAACCGAGCTACTCCTGGTAGGCACCTAAACACACCTCAAAAAACCTGACCCCAAAAAAAACACTTCATAATAGATGGAAATACCATTACCGTCTCTAAAGAAGTTAACATGTTGGGTGTATACCTGGATTCCTCCTTAAGCTTCTCAAGACAAGTTAACTCCATAATCTCATCAGCAGCATACACTACCAAACTCATTAATGCCTGTAGACTCTACCTATCTGCAAACAGTTGACTAACCTTAGCAAGAGCTCGACTATTGTAATATCCTCCTGGCTGGCACTGCGACTACCAGCATTAAAAAACTGCAGGTCACTCAAAACAATGCACTATGCGCAGCACTTAACATACCAAGAAGAGAACATATCTCTGAAATCAGACGCAAAGTGCGTTGGCTACAAGTTCAGGACCGGGTCACATTTAAAACAATGGCAACCACCCACAAATGCCTCATCTACATTGCTCCTAAATATCTCACCAACCTGTTAACTCCAACCCAAAACAACAAGAACACATGCTCCACTTCAGCCTTCCTTTTCTCTGTTCCAAAATTTAAAAAAAAACAAAGGCTGGGGGACGTAGCTTTCCAGTTGTGGCAGCCAAAGGTTGGAACACCTTACCTCTAGACATTAGATCTGACCCCTCCCGCACCTCATTCCACAGAAAACTAAAAGCCTGGTTCCTCTCTTCCAATGTGTAGCCTCTGTGCCTTAATGGTCACTATATGCTCCTATGAATATACCTACTGTGCTCTATTGTGCTCCAGCTCACTGTATATTACCTATGTTAATAAGGTGGCATATGCACATATTCTTGACTATGCACTGACGTGAAAATGTATATGTACATATCTTATGTCTGTAAATATGTGTAATATGATTTATGCCAAACTGCTGTTTTCTACAGTTGCCTGTGATAACCCTGTAATATGTATTAGCTGCTTTCCAGCACTCAGATACCCAAGGGTTTGGCGCGCGCTACAAATGCTAAATAAATAATATGAAATAATGTGTTCTAGGTGGGCAGGGGCAGACAATGGGTGGGCATGGCCATATGAACGACCTACTCACAGGCTGTGGGTGCCTCCTCACATCCCATCTCTCTATTTCCACTTCTCCACAACAATACTTTCAGCATGTAGGCAGTGCTTAAAGCCCCACCCAATAGCCAAAACTAAAAATAGGTAGTTTATAGAGTATATTCGACTCCAATGGGGAAGAATAAAACATGTAAGACTAATGCATGACATCTGCACATCCAACATAAGAAAAAGTAAACATGGTAGCAACCCCAAGATAAGTAGCCAAAAACGAAATGGACTAAGAAAAGGTCCAACGCTATTGGGAGAAACCAAGAGAATCAACGTAATATGAAAATATGAAAAAATAAAAACAGTCAATTACAAGTCTGATAAGAACCAGAATAATATCCCTGAACAAATTCCAAGTTCCAAGTGTCGTGGGACTTGTGCTTAACCATTAGAAGAACAAGTTACTTCTTACCTTGTAACGTTCTTTCGACGGGATGTTCCTCCGACGCATTCCTCATCTTAGATATCTCCTTCCAGCTCTGCTGGCCTCGGAAAAATTTTTCTCTCTAGAGGGCGCTGCGCGTCGACGTCCTCCGAGTCGATGTCCCTCGACAGCCGCCGTATCGACGTCGACGTCATCCTGCCTATAAAGGCCGCGCGCAGCGTCCGTTGCTCAGTTCCGTTTTGTAGCCCACAATAATACTTTCTGGACTAAACTAATCACCCTGAAGGAGCGTAAGCTGCAACAACAAGGGAAGTAGAACTGCGGGGATGGATGGGAGGGTCGATGAGGAAAGAACGTTACAAGGTAAGAAGTAACTTGTTCTTCGAAGGGATTGTGTCCTCCGACGTATTCCTCATCTTAGATAGGCTCCCATAGCAGTATTCTATTATTGGAGGAGGGAGTACTGACTTCACGCTGTCTTCTATTGATGAATAGAATGCAGTACAGCCCTTCCAAACCTAGTCTCTTGACTGGAGGAGGAATCCAAATTGTAAAAACGTGTAAAGGTATGGACAGACGAAGAAGCTGCAATACCTCTGCTCGAATGAGCCCTAAGGTTTTGAGGGGGCTCTTTCCCTGCCAGTTTATAACATTCCAGAATGGCTAGAATGATCCATCTGGAAATGGTCTGCTTAGTTATTGGTAACCCCAGCTTGTGACCTGCGTAACCTACAAACAGCTGGTTTGCCTGTCTTATCCTGGCTAGTCTACTGATGTAAAAACTTAAAGCCCTCCTAGGGTCTAGCCTGTGTAACCTCTCTTCCTCTTTCCCCGGGTGAGGAGGAGGATAGAAAGATGGTAGGGTAATCTTCTGAGTGATATGGAATTCAGAAACCACCTTTGGGAGGAAATTAGGCTTCACTTGCAGGACAACTTTGTCTTTGTGAAATATTGTGTGAGGGGGTTTACAAGAAAGAGCTTGTAATTCGCTCACCCTTCTAGCAGATGTAAGTGCTATTAATAAAACAGGGTAAGGAATCTTAACGAACAAGAATGGAGAGGTTCGAAAGGTGTTCCCATCAGGAAAGTTAGTACTAAGTTTAAATCCCATAGGGGAACTTGGAATGGTCTTGGGGGATAAACATTGGTTAACCCCTTTAGAAACTGTATAACCAAGGGTAACTTGAAATAGGATGGTTCTTCCGCAGTGCGCTTAAAGATGGAGAGCGCTGCGAGATAGCCCTTAATGGTGCCAACTTGAAGGCCTGAATTTGTCAAATATAGTAGGAAGGACAAAACCATTGGTGTACCACATGAAAATGGGTCGATATTCTGTTCTCTACACCAGCTGCAAAATCTGTTCCAACGGCAGCGGTATAAAGACTTTGTTGCTGGCCTCCTTGCCGAAAGCAACACCTCCATAACATCATCAGGGAGGTCCCAATCCTTGTACCTCAGCCTTTCAGAAGCCAAGCGTGAAGGTTGAGGGTTTTGATGTCTGGATGGAGAACCTGACCTCCCTTCTGTGAGAGTAGGTTCTCTCTGAGTGGAAGTCGAATTGGAGGGCAGATGGACAAGTCTAGAAGGTCCGGTTACCACGTTCTCCTGGCCCATTCCGGGGCAATTAGGATCATGGTTCTCCGGAATCTTCTCAACCTCCTGATCATTTGAGGAATGACAGGGACCGGTGGGAACGCGTACAGAAGCGGAAACTCCCAGTCCACTATGAACGCGTCTCCCAGAGCTCCTCTCGGGGGAAATTCCCTTGAGCAGAACAGGTCGCATTTCCTGTTTAGGCTGGTGGCAAACAGATATACCTGAGGGGTTCCCCAAAGGGCGAAGATCTCTTGAAGGACTTCCTGAGCTAGTTCCCACTCGTGGGAGACTGTGCTCTGCCTGCTCAGAGCGTCTGCTGTCAAGTTCTTCTCTCCGGCTAGGTGAACTGCCGATAGAGAGATTCCTTCTTCGATTGCACAAAACCAGAGCTGCATCGCCTCTCTGCACAGGGGTAGTGATCCTACGCCTCCTCTTTTGTTGAGGTAATGCATGGCCACCGTGTTGTCCGTCATTATCAGGACGTTCTTCCCTTGTACAGCTGGCAGGAACGCCTTCAGCGCAAGTCTGATGGCTCTCAGCTCTAACAGGTTGATATGTAGTCTGGACTCCGATGGAGACCAACGACCGCTGATGGTCAAGTCATTGGCGTGGGCTCCCCACCCCGTGAGTGAGGCATCCGTGACTACTGTTATCTCCGCCCAGGGTTGCCAAAACTGTTCTCCTTTCAGAATGTTCTCCTGACAGGCCCACCACTGAAGGTCTCGAGCTACTCTGTCGGGAACCTGAAGAAGATCTGTCATTCTCCCTGAGAATTGTGACCACTGATTCCTCAGTGCCCACTGGAGGGATCTCATTCTTAAGCGAGCCTCTGGCACTAGGAAAATGCAGGATGCCATGAGGCCTAGCAACCTCAAAAAGTCAAAGGCTGGGAGACGTTGGGCATGTTGGAACTTGGTAACCATCTGTAGAATATCTTGAGCCCTCACCTCTGGTGGCGAGGCTTTTCACAGGGAAGTGTCCAGGATCGCTCCTATGAACTGGAGTCTCTGCGATGGTATCATTTGTGACTTCTTTAAATTGAGGGAGAAGCCCAGTCTGTGAAGGAAGTGGCACACGTGATTTAGCTGGATCTGAGCTTGTTCCGAAGAAACAGACCTGATCAACCAATCGTCCAGGTAGGGGTAGACGTGAATCCCTTCCCTCCTTAGACTTGCAGCCACTACCGACATTAACTTGGTGAAGACCCTCGGGGCAGAGGTCAGCCCAAATGGCAGCACTCGAAATTGATAGTGAGAGTTGCCAATTGCGAACCTCAGGTATTTCCTGTGTTTGAGATGGATAGGCACATGGAAATAAGCGTCCTGAAGGTCCAGAGATACCAACCAGTCCTGGAACTGAAGGGCCTGGAGGATCTGAGAAAGAGTGACCATCTTGAATTTGTCTTTTCTGAGGAATTTGTTCAAGTCCAAGATGGGTCTCAGTCCTCCGTCTTTCTTTGGAATGAGAAAGTAAGGGGAGTACCAGCCCTTGTTCCTCTCCGCTACAGGTACCGGTTCTATGGCACCTTTCTTTAGCAGGACCAAATTTTCCTGCAAGAGGAGCGGATCTGGAGCTTTCTGAGAGCTGATCCCCGGTGGATGACTCTGAGGTATACGTAGGAAAGGCAGGCAGTAACCTTGGGCAACTGTTTCCAATGCCCAAGCATCTGACGTGATAGCCTGCCATACCGCCAGATGTTGAGTCAACCTGCCTCCTACAGGTGTCCTGTGAAGGAAGTCCTCAGAGTGGTTTTGGGGCGGCTGATGCAGATGCCGATGGTAAAGAGGCACCTGCTGTTGCTGCGGCTTTTGAATATCTATCCCGTCCACCTCGGGTAGTTTTTCTTTGTCCCCTTTGAACCGGTCGTCCTCTACCTCTTCCGAATGCGGAGTAGAAGCGAAAGGACTTGCCCCTTGCACTTGCAGAGGTTCCTGTGGGACGAAAAGGAGTCTGACGGATTGCAGCTTCTAGGGATTTAGCTGCTGCTTTTGAAGTTTGCAGTTTCTCTAAACTGTCATCCGCCTTTTTCCCGAACAAAGAAGAGCCATCGAATGGCATGTTCAAGAGCCTGGCTTGCACATCTGGGGTAAAACCAGACTTTCTCAACCAAGCGAATCTCCTGGTTGATGTACTTGCCGCCATTGCTCTGCTGATACTGTCAGCCGAATCAATGCCCGTCTGGAGGGATTCGCACATAGCGTCTTTACCGTCCTGTATAATATTCAGGAACGCATCCCTTTCTTCTCCCTCCGGGATGCAGTCAGCCGCTGTAGAAGCACACTCCCAAAGTGTATGGCTGAACCTAGCAAGGGTGCAGGTAGCATTAACAGATTTTAACGCCATGCTACATGCTGAAAAGACTTTCTTTGCCATAGCATCATATTTTTTATCGTCCCTGTCCTGTGGGACGGTAGGATAAGCCGTCTTGACATCGGTAGAGGATGCTGCCTGTACCACCAGATTTTCTGGGGATGGGTGTTTAGACAAAAACTCCGGGTCTGTAGAAGATACCCTGTACTTTGTAGACAGTTTTTTATTTACTGCTGGTACGACATCTGGGGTTTCCCAGTTTGTCAGGATCTTCCTCTGAAGAGCTTTATGAAAAGGCACCACAGGATCCTCCTGTGGGCCTTTGTCAAGAATATCCGTGAGGTCATCTTGTTGGAAAGATTGTGAAGGTGCAGAGGACGCCATGAACTCTGTGATCCTGGCCATTAAGGCTCTATAAGGGGTTTCAGCATGCTCCCCCGGGTCTGGCCTAGCAAACTCCACCTCAGGGGAAGTGTCTAACCCACTTGCCTCATGTAAGGAATCATGAAGATCCTTTAACCTGCGTTCTTCAGAGGAAAATTCCTCTCTAATTGGGGTTACAGGTCCCTGCAACTCAAATGTGTCTTCCTGTTCAGACAATTCACCCTCTTCCAAAATTGAGGACATAGTTCTCAATTGTTCTGAACTCATAAAGGGAGTAAATCCCATTTCCAAGGCAGAGGGTGCCGAACTTGTCATTATCGGCCTCGAAAACGTCGATGTCGTCGACGCCGACGTCGAAGGCTTCGAGCGTGGCGTCGAAAACAAAGGCGGAGGCCTCGAAGACCTCGACAGAATTGGAATTCTACTCGACAATCTCAAAGCCATCGACGTCGAGGACCTGGGGATAGTCACTGGGTGTGTCGTAACCGTGACTTTTCTTGGCGTCGACGCCGGTGTCGAAGCTGGCGTCGAGTTGACAGACCCATGTGTCGAAGGTCCCTTCGACAACGGCGTCGAAGACACCGACCTCGGCGTCGACGGAACCCTCGTTGACGGCACCTTCGAGGAAGGTTTGGAGGTCATAGTCCTACTCGAGGGTTCGAGACGCGCTCGAGAGGTTTCCTTCGCCGGGTACTGCGACTCGCGGCGTTTTTGACCTTCGGGTCTTTCGACCAGAGCATCGCTCTCGGCAGTCTTCGAGGGGGTCAAGGCCGCTTTCTCGAAGACGCTCATCATATTTTTGCGGAATTCCTCCCATTCAGCCCGGGAACTAAGTTTCGTGGGGCAAGGGATTCTTTTTGGCGAAACAGAGGCAGAGGAAGACGGAGAAGGGGATCTTCGACGTCTCCTCTTCGAGTGCTTCGATCTCGAGGAGTGATGGGACCCACTCCGAGACCTGGAGCGCGAATGGTGACGAGGAGACGAGTGTCGCGACTTCGTCGACGAAGAAGAAGCTTTAAAAGTCTTACCTTTCTCCAGCTTCCCCCTACGCTCCTTCAGGGCCTTAGCTGTCAAGGACATACAGTCCTCGCTTTCCGAACAATGGTGTTCAGCTCCCAAACACCACAGACAAACTCTGTGAGGGTCAGTCAGCGACATCTTTTTCCCACAATCTCGGCATTTTTTGAAGCCGGAACGAGGAGTTGTCGGTTCCAACGAGGAAGCCATCGAGTACGGATCGAATAACTTGAGGTAAATATGAATTAATCTGACAAGAACTGAGCAACGGTATTCCGAGGCACCGAGTAAGCGCGGAAAAACGGAACTGAGCAACGGACGCTGCGCGCGGCCTTTATAGGCAGGATGACGTCGACGTCGATACGGCGGCTGTCGAGGGACATCGACTCGGAGGACGTCGACGCGCAGCGCCCTCTAGAGAGAAAAAAATTTCCGAGGCCAGCAGAGCTGGAAGGAGATATCTAAGATGAGGAATACGTCGGAGGACACAATCCCTTCGAAGTATTGGTCTAAACGCCTCCACATGAAAGTGTTACTGGCCTAAAGGCCATACATGACTGAAGGTGTCGCTCATGACATGGCATGACAGCTCCGTCACGTGTTTGCTGTGAAGGCATAAGACGAAGCAACATCAAAAGTTGAATCTGTGGGCCTGTACACATGCAATTCACAGAGATGTTGAAAAAACGCAGAAAGTCACAAAGCTGCTGGCAATCTAGAGAACACTTGAGAAACCATATCCAAATATGTGGTATCTATCAGAAAGCCTCCATATTTGTGGAAAACCGTTACAAAATGACAAGGAAGGAGCTAACCCACAAATACATGTGAGAAAAGAAAGAAATAACACACGTCATGGTGTAAACCACGGAGGACAATATAGAAGAACTTAGCAATTAGAGTTGCGTTGAACCATAAAATAAGAGGCCCCTGAAACTAGCGCTGTAAAGAATAAAAAAATAAGAGCCCATAGTATTTGGGGCTGTACCTAATCAAAACAAGAGACCCCAGAAAATGGTTCTGAACGGAACCAACAAATAAGAGACTGTATAAAGTAGAGCTGTACAGGACCAAAAGGTAAGAGACCCAAGATATTAAAGCTGGGTGAACAAATTAATATGGCGTGCAGAAATGAGAGCTGTACAGAACATAAGATACCCCAGAACAGAGAGCTAAGAGGAAGTAGAAAATAGAGCCATACAGAACAAAAACATGAGACCCTAGAACCGAGAGCTTAAAAGACAGAAGAAAATAGAGCCATACAGAACAGGACATGAGACCCCGGAACTGAGAGCTTAAAAGACAGCAGAAAATAGAGCCATACAGAACAAAAACATGAGACCCCAGAACTGAGAGCTTAAAAGACAGCAGAAAATAGAGCCATACAGAACAAAAACATGAGACCCCAGAACTAAGAGACAGCAGAAACTAGAGCCATACAGAACAAAAATATTAGAGTCCCAGAACTGAGAGCTTAAAAGACAGCAGAAAATGGAGTCATGAAGAACACGAGACCCCAGGAATGAGACCTATATGGAACCAAAAAATACAAGAGAACAGAAAGTAGATCCACTAGGAACACCCAACAAAAAAAAATCAGAAAAGCAAAACAATTACAGATTCTACATTCACAAATGATCAAATGTCCATACTGAATGTTTACCAAAGTACCAGTCTTACTTACAATTCAGGAGGGGAGAGGGTGATGTGCAATGAATTCAAAATGATGTTCTCTTTATATGAATGGGAGCTGCCTTCTACCATTAGTATGTGTAAGGTGGTTCAAAAAGGCGTCCATTGGTGGGTGCGTGCTCGATGAGAAAGTGAGGAAATACTATTTCTTGAATAGTTTACCATCTTTTGGGGATAGTTTTCAATCACATATGTTTGCGCCAAAGTACAGTGGTACACATTAGATCGCGGCGCACGAGGAACAGCACATACAAGGCAGCATATGGTTACACAAGGCTCCGCTGGTTAAGTACATACACTTTAGGTGGGTCAGATTATAGTTTTGTCTGAAAGGGATGTTTAAATAATTTCTTGGTTTGCTGAAAGAAGAACAAGGGTCTTCGAAGGGAGCTGTTTTCAGATTGCTCAGAAATCCTTGAGGCCCAACTATGAGAATGAATTGCTGGTTTAAAGTTTTTACCATTATTTATTGAGCTATTATCCCATCCAAAGCAGGTGTTTAAAGTGTTCAATAGATACCTCCAATACGCACCACTATGAGTGGCCTTAATCCATTGGTTGATATACTGTGCATCCGTTGGAACCAGTCATCAGATTTGTATGAGGAGGTCCTTTTAAAATCATCAAGCCACTTTATGCCCATTCCTGGGTTGTTCTACTCCTGAGAGATGCGCTGGAGGAGGGACTTCAACTAGTATACTACTTAAGAGACAAAAGGGGTCATTATGAGTGTGGTGGTAACTGTAAAAACAGGCAGTGTCTAGAATGGGGCCACACTAATTATTAATGATGAGCAATGAGATATTTATGTATTTCTTCAATGCATCATGCAATAACTAGCTCATGATTATGAGCTGTAATCTGTAATGCTGTCAAATATAATCCCATATTTTTCCCACCAACTAATAAATTATAAATTATGGTATGTGCTAATGAGTCCCGCCCACCTACAGAATAAAGGATGCAGGTGTCATCTCTACCACCTCTACCACCTCCAGGTGATCATTATGGCAACGATGGATGCATTGCTATGCGGGGACATCACGTTCGCTGTCTTTTTTCCATGGTGAACGTCATTACGTTCATTGAAGCATAACACTCACTTTCCAATGTCGCTTGCTGCAAATCCTCCGTTCTCTGAGAGAAGATGCTGCCAACTCCTTCCTGTTACTCAGTCTCTCTTTCCCGTTATCCTGCTCCTCCTTCATTCAGTCCTGTTCCCGGCCCTCCCCTGCCTCCTTTGTTCCATAAGCCATCCTGTATTCAGTGCTTTTGGGTCTACTGCTACCGCTTACTGCATCCGGACCAGCTTATCTTCGTCCACTGAGGCTTTTTCTGCTTCAGCTTTTCCCTTGTTTTGCAGTTGATCCGCCAGACGCCCCTCATGTCCTCTCTGTCAATCCAGGGCTTACACAGTGGCGTCCAGTAGGGCTCACCCCTAACTATTTTGCCAATGACTTCACAACTGCTGCAAGGGTTTGACCACATCAGTGAAAGAAGAATCCTCGACTCACCGCGCACACAGACTTCCATTGATCTCTACAACTCCCACAGGTGAGAGCAGGAGACACCTCAAGGGGTAAAATATCTCAAATGCTCACATTTTCACCCCAAAGATACACAGAGCAAGGTGTGAACTACTGCTGTCATGTATGTACTGTCACAGCTCAAAAATACATTTATACATTTAAACTAATGTGGTATTTCAGAAATACTGCATTTTCAGTATTTTTGATTTCCCTAGTGATGGAAAAGTCACAATGATTGAGGATCCATCAGAGTACTACATGATATGACGGTAATATCTGCATGAAGTAATCAACAAGGAAATACTGCAAAACGACTAGCGATGCCCAAAGCAGGAGTAAGGTGAACGAGTGTGCGTAAGGCATTACTCTCAGAAATGTTAAATGTACAAAGATACACATTTCAAAGTGCTTCAGTTGCCTGCTAATTTCTTTATTATTGTCTGAGGAAACAGACCACTTTTTTTAAGAAGATGAAACATTAGTTAAAACGCCATGAGATGAATTATTGCAACTCATGGATCTGTCTATCGACATGTTTCATCACTAACAGTTAATTTTGGATTTCCTCAGGCATATATTTAGATTATCATGGGCTTCATCACAGGTTTGGTGGTAAATCAGCAGCACAGTGGTGTTAGTCTCTGTTTTTGGAGTCCATGGTACTTCATGGGGAGTTTAAGCAGATATACCACAAGTGCTAATTCCATGCAGTAAATCCGACAAATTTTGGCAGTACGGTGCAAGTTTGTCTCCATGATATACTTCAAAGAACCTTAGATGATATGCTTTTCAAGACCTCCCTCATACAAAGCGGATGATGTTCTCCCTTTATCAAACCGCAATTCAATACTTTGATATTATGTAAAGCCCACTCTAAAGGGGATTGCTTGGGCCAGTGATGTCGTTTCAAGTATAGCACTTCTGTGTGAAGAACTCTCGTCTTCAAAAAATACAATAAAATACAATGGCCCTCATTACGACCCTGGCGGAAAGTGACTGACCGGACCGCCACAGCGTAAATAGCGTTTCCGCCATTGCACGAAGGAGCAAAGTGCGGCCCATTCCGACCCATCGGGCACGAGCACCACGGCATGGCGGAAGTGCAAAGTCCGCGATGGCGGAAATGACCCCAAAACGGCCCACACCGCCGCCGTACGGCGCCCTAGGTGCAATACCGCCACCCATCACAGCGGACACCGCAGTGTGCGCCTACCGGAAAGTACGGTGACCGGAAATATACGGAAACGGAAGTTAAAACATGGGCCCGGAACGGGAAACATCCCGCCGTACACCTATAAAACCACCAAAACCACACAACCACTAAAATCACTACCCTGAAACAAACCCCAACCCGTCATCCACCCTAGCGAAACCAAGAAAAATGGGAAAAGTAGCGAAGAAAGCGTGCGACCGCAAGCGGCAGGTCCACTTCTCCCGTGAGGAACTCACCGTGCTAACAGAGACCCTCCAGGAGAATGCTGCCGTCGTCTTCTCCACGCAAATGACCAGGACGGCACTTGCAAACAAGAAGGCCATATGGGCTCTGGTGGCACAGCGGGTAAGTGCGGTGGGGACCGCACCCCGCACCCCACAGCAATGCCGCAAGCGATGGGACGACCTGCGGATACGCGTCCGCAGCATACTCTCTGCCAACCGCAACATTGCCACAGCCACCGGGGGAGGTCCTGAATCACCCATCAAGTTGACCCCCTGGGAAGAATTCTGTGCCTCCACCATCGGAATGGAGAGCATAGAGGGAGTCGGAGGGATGGAGAAAGGAGTGCAGACATCCGAAGATTCAGGTAGGTGGGCCAAATAAAACAATGCCAAATCCACAAAGTCCATCCATGTGAAGTACCATGCGTCCACATAGTGCAACAGAAACACATGTCCAGGAGAACGTCCACACACATCGGCCTGATAGCGCACGTTAAAACCCACAATAAATACATAAATAATTAAAAACCCCTAAAACACGCACTACACGTGCAGCAGGCACACCCTAACTGCAGGCTGCCAAACAACTGCACCCTCACTCCACACACAAATGAAAGCACCTCCAAGGCCCCGACCCAAATCACCCTCAGGTACCACCCCAATGCATGTGATACAATGCCATTCCAATTCCCACAGACCCATCAATAACCCTCGCCCTCCTTTACTCCACCACAGGGTCCGATCCAAACGACGAGCCTCAGGACACCCCTACCAGCACACCTGCAAAGAGGGCCAAGACCAACGGCCAAAGACCCTCCACCTCAGCTGCACGCATCAAGACACGGCAGCAGCACAAATCAGGTGGCAGCACAGAGGAGGGAACATCAACAGGCACCCCAGCAGCCAGCATGCCCACAACACCACCACCACAGGTCCCCCCAACGGATGCCACAGAAGGCACTGCCTCTGGTGGCAGCAGCACCATAGGTGACACCCCATTGATGGCAGCATGCTCCGACACAGAAGACGGGGATGTCGAAGTCAGATCCATCCATGACCTGTCCCAATCCCCCTGTCTGTCCCATCCCGTACAACATGAGGATACCACGCAGGGGCACCCACAAGACGACGACTGGCCATCCCCCACAAGCCCTGTGGCAAGGCAACATGAGGACAACAGCCCCTCTGTGACACCCCCGCAAATGGCCATGGCCCAGCAGAGGCAACAGTCCCTCGACCAGTTAATCGTGCAACAGCAGCAACTGGCCACGCTCCTCAAGGACCATGCCGATGAATGTGGGGGCACTAAGGCAGACATAGAAACATCAACTGAGACACTTAGGGCAGAAATGGAGAGAGGTACAGAGACACTAAGGGCACAAATGGAGAGTAGCACCGAGAGCCTGGGAGTCCAAATGGAGAGATGCACCGAGAGCCTGAGGGGGGAACTGCAAGCGACGTCCAAGGACGTATGTGCCGAACTTGCCGCAGTGCGCCGTGTGCTCACTGAGCTCTCGCAAACCCTTAGGGACATGCATGGACGTGAGCAGGCAGAGACATCATCCGTTGCAAGTTCCGTCCAGGGCAGCCCCCAACGTAGATCTGGGAGGAACCTGCGCTCCACAGGCAGGGGTGCCCCTGATACCCGCAGAGGGGGCTTGCAATAGCGACTGCCCACTGACAATGAGCATCTTTGGACACTGGTGTTCGGGGGGGAGGTAGGAGGGTGGAGGGGGTGTGTTGGGCTCACTTGGGTGGCGGGTCGATAGGGTGTACAACATGATATCACATATGCCATAAACAGTGCACGATCAACCAATGAGATGCGTGGACATTGATCTTTATGTACTAGGCCATCATAGGCGTACAGTCCATATTGTGCATGTCCCAGACACACACAGTGCCACGAGTCCCGTGTCCATGTATCAGCCACCAGGCGTGAGTGCTAGAAGCATACATCAATGAGATGCTGACGAATGTCACGGCCCTCCGGTGCCTCGCAGACTCCATGAGGTGCTGCCACATCCCCACCCTCATCATGTCCATCATCAGGTGCTTGCAGTTCTGCGTCAGGGGGCATGGGCACATTTCTACGTACGCACATGTTGTGGAGCATGACACATGCCATCACCATCTTTGCAACCTTCTCATGGCGGTACAGGAGTGCCCCGCCAGACCTGCTGAGGCAGCGGAAACGACCCTTCAGTAGGCCGAATGCCTGTTCAATGACTACACGGGTACGTGAGTGGGCATGGTTGTAGTCCTCCTCATGCTGGTCCCGTGGGTTCCGGACTGGTGTGAGGAGCCATCTCTTCAGTGGATATCCAGCATCACCTGTATGTGGACGAGAAACGTATGATGTGGAATGCCATTGCTACGTACGCACACACCCCCCCCCCTTCCTGCCAGGTCATTGCCGAATCACATACCCCACATTATCATGCATGTAATGAGACTCACCGAGTAGCCAGGATCTGTTCCCTGCGTGTCGCTCCATGTAGCGTGGTATTGTAGAGTTCCTCAAGACCATAGAATCATGGGTTGATCCAGGGAATCGGGCACAACAATGTGTAATGATCCTGTTGGAGTCACACACCATTTGTACATTCAGAGAATGAAATTGTTTTCGGTTGCGGTACTGGGCCTCCATGGCATGTGGGACGACCAATTCCACATGGGTGCAGTCGATGGCACCAATGCAACCCGGTATGCCGGCAAGTGCATGGAATCCCACTTTTGTGTTGGTAATTTCCTGCTCCGAGCGTGGTAGAGAGATGTAGTCGTCTGCGTGCTGCAGGAGGGCATCGAGCACTTGCAATAGTGTCCGTGAGAACAGTGGCTGAGAAATGCCATGCAACTGTCCGACTGTGTGCTGGTAGGTGCCTGTGGCCAGGAAGTGGAGTACAGACACCACCTTCAGTAGGGGTGGGATGGCGGTTGGGCTATCTATCATGCTGACAAGGTCAGCCTGTGTCATGTCCACAATGGCGGCTATGGTGTCCCGGTCCAGACGGTAGAGGGTGTGGATCTGCTCATCAGTGAGGTTGAACGGATGTGCTCGGAGGCGTGGGATTGCGGGCTGCCTGCGTGGTGGTAGTGGCTGTGCTGGCGGCCCTTGCTGGCCCTGCCTTGCCCTCCTCTTCCTCCTGCGTCTCCTCCGTGCGGCCGGTTGTAGTTGGTGTTCGTCTTCTTCTTGGAGTTGGAGTACTTGCAGTGCTATCAGGTCCCCCAGGGCCAACATCGCGAGTCCTGCCGGTAGCATTTCGGTGTGGTTGTGGGAGGAGACTGGCTGTGCAATTTATGTGTTTTCAGGCTGTATGGCCTCCACCTGTGGTGATTAATTCCACCTGTGCAAACTGCTCTCCCCTTTGGCCGAGCACGTCCCGCGCACAACGCTGCAATTCGGGGAATGGCATCTTGCTATTGCAATCATGTATTTGTACCCGATGGCCGTGTAAGATTGGTTGATATGTTCATTCTGCTGTGGTCCCATTGTTTCACATACTATCTGTGCAGTCGCGAACAGACTTGTGAAGGGTCAGTGGAACGTAGTACTCGAGTAACGGTGGGCCCTCATGCATCACTGTACCGAGTTGCAACGACGGGCGGGGCGTCCCATTTGTGGGTGAAGGCAGTTGCCATTTTCACACACAGCCGCACTCGATGGAATAATTAGTGATTTCAAACGGCCACAGATGCCTCTTCGACGTGATGTTGCAAATGAGGAATTCGAAGGTCGGCGCTTTCGGTTTTCAGCTAGCGGCGAGGAAATGCCCACAGGTCTGACTGCAAATATAACGTACTATTGTTCAATGTCCTTGAGACAGGGGCCATGGCGAGGATGCAATGATTGATATGAATAGTTTGGGATGCGCAATAGCGACGTGGGCGATGAGGCCGGACGTTCCCAAATACATGTTACTTCACTACACTGGAATTACGGGCTGGGGCACTGTGGATTTTGCAGGCTGCATAACGCACAGACTCAATGGATATTTCTAATGTTATGTGAGTAAATATTCAGGCGTTTTAATCCCGGGATGAGGGAATGATGAATGGATGCATGGGCAGGTTATTTGATACAGAGTTTGCCATGTACAGGGCTTCTTGGAATCTATCCGCCTCCCCTGCGCTATGTGATGCAGGGCTGCCATAGTGGGACCATCGTCTATCTGGCCTTGTTGAGCCCTCCCTGTCTCGACGCGCCCTCAGACACTTGTGTCCATGCACGTTACCAATCCCATCTGATGGATTCTGTTTTGACAGACGCATGCACAGGTACACTCGTTTGTGATGGTGTTTACACCTCGATATAGATAGTTATGAGTCGCAAGTGGTTTTTGGGTGGTGATGATCCTTTGGAGTGGGCTAGCATGCATATGGCTGTGGATTTAGTGTGATCATTGAAGTGAGTTGTTCGAATGTAGTTCTGATGGCCATTCTATTCTTTTTCTTTTCTTTTGGTTGACAGGTATCTCCTCCCCTTTTGCCACTGCCATCTGTATGCCACTCCTGCAGATGGATTTTACTCCCGACACCTGCTGCTTCGTGTTAATCAGTGGAGCAGCATTACGATCTTATGGGACGATCGCCAATGGGCCACATGCCCTTACGCAGTAATGGTGGCTCGGAGCAACATTTCGGCCTTTCAGCTGGACTAGTGCCTCCCCATTGGGACGGCCCTGCGGTTCTGTGCGCTTCCATGTTGCCTTTTCGTACGTGAATGTGGCTCTGTGTACCATGATGGAACAGGGCGTCACACAAGTGGTGGCTGGTCATTTCTTGCGGATGCAGCCCACAATGGTGAAATGTGTTTTGGAGTTCATGGCCTGATGGCTGTATGGGCTTGGTGATTTTGTTGTGCATTAAATTTCTATTCTGATTTGGCCCGTGTAGCGTTCTTCTTTGCAAGTGATGTGGCATATTCCTATTTGGGGAGCGATGTATTGTGAGGAGATCTGCATTGGGTTCCAGCTTCGGAGTTTAGTTGCGTGGTACTGTGCTGGGCGCGTTTGCCTACGAAGCCCGTGAGGTCAGGGATGGGGGCTGCCAATATGACTGTTTGAATGTTGTCATGCTCAGGGGCGGGGGATTGGGTTTTGTGTAACAGATGCCGGTCAGCCAGTTGGACTGGTGGAATGATGTGATTTTCGGAATATTGCTGGTCACAGGTGCCTGTGTTTGCGTGCGTTTCTTGGTGGGGGACTGTGGTCATGTCCATTGGGATGGCTTCTGTATTCGTGCCATCTGTGCCCTGCAGCTCCCATTGGCCCCTCTTGTGATTCTTTTGTTCGTTGGCATGCATGGGTGACTTGTACATTTCACTGGTTGCATTGTGACTTCATTGCACCTACGGGGAGTTGTACTTTGTGGGCAGGGAGCGGTGTACAGGCACTCAGTGGGGCCGTTTACGGTTGATTCGCGATGCCGTACTTCTCGCCATGGCGGAATGGTACTTTCCGCCGTGCTTGATGGCGTTAGGTACATGTCCGCTAGGGTCGGAATTCGCGTACCGTTGCGCCATGGTGGTATTTACGGTTTGGCATGGCGCGCGCGTGCGTACTTGGTGCAGTTAGCGTTGGCGTTCACTACGGTGTCGCTAATGGCATCGTACTTTGCGGTGACGGGTCATAGTCGCACCGAGCGCTATTCGATGGCGGTATTGCATTTCCGCCATCGTTTTCCGAATTCCGCAAGGGTCGTAATGAGGGCCAATGACTGCTTCCGAAGGATACAGAATATCAACCAGATAGTCTGCACTTTGGATAGGTGTGGTGGCTTTAGACTGAATTCATTGAACGAATTATAAAAACTGTTGGACGTGAAAATGGTGATGTATAAACCACAGTAAAATAAAATGAGGGGTTAATTAAAATTGGAAAGCAAATTGTGCTACAAGTCTTTTTGGTGGATATTATATATGTGAACGCAACACCTATGGCTTCCTTCCCTGCTTGTGATCACCAAGCTCTTTCTACAGCTTGAGGTAAAGATGGAGACGGCTTGTTTCCATCAACTCTGCATGTGGACCTTCCGTTTCCAATCTTCCCAGGGTAGTGTTCTATGTGGCGAGAAGACGGCTGGATTTATCAGCTGATGTCTTAATTCATACCAATTCACAGAGAGAGTAAAAGGTAAAAGGTTTTTACACTGCAGAAGTAACCACTTAGTGGTCTGACAGTGCTGAGGCTTGTCTGGAAAGTGGCATATTGCGCTTCTGCCAGAGGTATCCAGCCTTTGGTCTACAAGAGAATAGGAAAGGGTACCAGAGAAGGTTAACGGGTAAATGGGGAGAAATGTTAAACATACATGAAAGATTTCTTCAGGTAAGAACGGGAATGAGGAGTAGGGATGGGGCTTGTGATAGTTTGTATGTCTCTGGAGTCATTGTGCACCAATCAAAGCATACTGCTGATCAGAGAAGGGCAAATGCCTAATTCCTGAGATCAAGTGTATACCCATGGAGGAAGCTTTTGTATTTAATCAAGAATGTCCTGAAAGCAGTCAGCAACTGTTTGTACGATGTGCTCGAGATGTGCTCAAACATACCATTCAAGCGTGGAGGTTTGTTTGCCCATTACAGACCTCAGATAGATTAATCTAGGAATGATCAGTGGGCTATCAGAAGTGACAAAACACAGAGTGGGCTGGGTGCAAGGAGAATGAGCTGTACATATAAGAGAAGAGAAATCAGTTGTTTGGCCGGTCTCTAGAGTTATACTTGTATAACAGCATAAGTGTAGAAATGGAGCACTATCGCTATAATAATGGGATGAGTAATGCATGGAAAAACAATGAACGAAGGGTTAAGTCTAACTTCACTAAACCTCAGATAAGCAGAATCCTGTGACCTAATAGGTTCAAGAAGCTGCTTTGTCACACCTCAAATGGCCAAGCACTGTCGTACGATTAAAAAAGCAAGAGGGAAAGAGAAACCGACAGGAGAAAGAATGTTACAGCCTAAAATCTGTTATAATGTGACACTCCTTCGATGTGGAGTTTTATTAGAACAATACAAAATCTCTTTCCTTGCCAAACAAACCTTGTTGATTTTAGAAAAAGAGTAGCAGAGCTACATAATAACTTAAAACCATCCAGACCACGATAGGTATTTTGGTGACCATCGTGAAAAAGTATACTCGATGGAGGGCCTGATTTGAAGTTGCTTCTTATAACTTTGGCAAAAAAGAATATTTAAAATTTGGAATCTGATTTTGATAGATGTTTTATTTTTTATATTTATAATGCGCTTGAGATGGACTTAACCGTATAGCAGCACAACTGAAATTAGGAATCAACCAAGGCACAGTATGAACTAAAAAACTGTTTTGAACAGCAAGAGTGGTCACCGTCACATGACGATACTCAATTATTTGAACAAAAACGTGTTTAGTGATTGACAGAATTGATGAAGTGTCTCCAGGCCCTTAATCTCTCTTGGAATACTGTTCCACAGTTTTGGGCCAAAAACTGAAAATCTTCTATCACCCCTTGACACACAGACAGATGAAGAACACTCACATCTTTTGATCGTAAACACCTTGAAGGTTCATAGCGGCTAATCCTGTCTCTCAAGTAGGCTGGTGCCAATCCGTTTAAACATTTAAAGATAAGGCATGCCATCTTAAATTTGATGCACTCTTCCACTGCCAGCCAATGAAGTGCTCGACGGGATGGGGATACATGAGCTGATTTACCCAGCCTGCAGACCAATCTAATGGCTGCATCCTGGGATTTTTAAAGCCTATGAATTTGTTTAGCTGGGATACCCATCAGCAGGCTGATACAATAATCCAGATGAGCTTTCTGAAGCTTTCTCCTCCACCCTACTGCATTATGTTAGTTTATGGGTTAGAGGTTCTAGTGTAAGATAACAGAGTTATTATATACCCTCACTGTGCCATGCTCGATGTAGTTGGAACCTATTGGAAGTCCTCAGCTGGTACAATGTGACTCGCTTTTTCTAATTTCTCTGCGACACCAGTCACAATATTATTTCCAGCCACTGGTGCATAGAAAGCATTTGGTTCCCCACCTTTGTGTTCCTCGCTTTTCTGATTTAACTATATGCTGCTTGTAACCTCCACAAGGTTTCAAGAGCGTTCTCAAAATCTATGCCAGTTCTCCCGAGGCAGTACACAGCATACACAGAAGCTGACTTGATGTCATTACACACAACTTACTCAGAGCAAACCGAACACTGCTAATGAGTTGTGTGAGAAGCCATGCAAAGATGTAGACATGTGATGTGCTGGTTTTGCACAGCACATGTCCTATGGCACACCTGAAGAAGCATAAACTTGCTCTCCATGCAACAATAGTTGTAAGAGCTCCCCTTTCCAAATGATTTCCTGAATCCTCCATGGTATTCCCATAAGCCAAGATGACTCTTGCACACTGATACAAGCAGGTGGGCTGTTGGTTTCAGAGCCTGCAGCCCTCAGGATCTGCTAATAGATGCATAAAAGCAGAATCTTGAGGGCAAAAAGATGGATGCATGTGGATAAATACATCAAGGAACCATCCTCCAGACCGCTTCAAGATGGGGTACAACCCAGGTCTTTTAGATCATTTAACCATCATGATGCATCCAGATGAGGAATGCCTTTGTGTATTTCATGGGTTTGCTGAGGATAACATGAAGTGTGCCCATGCAGACATTAGCCCAGCCAGACCACGAAAGGGACTTTTGTCGTGGATTAATTTAGTATGGTCCTTTTTTAATCTATTTGTTGAAGCATGACATTTAAATATATAACAAATTCATCCTACTTAATGCACAAAATGCAGCACAGAAAAGAGAAAAAAAAGGAAAGAAGGAAAAATCTAGTTAAATTATACAAAAAAACCATCCACATCCGTTTACACAAGCCATTACAAAATAAACATTAACTTTTTTCAGGCTCCCCTGACTCCTTTGGCTATTATTAGAATTCTCTATACAATCCTGCATTACTATTCAGCAGATGAAACCGCCCCTGAATCATTAATAATGTTTTCTCTTTAAATGAAATACTATACAATCTCTTTACACCATAAAAGAACAATGGAACTAACATTGCTTGTCCAATTTATAGTTATAGTCAAGTGTGCCACAATCACTGCTTTTATCAGGAAGTCTGTATCACTTTGTCGCGATTCGGCTCTGCTCTGCAGAGAATGGTGAATCCGAAATCCAAAGAATGTAAGATGTTTTTGAAAGATAGGACCAAATATATTGTTAAAAACCTATGGGGGTCAATAAATGATACAACTAAGGGGTATTAAAAAGGTTTTGGAATACTTTTATGAAGATGTAAATTTGGATTAACAGGCATCAAATAGATGATATAATTGATAGTATCTGGGAATAGCTCCTGTCCCTAACGCCATATTGGTATAAAGAAATTCCCAAATATTCGACCAGTCGCTCATTTTGGGATAATCATTTCAAATCATAACCCGAATATTAAAGAAATACTGTTTTAAATATATCATTCTCAGAGTAGAGATCCTAAACATATTTGAATTATTTTCCTCTTACCAACTGCCTGCAAAATAACATTCACCATTGATTTATCCAGGAGTATGTAACAGGGGATATTGTTAATGAAGATTTTTTTTAAAGATGGATAGTAAGCATTCTTAGGGGCTTCAAAAAGTCAGCCCAAATTTCATAAGCATCTTTAAACACACTGCAACAGAGCCGTGGACCTGACAGGCATTTGTGAATGAGGGCGTGGGGGGTGTTGGAGAGGAGACAAGAGTAGAACTCTCATTATGCAGACTGCAGACGGACTTGTCTACCAGAAGATCTGTCACTCTTGCTCACTCGTCACATGTTAATCTAGTTCTTTTAAGATCACAAGTAAACATTCCTTGGATTAAAGTCTACATGGCATAGGACGGGGCGATATGGACCAAAAGTCATATCTGCAAATACACCATGTCAGATGCCACAAACACCTTTATTTACAAGACATTGATCAAAATGAAGTGCAAATACAGGATTCCTCATCCTGTTTGGGAATACACACAGATGTGTAAATTTCAAAATGTAAATAAAAAAAATTGTAGTAATGTAATATAATGTATATATATATGTATACCATATCTCAATGTTAAAGATATTGGGCCTCATTACAACCTGGCAGCTTCGGTTCGCGGTGATTCCGTGACGGCGGTAATAAAGTTTCCGTGTCCGCAAGGTTGCGGAAAGACCGTCCGATTACGTGCTGTCGGTCGTGCGCACCACACGGACGCTCGGAAACGTTGTTACCGCCGTCACGGAAAAAGCCACAGAAATGGACATAGCGCTGTCACAAGTAGCGCAAAACCTGTGTCCGCCTCCGTCGCCACGGAAACGGAAATACCATGATCGCCAAAAACCGGAAACAGAGAGGCGGCCATCATATAAAGCACAATCCATTGCCATCCAGAGTCAGCACAAGCACAATCCATACTGTGAGAAGGCAAAAGGGACCATCAGCATGTCTGCCAGGATTCCAGCGCAGAGGCAGCGCAAACAGCGCTTCAGTGAGGCAGAGCTAACTGTGCTCGTGGAGCACATAGTGGAGCATGCAGAGATGCTGTTCAGTGCCGATCAACGGCGTGCCACACAGCAGCGGAGGAAGGAAGTGTGGGCAGAAGCAGCACGCAAGTGCACCGCTGTGGGCGTGACAGTGAGGAGCGTCAAGGACTGCCACAAGCAGTGGGACGACCTCAGGCTGAGGGTTCGTAACCTCATCTCCACACACCGCCAACGCAGCAGTGGGACAGGTGGAGGACCCCCTTCCCCACTGAGGCTGCAAGCATGGGAGGAGCGTTGCAGCAGTGTCCTCCACCTTGAGGGCATTCATGGGATCGGGGAGGCTGAGGCAGGAGTGAGCCCACCTGCAGATGCTGGTAAGTGGTCAAACATGAATGCCATAAAAGAATATGTTCATGGCATTACAGTGCCAAAGGACCCATTAATAACCCCCCCACCCAGGCAGTGCATGACTGGCCCAAAGGACCCATTAACAAACCCCCACCCCCAGGCAGTGCATGACTGGCCCAAAGGACCCATTAATAACCCCCTCCCCCCAGGCAGTACATGACTGGCCCAAAGGACCCATTAATAAACCCCTGCAGGCAGTGCATGACTGGCCCAAAGGACCCATTAATACCCCCCGCCCCCAGGCAGTGCATGACTGGCCCAAAGGACCCATTAATAAACCCCCCCCCCCGGCAGTGCATGACTGGCCCAAAGGACCCATCAAGATCCGTATGGCACCCAATATCACAACAATGCATACCCCAAGCAATCAGATGCATGTAACAAACATCATACAATGACCAACCTGTATGATGCATGTGATGCACCCATCAGCCACCACCACAACACTAATTGCATGTCCTCTGTGTCCCCACAGCTGTATCCAGTGACAGTGACACTGCACAACAGGCCAGGCAATCAGCACCGGCACGTGCCCAAGCCACCGCCCCCACACAAGAGGATGCTGCCAGCAGTTCGGCATCTCAGCCCCAACTACCAACTGCAACAGATGTGCCGGCCACCACCACCGACATCCCCACCGTCTCCACGCTGCCTGAGGCAAGACAGGTGCCACGGGAACCCACCATGCCCACCCAAACTAACACAGAAGGCAGCTGCACTGCAGAGGAGGCGGCCTGTAGTGACAACAGTGCCCCGGTAGAGCACTCTGATACTGGGCCACAGGGGGCAACGCCCACATTTGATGACCTGGGTTCCTTCCATCAGCTGGAGTTTAGCCCCACTTCACTCAGAAGTCCCATGAGGTCACCCACCCCATCCATGGCAGAGCTGAATTCCCGCATGCAGCGGATGGAGAAGCAGCAGGCAACCCTCACCCAGCTGGTGGAGAGGCAGCTTGAAGAATTTAGGCTGCAGAGGGAGTGCTATAGCACGTCAGTGCGTTGCCTCTCAAGGTCTATTGGACGCTTTGTAAGCACAATAGTCACCCTGGCACGCCATGTGCGTGAGGGTAACAACAACACCTCCAGGCTCATTGAGGCCATGTTGATTGGGCAACAGGCAAATCTTGCACGGATGCCATTCATATCGGATTCTGTACCATCAAATACCACCACCCCATCAAGCTCCACTACTGCCAGTCCAAGGAGGCGCTCAAGTCGGCTAACGGGGCTCTCGGGCAAGGATGCACAGGCACAGAAGCGCACACGGAAGTGATGATATGTGTGTGGGGCACTGCAGGACACACGTGGACTTGAAGGGTGTGAGGGGTGGGTATGTTTGGGTGGTGGGGGAGGTTGTTTTGGGTGTTTGAACATTGGGGCCTGGGTGGGGGTGGGTACGTTTGGGTGGTGGGTGGGCTCGGGTGTACAGATTCCCTAACCATTTCACCTCCTTCCCTGTTGTGAATTCATCAATATATCATTTCATTTGCAGTACAACTAATCATTTATTGTCATCACTCTATGCATTGCTGTGAATGTGCTGTGTCTCAAAAGTAAATGCAAATCAGCTCATCCCGTGCTCTTTGGCCATCAAGTGCACCCCCAGGGGGAGGTGGTGCCATCCCATCCCCATCCCCATCCCCATCTCCATCCCCATCTCCATCCCCATCTTCTTCATCTGCGTCTGGGGGCATTGGGATGTTACTGCGCAGGCACAGATTGTGCAGCATGGCACATACGAGCGTGATTTTACCCGTCTTCACTGGGCTGTACAGCAGTGATCCCCCAGATCTGCTCAGACAGTAGAAACGGGCCTTCAGCAGTCCGAATGTCCTCTCAATCATTAGACGTGTGTGGACATGTGCCCTATTGTATACCTCTTCATGCCTGTTCCTTGGTCTCTCTACAGGTGTCATCATCCATGGCCTGAGTGCATATCCAGCAACACCTACATGGGACGAAGATGGGGGGACATGTCAGTGTTTGTGGTATCATGTCTTAATCTGATGCTGTGCTATCTTGTATCATTGTCCATTCATGCATATGTGCCATGCAGTGGTTTGAAGTGTTCATTGGGCATCACAGTGGATGTCCCCAACTGGATATTGGCCTACACATGCATGTGTACTGTGCCCTGCGGGTGACATTGGATTGTGAGTATGTCATAGTGCAGTGATGTGCACACATGGCAGAGTGACTCCACTGTACTGAAGTAGTCAATGCACGACGTCTCATTCACAGGCATCTCGTGCATTGGGAGGGCAGTGTTCCATTTGTGGGTGGGTGTCTGCAGTGGCACAAGGTGTATGGGACAGTGACAGGATGGACTGTGGCAGGGTGTGTACAGGCACACTGTGGTGACCTGTCATGTCTTCCTTTGTGATGTTTGGTATCCACTGTCTATTTGGTAGATGGGAGGGGGGGATGCATGTGTGGTCCAGCGGCACACTCACATTGCTCATTGGCCTGGACACATACATAACGCTTCAACAGGGTCAGAGCATTGTCAGCTGTACTCACCCAATAGCCATGTGCTTTGTCCGGCATAGCGTTCCATGTACCGTGGCAACGTGGAATTCCGCAGTACCATTGAGTCATGGGTTGAGCCTGGGAAACGTGCGCAACAGTGTGTAATCAGTAGCGTGGCATCGCATACCATCTGTACATTCATTGAGTGATACTGTTTCCTATTGCGGAACACCATCTCAATTGCACGTGGTGCTGTCAGCTCAATGTGGGTGCAGTCAAGTGCACCTATGCAATTTGGCATGCCTGCTATGGCATGGAAGGCCAACTTTGTGGCAATGACCTCGGGGAGGGTACGGGGTAGGGCTATGTGTTCCGGCACATGGCGCAAAAGGGCATCCAGTACCTGTACCAGGATTTTCGAGAAACAGGGTTGTGATATGCCGTGCAGCTCACCAACCGTGTGTTGATAGGTGCCAGTGCCAAGGAAATGCAGCACAGACACAACCTTCAGGGGGGGGGGGTGGCAGTGGGGGTGTCAATGTGGCTGCTGATGTCGTCCTCAATCATGGCAGTGATGTACAGGATTGTTGGGCGGTCCAGCCGGTATAGTGTGTGGATCTGTCCTGGGGTAAGGTTCCAGGGTGAGGCCCTGATGCGTGGTATTGCAGGCTGCCTGCGGGGTAGTGGTGGCTGCACAATGGGGTTTGCCATAGGTGCAGGGTTGTCTGGTTGGCGCCTGCGCCTCCTCCGCCTCCTCCTCTGCACCATTACTGCCATCATGTGCAGTGCTGCCTGTTGGTTGAGTAGGCCCAGTCCAAGTGCTACTAGAGCTGCTGCCTGAATGGTTCTGTGTTGTGTTGGGCTGGGTGTGGCCCTTTTGTGGGCTCCCAGTGTGCTGATGGGTCCAGCTGGGCTGATTTGGTGCACCTGTGCCCTGATTCTGTTCAGCAGGCACTGTTTAACGTCATGTTCACGGTGGCGGCGGTACCGCCACTGTGATCACGGTTTTAACGCCATGTTTCCATGTCCGCGCTAGTTGTGATGCTCGCGGTGTTTCGTGTTGCCGGTAACGGAGGGGTTTCCGGCAGGTGCACTTTACGGGACCCTTAACTCCGTGGTGGCGGTTTGAGGAGGTGCTATTTCCAGGGCCGCGGGTCATGATTGGGAGGACGTGGAAACGGTGCCGGTATGGTTTTACTGCCGGCGTTAACTCCGGACCGGTGTACTTGTAATGAGGCCCACTGTCTCATCCTATATCTATTTTATAAAATATATCAACATATCTCCAAAATTCGATATATCTCCCAGACCTAATGTGGCGTAACTTTTACCCATCAGGAGAAGCCACAGAACAGGTTCAATCAGCCTTGCAGCTGTTAGCGTTTTTTAGTCTCACCGTATTCTGGGAGTGCAGGGCAAGTGCCCTTTTGCATGCATTGTTGAAAAATAAACATGTAGTTTTCCCGAGAGCACAGAAAATCTGATGAATAACTTTTCAAGAAACGTTTCAATAACTTGTTACGTACTTTTTTAAAATTGTGTTATGACCAAAACAATGGCCTTTTACAGAGCATTAAAAACGGCCATTTTATACAAAATCTTAAAAACATTATGTAAAGTTTAAGAAAAGTACACTTAAAATAAAATAACAGAAAAGAAACAAAAGATTATGATTAAAAATACATTTTAGGCATGCATTATACATTCTAAAAAAATGCACGGTGCTTCATGGACCTGAAAATTATTACCTCGTGAATTTAATTCGTAAAATATATATTTAAAATTAAAATCTAATAGGATTCTACTTCATCTCTTTGTTAGCTAATCCCAATTCTTGAAGAAATCTCACTAATTCAGAAATTACAAATATTTCATTACTGAAGTTGAGACGATTCCAAATGTCCTCAATGCACACAACCTGATTAAGTCGGTAAAAACAAATCAAATATTTTGTTCCAATCTCCTTCAATTTTGGGCATTCAGCAGCAATGTACTTGAGGGTTTCAATGACTGTTTCATTTTTACAGTATTCACAATTCCTAATACTTGGGTCACAACCCTTTGAGCGAACATATACAATCTCCCCAGTGGGCAAGAGGTTCAACCTAAAATATAACAGTAACTTCTGATAGTAGGACAGGGAAACTGCACAAGGTATTTCGGGAGCAAACCCAAAGGTTTATCCAAGTAGGAGAATGTTGAATACATTTGACAGCTTCAGACTTTAGCTATGGAGTTGATCCAATCTACTCTTAATACTTTTTTTCACCAAAAGTGGGTTTTCTAATCAGTTGTCATGATGCCCGCTCCCGGGGAGCCGGTTCAAGCCCTACGTCCCCGAAAGCGGACATCCAGTCCCCAAGGAAAGACCCAGCAACCCCATATAGGGGCCCAGGCTCATAAAAGACATCAGTCCTGGCGCCATAGGCGCCAGGCTCATTATGGGAGTGCTTGGGTGCACTTACCTGATGCAGACCATGCTGCAGGATCCCGGCCTCCTTGAGGCCTGAAAGGAACTACTTTACCTGTGGGACTAATTTACCATCCGGGCGTGGTCGGGGAAGGATACATACCTGATTGGAGGAAGGATACATACCTGGAACTTCTTCCAAGGCTATTTAAACCCCACCCGAACAGCCACACGTGCTTCGCGTTGTTCTGCATCTAGCAGCTGGACGCTCACCGTGTCTGCTCCTGCATCCTGACTTCTGCCACGCCTGCCAGCATCCTGGATCACCTGCAAAGGAAGAGAAGAAGAGAACAGAAGAAGGAAAAGTCCTTACCTGCTAAATCCGCATCCCGGAGACATCTCACCGACAATCCTGAAAAGGAAGACTTTTATTTAAAAGCTCATCGCGTCGATCGCTGCAGCGCCGCATTCCACTCACCTTTACAGGGCGCCTCCATGTTCAGCAGCGATCATCCGGATTCGCAGTAACGCCCCAGTGCCTAGGGAGAAAAAGGCAAGAACAAACGGTGAGAGAGAGAAGGGAATAAGGAAAGCTAAATCTCCATGTTAAGACTTACCTGTTGATTCATTCCCTCTTCATTTCGGGGCCGCGCCGCATCCTGGCATTTCCGGACCTCGGCCCCTAAGGGGAAAAAAAAGACATTGCGTTAATGAGCGAATGAAAAGACATTACCAAAAAAAGCTCATTAAAGACTTACCTGATTTCTACAAGGATTTCACCTCTCATCTCGGGTCGGTGCCTGTTCCCCGGCATTCCGTACCCCGGCCCCTATGGGGAAAAAGACACTAGCATTAGTACATTAATGCATGGACACAAGGGGAACCTCTTATCAAAAAACTTACCTGGAAGCCAAGCAAGTTTGGTTCTCACCAATCCGAAAATCCAGTGAAGTAACTGGATACCAACGCGCCCCTGCATCAGAAGCAGGATGGAGAGCTCGTCCTTCCAGACCCTAAGAAGGATACTTCTGCGAGCCAGACAAGCCAGATTTGGGGGCCCGGTCCAGTCCGTCTTCCGAACCCTGCGCATCACCTTAGAAGAGGTCACAGCAGCGCGAACCAGGCCAGCGCCTCCGTGGCAGTCAGGTGAGCGTTACATCAGTCCGTTCTTGACCTCTCACAATGATTCAAGATCTCAATTGTTTTTGTGTTAATGGTATTCAAAAGATCCGAGGCTTTATTGAACATATCCAATCTAAGATGTCAAAGCAAGTGCTCTATTTGCTTTGTTATCGGACAAGCTGGTCCGACAGCACAGCGAGTAGAGCGCGTGCTTTGACATCAGTGCAGAGCCTGCTGACTCAGGTTCAAATCCCGGCAGGGCCAAACTCAGCCTTTCATCCTTCTGAGGTTGATAAATGAGCACCACACACCGTGGGTAATAAGCAGCGCTCAGATACCTGAGGGTTTGTAGCGCTATATAAATGCTAAATTATTATTATTAAGATCCTCTAACAGTGAATTCATAACAAGAGTACTATTACCCACTAATGAAACAACATACCAATGGAACCAGGCTTGTAGTGATACTATACCCAATTCTTACCTCACAGATGCAATTGAAACCAAGAGTGAAAGGGTCAGAACTTTCTTCCATAACCTGCCTTCCAATCTCTCCCATGGTAAGTCAAATGATGACAATTCAATCTCCAATCCGTATAAAACCTTTGGGATAACTTTTTCCGATATATAATCTTAACAGAAGTTAAATATAGAATTTACAAAATGTATAGTAAATTCTCTTTATTTGATACACCAACTGACCCATTTTATTTTCTCTTTGCTTAATGGTGGATTCCTTATTAGTTTGTCCTGTAAGGCAGAATCTCAAATAGATAACCTCACTCGTAACATCTATTTCAAACCCATTGATGAACCATCTATTTTTGCATTATTTTCGACCATAATTAAAATTAATAAAGCAAAGAAAGCAGCGATTAGGCACTGCAAACCAACTGCCGTCATATCAAGAAGTGCATCGTTGTCTGCATATGTCAGCCAGTTTATACATTGTCCTCCAATTTTCGGGCTTATTAATTGAACATCCTGTAATGCTTCTTTGAGATCTGATAAAAAATATTCAAAAGGCAAACAGCCAAGAAGCATCTTAGGCATATGACAGGATTCCCTTAGCATCCAACCTAACTTTTATCCTAGTGTCTTCATGAATATGCTCCAAAATAGAAAGTAAGGGAGGTATATATTCCATTTCCATAGCTTTTGCCACAATCATTTTCGATTGACCACATCAAATGCGTTGGAGAAATCAATCATAGCCACAAATACAGAGGGACACAGAATTTCTTTGCATGACCAGATCTTATCTTTCAATACTGTGAGAACTAAGCCATTTAGAGTAGTGTCCACCCGTCTTCTAAAACCTTCAATATAATGCTGCTAGTCAAATGCCCATGCTTCTAGGTTTCCAAGAAACAAAGCGGCAAAGATTTTATTATCGGAATCCAGAAGTGCAATTGACCTTTAATTGATTGGATCCTCATGATTGCCTTTTTTTATAAAAGGGTGTAATGATTGATTCCTTCCAGGTTTCAGGCAAGGTAATTTGTTTCAAAATGTCCATAAAAAGCAAGTAGAATAGAGAGGCCCACAGATCTTTATTTAACTTTAATATTGCATTTGTTAGAGCATTGGGCCCAGCAGCCCTAGAACAGGAAGCCGTTACAATGAGTCGCTCTACATCATCTTTATTGAAGTCCCAAGCCACTAATGACCCTAATTACCCCATTCATTTGAGACCAATATAAGTGCCAATCTGCTTCGCTTACCCCATTCCACTGCAATTCATTTTGGACCGTGCTTAAACTGTTAATTAAAGAGCAGAAATGTCCTGTATTATTTTCACATAGTATGTTAAGCATATTCTCCCCACTTGTTTCCGCCATCATGTATTTATGAGAGCGGATCCAATTTTTATATGATCTTAATATTTTGCTTTTCTTTTTACAATAATCCTCTTTTTTTGACAACTTAAGGATAATTGGTGGATTTGTTGACGATAAATCTTTTTCCTTGCCCATACCCCTTGTTAAACCTGTGTCTATGTTTAAGATTCATTGTTTGGAGAGATTAAGGTGTTCCTTTCTGCCACAAGAAAGCCTTAAATCCCTCACTCGAACGTACTGTTTTCAATTTCCTCAATGAGGCGTACTTAACAAACCCTTCCATTTACTCGACCAAAGAAGAGCCACCATTTTTGAATTTGGTTGCCTGCACAAGTGGCAGACAAATTCCTATGAGTATCAGGTATATTTCTGTTAATATCCACATTGAATGATACACGCAACATATTATGATCACTTAAACTGGTATTCTCAAAACTGGTATTATCAATTTGCAAGGAAAAGCATATGTCTAACATAGATTTAGAAAGGACAACATAGCCAATAGTTGAGGATTGATCCCGTCTTTTACATGCAGCACTTGGCTGCAGGTCTCCGTGGACATTACCATTTGCCATGGTCAATCCCCATTCATGGAACAGTGCTCGCCACTTCGTACCTTGGCGCACATTATGGCTTTTGCCCATTTCTCCCATATCAAGGCACTATGAATTTAAGTCACGAGCCAGAATCACGAAAGATTCATTGTCAATCAACCAATTGCCCAACATATCAGACACAGTGTTAAACTAGACATGTAATTCAGTCACTGCCGGATTACAGTATAAATTTAACAGGAGGACATGTTGGCATTTTCCCATATTGCCAATCTCAACACCAAGATATCTGGATAATCTTTGAGACTGGGTGTATTGGTTTTATTGTTGAATTTGTAATGGTGATTTTATGGCCTACTTCCATTAAAATTTGTGGCTGCCTGTGTATTATTGTGAATCCATCGCGCTATGTCTTAGTGTGAGCCACGTTTCCTGAAAGAAAATTATATCAGTGTTATTGAAGCCTCTGATATTCCAGACAAGTAGTTGTAACTTGTCAAAGACTATTATCACCCTCATTATTTAACAACTCTCGCTTCAAGATGTCCAATAGCCATATCTAGTACACCCTTGGTTATTTGTGTTGGTTATTTTATCAAGTCGCTCTATAATTGTACATGTCTGGTCTGGCCCACCACTGTACCCACTATCACTTGACCATACTTTACAGTCTTGGCCTGAGTGTGATCTGGGAAGAGGATCATCATTCCTTTGTAATACAAATTTTATTTCTTTTCTTTCTTGATATATTAAAAAGCCATATTTTAATAATTCACCCTTTTCTTCCAGAATAGATTTTATCACAAACAATGATCTCCAATGTACCTCCACAAGATCACAGCAAGCTTCAAAGGGAACGCTAATGTGGTCTATATCTGCAGTGGGAATTCGCTCTATGGTTGAGATTCCACGAAGCAGTCTTAGCACATTGGCTCGATTTAATATGATATCCAAACCCAGATTTGATCGAAGTTCAAAATAAAGCTTTTTATCTTCCTCATTATTTTGATATTGGGATTTACTTTCATGTGCCTATCCATTAAATGGGCATCTGTTCGTATTAAATGCCAAATTGTTCTTCCTTTCTTTAATTAGACTGCCGCCATATTTTATCCCAAACAGCTTAGACATACATTCCCTGTCCCCGGTATCCCAATCCAAATTATTTGAACAGGCAGCAGTGGCACTAGTGGGACAGTTTTGCTTAATTAACGCTTGATACCATATAGGCTTATCAGATGATTTATCCCTGCCACCAGTTATTTCCGGGCGGGTCACAGTCACTGGGCTCATTTGACTAGGATGCTTTGGGTTGTTAAAATGGCAGCCTAGCGTTCCTTCGCAGTTGACTGTAACAAACTCTCTCCTTTGTCTGATTGACTTGATGTAGGATGGGTGTTGGCCACCCTATCTTCAGAGATTACTATAGTGGTGTACACTAAATTCTGATTCCTACATTGCCCATTTTGTTCGCTTTTCATCTATGTTGCTTTGCCAGTCCTGAACTCGTACCTGATTTGGCTCATTTGCATGCCTGATGTGCATATGGTGCATGCACCATGAGGTGTGGCTTTGCCAGTCCTTTATTCCCACCTACTTTGTCTGTAATCATACGTATTCATGCACTAAGCCATTATGCACTTTCTGTAACTAGCGCCTACATGCCTCTTGGCTTTGTGCACTGTAATAAATGTTTAAAATGTTTTTTTTTAAATATGGCTACTAGGAGGAGAAGTTTGATTAGCTTTACAACGAATTTCTAAGTTCCCTTTTCTGCAGAAACCCTGTGCTGATTTTGGTCCAATTACATTTATGTCAGGATTTACCACAGAGGTGCACCTTAATTGAGGGCTGTTAGCGGCCCTTCTTTGTTGAAAGCCTTCACTGTTGGCACCTCTACGGTATTAATATATGATGCAGTTTGAATAGCTATACTACAAGTTTATTTATCGCTTAAGGTTGCATCTATCACAGGCAATGTAACCCGGATCAGAACTTTTCTCGTAACATTCTTTGAAGATTGGGCAGCCAAACTACTACCAAATGGAAAATTAGAGTTCTCATTGGCTCCAGCCGTAACCAACTGTACTGATGCAATTTCCTCTACTAAAGGTCTGCTTTGTCCAATGTTGGTTCAGTAGTATCTACAATGGATCTATACAATTTGGCTGTGGCACAATTGTTTGCGGTGAATTGATGGTGGTCAATTTTGCCGCAAAGACAATTTTGCCGCAGCCAAATCAGGCCAAATTTAAACCGTCCCACCGTCCCCAAAACACTCCCTCACTAACCTCCTACTTACCTTTTTCATGTCCGCTTTGTTTCTGACCCTGCGGCGTCAGATCCGTCCATCCTATGCGGGTCGGATCCGACCCTGCAGAGTCCACTTTTCTTTTTTGTTGTTTTACCTGTCCTCTGCCTACAAATCTCTGGAAGCGGGGGCGGGGGGAACCCCTGCTAACCCCAAAGGCCATCATTACCAAACATGGGGAGTGAGGGACACCCCCGCACCCTATGTTTGGTAGTGATTAACCAAATTGATCGTTTACAAACGGTCGAATGGTACTGGCCCAATTCTGCCAGATTTACCATACGATCCTTTGTAAATTATCAATTTGAGTACTACCTCTGCAATGACGTCTACATCATCAAGTATATGCACATTTTGAAGACATTTTCTGCAGTTGTTTCTTAATTGGTTTCTCCTCCCATTCTTGGATTTTTTTGTAGCCTTTTTTTAAAAGTTTGCCAGTTGTCTGTGGTTCCTCCCTTTGATATTCTACCACTGACCCATCACCAGAATTTATATTATGTAATTCTTTTCCCTCTGTTCCTACTTGCTTGTCGCATTGGTGAGGGTGCTAGATTTCGATGAGACGGCCCGATTGCTAAAAATGTCCATTTTTACATTTAGTTGCCTCAATATCAAATTGTGGGCTTTCAACTAATCTCTAATGTGGTCATACAACTCGACAGAGACTAAGTATAGAATTCAAAGCTGAAGTTGAGGGTAATTATCATTTAATTTGTTCATCCACCTCCCTCATAGTATGATGCTTTAACGGTGGCACACAGGAGTCTGTTTAAGACATTATATTACTACTGGTGAGGAGTTCCAGTAATTGGGAAGATGAACCAGGGGTTACTTCACAATTAATCGAACACAGTCTTCAATAACGTGATAATTTACCTCACACAGATCTAAAACTGGTATAACACCCTGATCTTTGGTATTGATATAATCCACTTCGGGGCCCTGGCATCCAATATCACCCACTCCCTGAATGATGCAGATATCTGTCAAGCTCCCTAGGCCTTTCATTAAGCAAGCATTTAGTGGTCGAGATCGTCTAACTTCAGTACTCCTTCCTGGCTGCACGAAAAATTCTGTAATTTTTCAGCCCACGATTGGGGTAACTTTTTGTAAATGGAGTTGCTTTAATGTAGTAGCAGAATTTGTACTACTTCCGCTAGATTTAAGTTTCTCTCTTTGCCCCTTCTGTAAACCTAGATCCGTAAAAATAGTGCGTCCCATCTCATCCTATGCGCTCTCTTGTGGTTCCAAGAAAGAGACCTTTGAGTATCTAGAACCACATCCTTCTCAGTACAAGACCTCATTGACTTCTGCTAATCTTGTAAAGTATGCAAATCTATGGATTGAGCTTTATTGACAGTCATGTGTTGCTTATTTCTCGTCAGGGCAGAAGACATGTTGCCTATTCCATAAAGATTATATGAGATTTATCAGGCCCTAGACACTTCCTGACAGTAATACTCACTATGCTTCTAATGGATCTTATCTCACAGTCAAGACAAAGAAGGCCAACTGATGAACGTTCTCCCTTACTCAAAAGCTAGAGGTTCTAAGACACACCCGTTTCTTCACCAAATAAAAAAATAGAATGGACAGCACGGTTCAAGATGTACACGTATCACAGATTCACTCTTAAAGAGAGTTCAAAGACTCAAGGTCTGCAGTCACTCTCCTATCGATACGTGGATAAGGCAATACACTGACGAAAGAGCTCAAAAGCAAAAGGAGCCCACAGTCACTCTTTCGATAGTCTAAGATATGCTCATTCCTTAACTGTGTACCAAATCCACAGAGACATATGAGCTTATATCCAGAACACTTAGAATAATCAACACGCATAAATGTTAACAAAAAATATTAAATCGTTACAAGAAGTGCTCAAGACCATTCAGTTAGAAGTCACTCTCTTGATTAATCCAGTATGTGGGCCCACAGTCACTCTCAAACTGGTCATTAGTGCTGTAGAGTCAACATAGGTAAGTGATTATTACCCACTGGAAAGGAACTCGAAGCGCTTGCGGATGAATAAACCAAAAACACCTCTTCTTTGTTGATTAAGTCCAACAATACAATGGTTCAGGATACAGAGTTTACAGATTGCACAACTGAAACAGTTTTTTCATGGGTTACACCATTCCAGGTAGGGAGGCGTATGGTTTACTAATGAGAAGAGGCACGAAAACAAAAGACTTGCTGCAGCATACTCACGGGAAAGGCACCAACCAATGCTTGCGCATACAGAATAGAAAAAGGGAAGTAGCGGACCAGCGGCCGAACAGCGAACACACATGGCCTCACGCTTGACACAGCCTGTGGATTATATAGGGTGACACCAACTCCTCCAGACTTGTTAAAGGGATGGCAGCAGCAACAAGACGGGACTCCAAAGTCCTTAAATATCTGTCCTTCACTATAAGGATATAGAGTACAACAGCACAAGCTATGTCCTTTTCAAAACGGCATTGCTTCCTGGAAGTCAGAGAAAAATTCCTTTAAAACAGAAATCCAATTTACGACTCTACAGTGAACTTGAATATACATGAATTAACCCATTACCAAGGGGGTGATCAGACCCTGCTGGAATAAACACAGCCTCCAAATGGAATCCCATCTGAGGCGGGGCCCACAAGTCATGCAAATGGATAATTAGTGTGGGGAAAGCATTTCTGAGATGTGAACCCATGTCTGTAAAAGACCTCTATATGTCACCCATTGTACCACAAGAGCAGTCCACCCCAACTGGTCTCCTCAAGTCGGAGAACAGGTGTTTAGGTCCTTTAATTGATCTTTAATGGCAGAATGGTCCATCTTGGGAGGGTGGGGGTAGCACCAGCGGAACATGTGCTTTTGTGTTTCGAAGAAGAGGAGTCATGGAGTCATGGTAATGAATCTCAAAACTGTCAACTGTATGTACCCTTTCACAGGCAGCATGAGTTGTTGCCTTAAAGCAGATGCCATGCAGACTTTGAGTCACATGTACGTGGGCATACGTAAATTATAGAATGCGTACATGTGTTATTGAGAATTCACAAATGGGTAACATGACTATGCCTCTCCTGCCCAGTGCGCAAGTGTGCAAAGAAAAATCGAGGGGATATGTGTGACCTCACATTTGTCAGTGTAACCCTTTGTGACAAACAGGATTTGCTCACAACTATGAGAAACTACCCCTCCATTCCTGTGCATTCCTTTACACAGATGCAAAATAATGCACAAAGTGTCAGGGCCTGCATCAACCCGTGAACATTTTCGAATTTCCTTTAGTTCATGCTAGCCCTTTGGGCTCCTTATGTGCTCCAGTGAAGAGATATCACCAAAAATATTCTTAGGTTCCCAAGATCCTGGAAAGTTGATCCCACTGAAAACCAATAATGACAGGTTATCAAACCAGCGATGAGCCAGGTCGCTTTGCTTTTGCAACTGAGTATGCATCACCCGGCTTAATTGGTTACTTGATCATGCTCCGCGTTGCCTTTTTGACTATCCTGTAACTCTGTGACAGCAGTCTTGGGTTTCAGGCCCTGTGTCTACTTTCTCCCTAGACATCTGCGGTTTTGAGGCAGCCATAAATAACTGGTGTCTGGAAGAGCATCCTCCACTGGGAATCAAGCACCACTAAAAACACCTACTGAGACTAACATCCCAAATATCAGAGGTGACCTAATAAATGCCCATTCAATAGTAGCACACGCAACAGAAATAGCCAACCTCCTACAGCAAGAAAAAGTGGACTTCCTAGCCATCACTGAATCTTGGCTCCACATTGCAGCTGGTCCAGCTGGTCATGCTAGCAATCCCAGAGGACTACACAATACTTAGAGTTGATAGAACTAAGACCCGAGGTGGAGACCTTGCTATAATTGCCAAAACTAGTTTAGCCTGAAGACTCGCCCGCCACACAACGCTGAACCCTGTGAATCCCTCACAGCCAAATTACCCATTGCTGATACCCAAACTCTTACTATCCATCTTCTATATAGACCCCCAGATCCCCTGGGTCATTCGAGGAGGACCTAACTACCATCCTCTCCGATAATTTTAACAATACATCCCAAATCCTTCTCCTAGGCGATCTCAACCTAGGGTTCAATGGCCCCAAAGACCAGCATGCCGCACTAATCGCTGGCTCCCTGGAAGAACTTGGCTTCAATCAAAAAGTGACTTTACCCACCCATAACTAAGGGAGAACTCTCGATTGGATAGCTGACTTCAACTGCCATGCCTCTATTACCTCTATCTCTCCTCAGCCATGGTATGACCACCACCTCATAACCTTCTCATTCGAGGCCATAACACCGACCCTACCGAACAACCCCCGGGCCCCTGCCGTTCCCACCAGGAACAAAAGAAATATTACAGCCAAATAAATGTGTCCCTCTTATTCTACCGACCCTGAACCTACTAACAGAATCCACTGATCCCCACACCCTGGTTGATGAATATAACAAAATAATGACCTCTGCACTAGACTCGATCGCTCCACTCGAACCTAGAAAGAGTAAACCCAAAAGGCACTTGAACACCTGATTCTCACCATACCTGAAATCACAAAACAAAAGGATTGTGGGGGTAGGGCCCTATTCAGGAGTGCGCACACCTGGAAGTCTTAATGGATGATAAAATCAGATATTGGTAAAGCTGCTGTCGTGTGGATGGTAAGGTGATCTCCCACTATCACCTGGACTAAAACAAATTGTAAGGGGTAACCATCTGCACAGGCTGCGCTTGTTACCTGTTGTATGCTCACTAGGTGTGATAAGTTTGAACAGGGTGGATGAGGAGTGCATAAACAACATATTTCATTCTGCAATTGATAAAGTCAAATATTTTGGTTTGGAGGCCATTGTGACAACTAAAAGTTTGGGTTGGTGCTAGGGCATGATAACAAAAATTGCAAGAGCCGCATTTATAGAAGCCTATTGGTTTGGACTTGGTAGAGAGCCAGCTATCCTGTCCAATAGGATCAGGTTTGAGGAAAGAGGGACTCAAAATATTTCGCAAAGTGGTAGCTTTGGTGAAAATGATATTCGGTCGACCCGTGATATATGGTGTCAAATCAGAGTCTAAATGCAAGATGTGCCAGTGCTTTTGTAGTATATACTGAATGAATTTGTAATCACTGGAAAATTTGGTGATGAAGTTGACATGTGTCGGATATTGTTCTTGAGTTAATTTTGGCTTCTCGGTCAATAACTGCGATCTGGGTACTTGCATAGCTGCATTGGTTGTATTCCTGATTAGTGATATTGGATACCCTCTTTCCCGAAATCTGTGTCCTATAGACTTACATTCTGTTAGAAATGTTTCATCTTGGCTGCAGTTTCTCTTAGCTCTGAGTATTTCACCTCTAGGGATATTGCGAATGACACTATGTTTATGGTTACTGCTGGCGTGTAAAATGGAGTTTACTGCTGTAGCTTTCCTGAACGTACAAGTTTCAATGGTATCAGAGACAATTTGGATTTTCAAATCTAGAAACGTAATTTCAAACGGGTCAATGTGACCTGTGAACTTAATGTCAAAGGTATTATCATTAAGATAAAGCATGAATGCTTCAAAAGCTTCTCTACTGCCATCCCAAATGGCCAGTACATCATCAATGTACCTTTTCCAACTGATAATATAATGTTTGTAGGGATTATTCTGAAAGATATAGCTTTCCTCAAAGTAGGCCATAAATAAATTGGCCAGAGAGGGCGCATATTTAGCCCCCATTGCAATCCCCCTACTTTGTGAATAGTAATTACCATTGAAGAGAAACTGGTTGTGTGAGAGAGTAAATTCTAGGAAGCTTTTAATCATCTGAACATGTGTGTGATGAGAAGTAGAAGAAGTTCTAAAGGTAAAGTCAATCGTATCCAAGGCCAGTTTATGTTGGATAGAAGTATATAAAGATGCCACATCCAAAGTCACTAAATAATAAGAAGGTTTCCAAGTAATCCCTTGTAATATTTGCAACGTGTGCGTTGTATCCTTAAGGTATGCTGGAATCTCAAGTACCAAATGTTTGATACTGCTGTCTATATAGTCTGCAAGTGGTTCCGTGACACCTCCTTGACCACTCATAATTGGTCTGACTTGTGGGAGAGTCAGAAAGGGTTTGTGAACCTTCGGTAAAAAGTAGATCGTTGGCATAAGTGGTTTAGCAGTCAACAGAAACATTTTTTCCTCATCTGATAGCAGACCTTGGTTGTACCAAAATTGAAGTAAGGTTTGAAATTCTTTTAGAGTTTGAGTGGTAGGGTTGGACGTAAGTGTCTTATAACATCCTGGTGTTGCAAGGTGTTCCATTGCCATTTTGATATAATCTGATTTATTAAGGATGACAATATTGCCACCTTTATCTGCTTCCTTAATAATGATGGTACTGTCTTCACAGATATCTTGTAGTGCTTTTCGTTCCAATTTAGTTAAATTCTGTTTTTTACTGCTGCAATTTTGTTGGAGACCATCAATGTGTTTATGAATTTCTTTGGTAATTGTCTTATAAAATGTATCAATAACGTTGTCTCCCGTGATAGGTGGCAAAAATTTGGATCTGTTTTTGTGTTCCTTGATGTCCATATTTCGTTGATGGATGCCAAGTTCTGCCTGAATTTCACACAAACTTTTAGAGTCTTGCCCCATAAGGTTATGGAGTAGATGAATATTTTCGATTTCTTGTATACTTTGTGAGCTAGTAGGAGGGAGTTGTGCCAACGGTCTATACGTTACATCCTTGTTATGAAAGAATTTTTTGAGTTTGAGTTTTCTCGAAAATTTATACAGGTCAATTTGAAGTTCAGTCATATCGGATGTGGCAACTGGAGCAAAGGAAAGCCCATGGTTAAGAACAGAAAGCTGTTGAGGTGAGAGGTGTTTGTCAGATAGATTGACAACTAGGCTTTTAGTATAGACTTGGGTATCGGTTTCCTGGAACTGGATCTGGTGAGTCTTTTGTTTGTATCTCTCCCTTCCTCTCCTCCTTGCTCCTCTTCCTCCTCTGAGGTTGTTGGAGTAGGAAGATTTTTGCGTCCTAAAGGGACATTTTTCTGAAAGCAAACTTGTTTATTTTGTAAGTTGTATGTTGATTGATTGCCTTTCTTATACCTTTTGATCTCAGCTAGGAAGCCTCGTCGGTAATGGCGAGACCCTTCGGCGTTCGCCTGTTCTCCCTCTTGGTTTGGATTAGTAGTAGTGTCAGTTTCTGAATCTGTATCCGATGTGACAGGAGACGCCGTTGGTGTGGCTATTTGTGATAAATCCCCATCATATTTAGGTTGATAGGTGTAGACTCTATCATTCAGGTAATCTTTTTCATCTCTATAAAATTTTCTAAATTTGCGCAACTTGATCTCGTCCTGGTATTCAACCAGGATCTCATTCATTTTAGCGAAGTTTTTTTCTTTCAAACTCGCCGGGTTATTCATTTCTTTGATTTCAGTTTTGAGTTTTTCTATCTCTTTGACTACTCGAACATGTTCACGTTCGGCGTGTTTAACTAAAATTTTCATCATGTTCTCCGAGCTGACTGTGACATTTGATTCCCAGTCAGCTGCCAGGTCCTGGTCATCTTTGTGTACGAAGTCTGGAAAGATTAATATTCTCAAACCTCTTGGTATAATATTTTGCTGAATATAGTTTTTGAGCGATACCTGTTCCCAAAACTTGTTGATTTCTTTTTTACATAGCCTTTCAAGTTTGATGAATTTTTGTATAAGAGTTTCAGATATATTAGGTCTGGATTTGAAGGGGTTAGTATCAGAACCCCTAGGTGCAAAGAGGGCAGCACTGTCCTCTTCTCTATTCTTAAGGTAATCTGTCATTATGAGAATGCGTTATTGTAACTGTGTTCAGAGCAGTGCAGCAGACCGCAGGGCAAGTCATAAAACAAAAGGATTGTGGGGGTAGGGCCCTATTCAGGAGTGCGCACACCTGGAAGTCTTAATGGATGATAAGATCAGATATTGGTAAAGCTGCTGTCGTGTGGATGGTAAGGTGATCTCCCACTATCACCTGGGCTAAAACAAATTGTAAGGGGTAACCATCTGCACAGGCTGCGCTTGTTACCTGTTGTATGCTCACTAGGTGTGATAGGTTTGAACAGGGTGGATGAGGAGTGTTCACAAAAAGACACAACTGATTTATGGTGCAATTGATTAGTAAATCAAAGAGCCTGAACTCACTAAGACTTGAAAAACGAAAAAGACATGGAGACAATCACCCTCAGACGACAACAAGATCAACCTTAGCAAGATAACTTCTCTTTATAAGAAAGAAATTCTACTAGCTAAGCACGACTCCTATAACCAGTGAATCTCTCAAGCAAACTCAAGTATAAAAGAACCGTTCACAATCCTCAAAGAACTGGAAGCCCCTATCCCAGTCCCAGACACCAGCGTGAAGGATAAAAACTGGTGCACCGGTATCCAAAATTCCCTTTCCAATAACGTAGCAGCCCTCCAAGTCAAGATTGCCAACAAAAAAGAAATCCTTCACCATTCAACCCCCACAGTCAGTACGTCCCGGCCCAGACCAAAACCTTCACAAAAACCTTCACACCGTTTTAGTTTTTCTAAAGTAACCATTTTAGAAGTCGAAAAAGTCATACTTACCCTTAAACCGTCAAACTGCCAAGGTGATCCATGCCCTTCCCAAACCATAAAGGATGCAGCCATTTATCTCAAAGCTTATCAACTCCTCCTTCTCCACTGGTAGCATCACCAGTAACCTCAAAGAGTCTTGGGTTCTCCCATTACTCAAAAAGCAATCGCTGGACCCTTCTATACCCACCAATTACAGGCCCATCACCACAGTCTCCTTCCTGCTCAACATTTTAGACAAGGTAGCATACCTCCAAATACAGCAATACCTAGAACAAAATCACCTCCTAGGAGTCCGCCAATCCTGTTTCAGGCCCCAACATGGGACTGAGACAGCGCTAATTGACCTTAAGGCACAAATCGACACACTTAGAGACAATGGTAAAGCCGCACTACTATTACACCTCGACCTACCAGCGGCGTTTGACCTAGTAGACCATATAATCCTCTGTAACCACTTGGACTCGGCCGTTCACTTCTCGCAAGAAGCGATAGGCTGCATACAATAATTCCTAAACAATAGGACCATGCGGGTCTTCTCAACCTCAGCGTCCGCTAACACCATCCCTATTACTTGTTGAGTGCCCCAGGGATCATTCGTCTCCCCCACCCTGTACAATATATTCACAAAGCCCCTTTTTGATGATCTCGATGGTCTTGGTATCACCTACACTAACTATGCCAATGATACCCAGATCCTCATACCATTGACTAGAAATTTATGACAAGGATTTGGCCTTGATGATTAGAGTGTACCTCATCATCCAGGCATGGATGGCCTCTCATGGTCTATGTCTGACAAGACAGAGCTTATAATCCTCGGCACCACCTTTAATATCAACAAACTTGGCCACAACTACATAAACTTTATCATAGATGGTAACATCATCAAAGTAGCAAAAGAAGTCAAAACCTTAGGCTTCTATCTAGACACCACCCTGACCTTTAACAGACAGGTTAACTCCATGGCAGTCTCTACTGCCTACACATGTAAACTAATCAGAGCGGCCAAGCCCTTCCTCTCCACCAACAGCTGCACTACCCTGGCAAGAGCCCTAATTTTGTCTAAACTGGATTATTGCAACGCCCTATATCTACGGTCTAACAAATATATCACCAACAAAATCCAGATTCTACAAAATAATGCTCTCAGAGCAGCATTGAGTATCCCCAAAAAAGTTCATATCTCTGAGATAAGGAGATCGAACAACTGGCTTACCACAAAGGATAAAATCTCACTAAAATTAGCCTCACTTACACACAAATGCCTTAACAACGCTGGCCCACGATACCTCATAGACAGATTCAACAGTCTTCCAACCACCCTAGTAGAACGGTCAACTCTAACCTCCTGACGGTGCCCAGATTCAAACGCTCCAAAACCGGAGGAAGTAGCTTCCCGGTGAGAGCCGCGCAACTTTAGAACTCCTTTCACCCTGCCTTAAGGGCAGATACCCACACTTTAGGCACAACCTCATTCACTGGATCAAGGAAAATGACTAATACAGCCCCATACTGACCCCACGATTCCTGGTCCGTCTCCCTTTCTGCCTGTATCCCGTTTGTACATAATCTGTATATATGTATGTATCTGTATATAACTGTACAGCCAGCATTGTAACCGAAGCTGAACATTTTATGTATAGCAATGTAACCGAAGCTGAACATTTTCTTGCTGCTCTGCCTCTTTGCGCCCTGATACCCTCGAGTCTGACGCATTATAAATAATAAAACAAACAAACAAACAAAATGACATAGAACCCATTTTCCTTCTGTGCCATGATGCCATAGAAAGAAAATATTTCAAGACAGGCTTTGGTGTGCATGTTTTATTAGCATCTAGGGTTAAACCAACTTGATCAGTGTTTTACGTGGCTGTATGGGCCTACACTGGTGCAGCCACTCTGAACATATGTTCTTACTGTGGCATGTCATTTTTACTGGAAAAGCAAACAGAAACATGTTCTTATGTGGGGTACTCCTATATATTGGCAGAGCCAGCATGGTCATGTTTTCTTATGCTACAGGTATTATGTCACTGGCATTATCGCCAAAGCAAACATGAGTATGTTCTTATATGGGAATACTGCCATTTATTGGTGCAGCCAGTGTGGACATATATGGATACTGCTAGCTTGAAAATGTGTTTAAGAATGGCATATTGCAGGCAAAGGCATCATGAAAATGGCTTAGACAATACTCCTCCAGACTGTTAGTGACCTGGTATATATGTGAACTTTTCACGAGTTGCACTACACAACTGATTGCAAACGGTATGGCTTTTTACCCAATTTTTCACAGAAAGTGTGTAAAATGCACCTTTTAACCTAGTAATTTAAACATGTTCTCGAGGGAAGAACCTTCTTTGGTTGGTTTGGCCTCCATCACTTTACTTGGTTGCTTCCTCATATTCATGTGAAACATTTCCACTCCTCCAATAAAAATTTAAAAATCACCAGCCGCAAAAGTATTGAGGTAGGGGTGCTATATCCCCTAGTGAATGAGCTGGGCACTATATGCTTGTGTGAGCTAGGCACTATATCCCTGATTGAGCTGGTCCTTTTATTACTGACAATCCCAGAAATCACCCAAAAATATATAAATACAATGTTCTACATAGAACTAGTTTGGAGCCCTGTGATCTTTTTGAAGTGCTGAAATTTAACAGAATAATATAGATGTAGCGCACTGGTCATTTGAATTGCATGCCCATACCATGTTAGCGCCAAAGGAAAATGAAAGCAGCTTTTGCACCTCTTCACAAGTAAAGTATCAAGTGCTTGCTCGACCTAAATCTTTGTATTAGTGAGTGACTGAGGGAATGGGATGATAAAATTGCAACATATGCAGATTATACGGTCTCGATGCACCAGCTAAATGCAATGGTAGTGGCTGAAAGAAAAGAGCGGGAAGTGATAGTTCAAGGAGAACAATGGAGCACAAAGCCCTTAAATATAGCTGTTTTTAGTTGTGTCCATTAAGGGGCGATTTAACACCATCTTTAAGCTGAAACAATTACATTGGAATACAGATGTGAGGGCGATGGGATGCAAGGAGGTACACAAATCGTGGTTCTTGTTTGGTTAATTATACACCAATTGACTGTGAATGGCCATGCTAATCCTATCTCTATTCCCACCCACTAACCTCCACTGCACAACCAAAACACGTTCTCCCTGAATCTCTTTCAAATAGCTCTGTCAAGAAGTAGTATCAAAATATGTGGCCTACCAGTGTTAGCTCTTAGCAGTTCCCTCCTCTTTGAAGTAAGTGTTTACAGCTATCGGTAATACAGATAGTGTCAAGGGTAATCTCTACGTCACAGACCTTTGTTCCTCTCTTGTGTTTCTTGTTAAACAGTGAAGCATATATCAGTTAGGAGCTGCTGCAGACCCTGAAGTCAATCTACCAATAGCATTTGCCAGATGTAGCCAGAATATAGGAAGAATTAACTTTATGGTTATTCTGATTATCTTAATCTTTGATCAACTTTTTCCAATATTGGGATATGCCTGCACTGCCAGTTGGGGTTGGAAGCATTTATAAAAGATGTACGGTCACTTTAAAGCTTTTGGAATGGGCTCCATCCACTATGTCCCTTTACACTCTCGTCTTAACACTTATAAATGGGGTGTACAAAGTTCCCCCTTTGTTCAGTATGGCGTTTTCCTCCTATAGCATATCAGGTTGGATCATAGTATATAATCTTGAGAATAGATGGGTAGGTGCTGTTTAGGAGGGAGAGGAAATATTAAGAAAACAAAATTCAAGTTTAAGATAATTAATCCAGTCTATGTCATCGTGCTCTCCTTCTTTTCAATCCTGGGTGGGAACCAGATGTAACAGGTTCTCTGCACAGAAAGGGGGTGACAGTATATGCTGACCAGGTTCATGCAAACAGGTTACTCAAAAAAGCATGGTCGAAGGATGGATCCCTTTAAGAGAAAACATTCCAAAGAATAATACTTGCAGAAAGCATAAGGAGTGCCTCAAATGGACGCCCTAAAAATTCACAAAACATGGACATTTTACAAGAAAGGCCACCAAAGCTGCCTTTACCTTGGTGGAATGTCCATGAAGTCATGGAGACACTTTAAAACCATGCAGCTCCTAGAACCGAGCGTTCCAGGATGCAATCAATCTGGCTACGAACAAGTTAGCAGCTTTTTGTCACCATGAATTGTAAAAAGCTGATCTATTGTCCTGAAGGGTCTGGTTCTTTCAAGGCAGAATTTCAATGCCTTTGAAACATCCAGTCTACTCAGCATCTCCCCAGCGGAGGAAGTGTGCGGTGTAGGATGGAAGGCGGCCTGTCCGCTGTACAATCCTGTATGTCCTCTTGCTTCTTATCTCTAACCCCCTCTTCAAATGAGCACCAGGAGGACAGAAAAGTGTGGAAAAGGGGTGCACGTAACCCGTAACCAAAATGAGGGTGCAAGTGAGCACCGAAAGGACAAGATAAGCGTGCAAAAGGCCCATGAAGGAAAAGGAAAGTGCCAGGGGCACGGAAAAGATGAAAGCATGCGAGGCAGTGCAGGTGTTGTATGAGAAAGCAAGAAGGGTACGAGTGTGTACAAGAAAGTAAGGAAGATGCAAGTGTGCACAATAGAGAAAGCTTAAGACACAAAGAAGAATAAGAACGGGTGCAGGAAGCACCTGGAGGTTTAAGAAGGAAGAGCACGGAATAAAGAGTGAATTTACAGATCGGAGTGGACACACCTAGGAGGTGTAAAGAACCAGGAAGTTTATAAAGTCTCTGATTGTGTCCCACAAGTGAAGTGTGTATGAAAGAACTGTGTTTAAAAAGGAAAGGTATATCCTAACAAGTTGAACTGGTATTTGAAACTGAAAAAGGGCCTACGCTTGCAGAAGGGAAGCCTCAGAGGCCTAACGAAGAAAGCAAAGTGCATCCGGACAAAACTGAATTTGTTTTGGAAACTGAAATGAGCCTGAGCTTAGGAAAGGGAACCCCGAGAGGCCCAACCAAGTTGGAGATGTATTGTATTGTAGCGTTGAAATGATTGAAGCTTGGGGTAGGGAAACCTGAGGAGCTTCAAAAGGAACTGTCCTATATTTTTTTTGTGGTGTTTGGAACTTGAACACGTTGAAACTTGGGGAAGGGATCCTCAAGGAACCCAAAGGCATTGAAGGTATTTCAAAGTGTTGCAAGGGCCATAAGGTTTCAGGAACAACCCTGATTTGATTGAACTCATTTTTGTGAAACTGAACAACCTACACCTGGTGAGAAGAGCACCTGAAATCAACCTTGGTTTCCTATTTTCTGTTGAACCACTATCTTTTTCGTTTAAGAGACTTCCTAACACATTTTGTCAAAGAGTGAGGGCAAGCATAGGTTTAGACACAGACGTTTTTTTCTTTGGACTTTAAGACTTTGACGGCGCTTAGAAACATCATTTAAGGGAACCATCCTATTGGTGTTAGGGCCAGTTATGCATTACACTAACCCAGGAACTTTAGTAAATAAAGGTTTTGAAACAAAAAAAATGGAGTCTGCGTCTCTCTTGATAGCATGCCTGTCTCACACTTGTTAATCTGTAACTCAAGCTTTGTAACCTGCATCCAAGCAAAGAAGATTTCCTTTTATATTTGAGGTTACTGTGTCATCTATCAAGGAAGCACACTTATTATCAGCGCTCTTCACCGTCTCCCCACATCTTTCGTTCTCATCTAAAAGCTCATCTTCTTTCTACTCCTTTTTTTTAGACTATGTTCCACCAACCATTTTATTGTATTATATCATTTTATGTAAATTATGTGTACAGCTCTTTGACGGAAGTATGATATAAATTCCGAAATACAAATAAGACTGGTAGAGGGCTCTATCTAAAGTACCACTGCATCCCTCTGGAATATTATGCATGACTCATTTGAAAAGGGGGCTTCTAGTTACCCGAATTCTTCTGGCAGATGTTATTCCCATAGGAAAAGCAGTCTCCCAGGAGAATAATTTCGGATCACATTAGCCGTAAACTGTAATGTTATGTGTCTTACATAGCGTGGAAGAAGATGCAAATTCCTTTGATGGGCAGGCTCTGTCAAGGAAAACAAATCCTTGGGAGAATTCCGCTATACAGCAAATGGAAAAATATTGTGTTTACTAGACTCAAAAAGAATCTCCATTCTGGTAAATTGGCCACAAGGGCCATGACATCATCCGAGGATGACAAAAGATAATTATCCTTCTTTTCAGGAGCCCAACAGCAAAAGCAAAGCCACTTGCTTTCAAGCGCCGGCATGGTGGTCAAATCAAAATTTGGAACTTTCAGGTGGGCATCGTTTGACGTTATAGGGACCATGGACTCAAGTTCAGAGATGATAGGATGCAGTCATTAATACACTTATTCTGCTGAGTTAGGATATAAGGCTTTTGGAGGAATACCAGAGAGGAGTTGACTGATGTTCTGTGCTTCTAAGAGGTCCTCGAAATCATAGGAGTGAGTGGAAATGCATACAGTGCCTTGTTCGAACAATCGAAGAAGAGAGCCTCTCGCGCAGAGCTGTTCGCAAGACCCTGAGGGATGGACGATGGTAACACTGTGCATTCTGGTGTGTGCCACATAGGTCAATTTGCAGATTCCCTACAGTTGGAATATTCTCTGGGACATTAAGGGAATGAGAGTCCATTTACATGAAGCATGATATTGTCTGCTCAACTCATCTGCTGCAACGTTGCTCTTTCCCTCCAAATGCACGGCCAAGCATCATGTCTGATCCAAAACCTCTAATCCTAGGCTGCAGTGAGGAAGGGACAAAATACCTTCATGCTTGTTTAAAGAGAACATGGTGTAGGAATTCAGCTCCAGAAATGTGTGTAATGGAGCCTGTTGTGGGGAATTACAGAAGCCTTTAGTCTTCAGATTCAGGCAATGCCCCCCAAAACCGAATTCCAAGACTCCGTTTTGACACAGATTAGGCGACGAGATGGATGGAAAGGTGAATCCTTCAGATTATTTTATTTCATCACCACCACTGGAGAGATTGGACTAACAAGCAAGAAATCAAGATTTGAAGAACTTAAGTCTGATCCAAGTTATTTCCCATTATACCAGTGCAAAGACCTCATCCTCATTCTGCCAAAAGCGAGGGCATGAATGCAGAAGGTCTAGAAGTCTATGCAACCACCACGCTGATGTTTGAGCATTGGTAAAAAATGGGAGGACTGTCTCCTGAATTGTTACGGTTCCCTCCTTTGGAGGAATGTCTGATGCTTGAACACTATAGAGAACTGTTCTGATTACCTGCATCTTCTGGGGAGCGCAGTGGACTGACAATGGGATATTTATGGAAAATTGCGTGAGTCCGGTTGAAATACAAAGCCTGAACTAGCCAGTTGTTGAGGCGAGGGTAGGGATGAAAACCCTCCTAATGTCTTTGTGCTGCTACCACCACAATAACCTTTGTGAAGACTCTTGAAGCAGGTTTCATTCCAAATGGCAAACATCAGAATTGCTAATTGACTCCATCTACAGGAAAGTGAGAAAGTCCTGTGCTCCTCCAGGACTAGAATGAGGAAATATGCATTCCAATAATCCACTGAGCACATTTGGTCATTCAGCTGCTACTCCTTCAGAATCTGAGCCAATGTCACCACGTAGAAGGTTTACACTGACAAGAACTGATTTGGATCAAAATGGTTCATAATGTGCCTACCACCTCTGTTATTTTTTGGGAATCAGGATACACCTGGAGTAAAACATTTCTAAAGTTCCGGCACATTTTCTACTACTTCTAGCATAAGGATCCATTGTGACAGTGGTTATTAGTACCAGGTGTTAGATATAGTTCAAAGCATACAAAATATATACAATAAAAAAGGGTATTTTGTTTGTTACAATTGTTAGTATCTAGTGTTAGATATTGTTTGGAGCATAGGTAAAATAATATTAATTGTAAAATAATTACAAGCGGATAGTGATTACAACATTTATTTCAATTTGTGGAAGAGGAAAAGAAGGGAGGGAAGAGGAGAGGCAGGGTTGTATGCTTATTAAATGCTGTTAATTTTGGTAATTACCAGATTTGTGAAGCCTTACATAGGGCTTATGCAATGTTTGGCCTGACGCAGAATGCCTTACCTAGTACCTGGGTTCTGCAGCCTGTTGGCGATTCTGTGTTGGTGGTCAGCATGCAATGGTTTTCGTAAGGTGATATTGATCACCAGCCCAGTTGGGCAATTATCTAGAATTAAGAAGGTGAGTTGGAATCAGATGTTGGTTGGGGCAGTGGCCCCAGGTGTACAGGAGGTTGGGTGCCAGGCCAAGTGGGTTGGTTTGATAGCATCCAACCGGGGTTGGCAGCATGTACCCCGTTTGGGACAGGTATTGTTGGCTGGTGCTTGAGCAGGGTTGCCAATGTGGAGCTCTGGGTTGTTCGTATTATTCTTGGTTGAGTTGTGAAGTGGTCGGATGGAGGGTCTCCCATGTTGAGTAATGGCAGGATGCGCAGAGTAGATTTTGTTGATATATATAAAAAAGAGCCCTTTGTTTAAAGAGTACCTGGCCATTCGGGAGAATGATCAGTGGCGGGGGGGGTCAAGGTTGCCTGGGGACACTTTTGTGGTAGTGCCTTGAAAACCCATGCCTCCTAATGGTGAAATTACTTGGAGGGCGATGTTATTAACCAAACATTATAAATTAAGCTTTTCAAACATTTAATCTACAGTGGGGTTGATTTTGTAACCACTCTCCGCTTTTTAAACTTACGCGGCTTGTTCGGCTGTGGACTGGCTGTGTTGCAAATGCTGTGTGTTGTTCTGTGTCTCCTGGGCTATATATGCAATTCGTTGGGTCAAAAGAGGCACTGCTTTAAGGCGCGTGCACGCGATGCACTGGTCAATTCATAATGACTGGCGAGTTTTCGTTATGCTGATCCTAGCCCGCACATAAGCAGTAAAGTCTCTTAGTGTTAGTGGCCTGGCATTATGCACCAAGTTGATTGATTGATTGTGAGGACGCTAGTCCCTTGCCGCGCAGGCACGGTAGTGTCCAAGTGTATCAAGACACTACTCATCACAGCGCATGCTCTAACATGTCTGTTCAGCACTGTAGTCTATTATTAGTGTTTCGCGCATGTGCAAAGTGAATGTCCTTGATCCTGGCTACTGTCCATGTCCCGTGCATTGACAGAGACTGGGACAGGTGCCCCTAGTCCATATTCAGCGCAATTGGTCATCCTACTGAGCCCAAATTCGCTTGAGGCTGCTCCCTAAATAAAGTTTTACGCAGATGTTGTGTGTTTCTTGGTGGCCGAGAAGGTGAGGGGCAATTAATTCCAAGTGGAGATGGAATGTGTTTTAGAATTGGGGCTAGTTTCTGGGTGGACAGTCTACTGGATATATATTTTGTAACCCCGTTGTGCAAGTCACAGTCCAATGGAGTGATCCTTGTTGTGGTCTTAGGAATGGGGGCAGACCCTGAGTGGCAATAAGAAATATTGATAGGTACATGTAATATAGGTCTCTTGGATAATGATGGTCCCAGTGGCTGGTCCTGAGTGATTAAGAGAGATCTTAATGATTATAAGGTAATAGGGCCGTCTGCGTCGGTTAGGAGGCAGCCCATGGGAGATAGGTGTCGGTTTCAATTCCGCATGCAAGTGAAGGTTAGAGTGGTAATTCTGTGTCAGGGTCAACAAATGTTACAGATAAGTGGTTGCAGACACAATAGTTATATTTTTTTTCACAACAAAAACATTAGGTTCATGGTCTGATTTGAGGCTGTTGGCCACACATCCAAACTGGCAGGCATACATGCTGGTGTGTATGGGAATATGTGTTCCATTGCCAGTTATAGGCATCTATTTATATTGCACCAGTTAGTATACATGTTACGTTATGTTATGCAGTTTGATGCTGTATGTACACCGCTGGCACTCTGATGGATCTGAAAGAGAAGGATGGGTTAGTGGGGAGAGGGCTAAATGCAATATAAAGTTGCCTCTGTGTTAATGCATGCAGTTTAAAACTAGGTGGGTTCTCTGTGTATGTTTGTCTGTAGGTGGTCTGTTTTGAGGGCACAAAGGCATTTGTCTCCAGTTTGGAGTCGCTTGTGCCTGTGGTTCTAGGGCAGAACTCTCAAGTTCCTGGTGGCCATTAGTAAGTAGGACATCCAGTCTGATGTTTTCCCTTTGGATTCTGGTTCTTTTCGTTTTTTTCTTTCCCATTTCAAATTTGGGAAACCTATGAGAGACAGAATTCCAAGCCAAAACTGGGCTAGATTATTTTATCACACATGGCAAAGGCAAATTTGAGAGTTGGCCAGGGCAGTGGTATTTTAGTTGCTTGTAGAGCTGTTCTGTTCTGTTTTTTACACTAAAGGGAGATTTTTAAAAAAGCAAATAGTTGGTCTGCATAAAGCATGTTTGAGCATGGAAGACGAGAGAATAATTATTGTTACCCAAACAATAATACCCTCCACATAATCTGATTGAAAACGCTGATCGCGGTCTCCATCAAAATAATTCAGAAGAAACTCAATGTTCAGCCATTCTAGAACAAAGACTTATGAGGAGAGGGGTGCGATGGTGGTGAATGAGAGGTGTGTGTTTGTGCGCACGTGCACACATATGGGTACATTGGTCCTCAATTCAAGCCGGGCGGTCTGGTAAAAGAGTGATGGTATTTGTGGATACCAGCACTTTACCGGACCGCCCGACTACAGGTTTGCCTGTGGGACACCTGGGGTACTCCCAGATAAAAGCTGGAGGTTAGCCAGGTGCCCTACCAGGAATAAAAGCTGTCATTACTGCCACTGGCCCATGAATGGGGATGAACACTGTCCTGCCAGCACTCATAATACGGCGTCAATGCCGCCGGACCGAGTGCCTGTACCGCCAGGATAACGGCATATTCGGAAGGAGGTAGGAGGCTGAAAATCTAGCACATAACGGAAAAAGATTCGGAAAACCCTGTTCAAGCAATGACGAATGTGGAGATCAATTAGGTGCGAGTGTTGTTACTACAGGCCTACGAATGGGAACACTGGATGTGCCTGACGTGTCTGTTTGTATTAAATTACTTCAAAAGGAATGCATCACGTATGTTCCAACATAAACCTCAATACACTTACATTTAAAGGGGAGGCTGATAATGCAAATTAGTAATAGTGACGAGTTAATTTGTATGACTATGGCGTGTTTAAGGTTTTAGTTATAAACGTAATGGTACTCTTTTCTGGCTGTATGTAATACCATACTTTCCAACATGATCTATTCCATTAGGGAGACAGAAGTCTAGTACTGGTTTTAACTTTGTATTTTAGAATGTTTAATCCCGGGTTTATAAGGGGAATATCCAGAACTACAAGTCAGAGAATACAAAGTTAAAACCAGTACTGGATAAGGGTCTCAAAAATAGAATGGATACTATTGACCTCTGTTATTTAATACCAAGTGTGGCTTAGGCCTGTGGCCAAATGCTCCCAATTTATCGTACATAAAGGGGCGTTAAAGTGAAACCCACAATTCGGTCAGGTTGTGTTACACGGTCTATAACGTAGGCTCGCCCCTCAGTTTGTCATTGTGCCTAACACTTCCCATAAGTAACTTCCAAAAACCTGGCCATTTGTTCTCCTTAAAATGTTGGTGTCGCAATGAGCGAACCCAGCGCAGTGTTGTATCTGAGCGGCAGGTGCCTTCTTGCCCGTGACTTACCATGTATTATTTTTTTTTTTTATCTCGTTTCTGTCCCGCAGATCCTGCAGTCATAGCACCGCAGGACCCGGTGCTCATGGTGGGAGCGTCACTGAGCGCCACCTGTTCAGTGAGCGCCGACCCGAGCCTGAGGGCCGAGGACCTGTACTGGACTCTGAACGGCCGGCGCCTGCCCGCGGAGCTCTACAGCGTGCTCGACGTCGCCACGCTGCACGTGACTCTGGCCAACCTGAACGGATCCAAGCAGCAGTCAGGCGACAACCTGGTGTGTCACGGCAGAGACGGGCGCATTCTGGCGGGCTCGTGTCTTTATGTCGGACGTATGTCTTTGATTCTTGTGTCTTAAAAAAGCAAGTGAACTCAGACCAAAAATTCCCCCATCGTGAGCAAACTGAGCAGGCCTAGTTTACGATGGAATAATATGTTCTCTGGCAACCATATTTTCCCTTTGTTACCGAGCAGCCTCGGTCATAAAAAAAACCCGAATAGAAAGGTTATAATAAGTGTTTATTATGTCAAGTTCAGTCCAAAAAGCCTTTGCGGTTGCAGGCCGGTTGAGTAACGTTGTAGAATGCTTGGATAATGAGGTATTAATTGGGGCAAAAATAGACAGTTTGGCAAGACGCGGCCCCGTAGCACGCGCCAAAATCAATGCATGAAGAGCACGGGGCTTGCCTTAATCGCCTTGTCATAAACACGTGTGGAGAGCGTGAAGCCCTGGGAGAACGGACCTGTACTGTGATTCGTTGATACCGCTGGCATAAACGACTTAAGCAGCCCTAACCCTTCAGGCAACAACAGCAGCAGTTCATGTCATCATGGCTCCTTCTGAAAAAATGCCTTTCTTAAAGGCATACGATTCCTTATTTGTATAGTAAATAAAAGCAAGTTCTTAGGGGGAACAGGGACACACTTCAAATGGTACTGACAGTAAAACACATATTTTACACAAATCATAAACAATTCACAACAACAGTGAAAGCATCTCACCCAACACCTCTCCATCCCAAACCACCTCTTGAAATCTTCAATCATTGCCCAATGCCAAGACATAGGAGATTCGTATGGAGAGGGTTGCATAGCTCTCACCTCACACGCTTTTGGCAGGTGTCACCCGCCTTGTAAACAGCTGAATCATCCACCGAGCCTCCCACACGCCCATTCATTTCAATGGGCCTCTCACCCGCCAAAAATAAAATCGGGTGTTTTCATCCACCTTTGCGACACAAATGGTTGAGAGCTATGGAGGGTTGGCAACCATTTTGTAGATCTGGATGTTTTAACCCAGCCTACCGGTGCCACACATCTCCAAAACGTGTAACTTGTGCTCACTGACAGGCTTAATTTATTCCCTGGGATGCTTTTTTTGTATATATTTAATAGGGAATAAATTAAGCCTGTCAGTGAGCACAAGTTACACGTTTTGGAGATGTGTGGCACCGGTAGTCTGGGTTAAAACATCCAGATCTACAAAATGGTTGCCAACTCTCTCCATACGAATCTCCTATGTCTTGGCATTGGGTACATGGGCCTCCTCCAAGGAGTATGCAGCTATCTGGAGCACTTATACCATTATTATAGTACGTCACACTCGCTCATACATGTCAACATTTTGGAGCAACTGAGAGGGAGATTTTGTCAACATAATCTGGAGAAATGAATTTTCCCGTTGGGCTGCATTGGGGGTAGAATTAGAAAGTAAAAAATAGCAATATTTTTTATAGAAAAAACTGGAATAACCCGCCTAAATCATGGCAAGAATGCGCACTGCATATGACAAATTAAAATCATAAAACCTTACTAACCCAGACTGGGCCCAGGTCCTGTAGAGCAGCCTGGCCAGGTTGTAATGACCACTGACATTCACTGATAACCAAAGAAAGATCACACAAGGTAGGGCTCCTAGGCTACAGACTAGTGTTCTCCACTAAAAGGCACTTCTTATTCAGGGTCATGATACCAGTTGTATAAGCCCCCACTGGTAAGGGATAGCCAGTGTTTCAATGTCAAAGGCAGCATTTACTACCTATTTTGACCCATACAGGGGCATGTCCTCTTTCCATCGACCATGCGTTTTTTTTTATCTTGCAACTTTTTTGCAGTATTAAACTTTGAGTCCTAAGAACGGTTTTGGCTGAGTTTCTGAACCTAGCTGATAATCAGGCCTCTATTACTATTGCAGCTGAGACAAAAATGAAGATGGGGAATCAGTTCTCGTTCATGTTGCTGCATAATTACTGTGGTGCTGCAATCTGATGCACAGAGAAACATTGTGTGGGTGCTTTTATTTTCTTTTATTGGCTATTTGAAATGCAAACTATACAGCAAAATCATGTTTCAAGGCACATCAAGACAATTGAGGGGTATAGGGTTGAGGAAGAAAGGTATAAAACAAGACAAAACTTTCTTATAAGGTCTTGCAATATTTGGAACGTGCAAGTGCAATTGAATGAGAGCAGTTGAGAGTTGGAGGGGAGGGAAAGTGCACAAAGGGAGTCCAAGGGAGGAAAACAAACACAGCGCTATCACTAGGTCGTGAGACGATTTGGAGTGTGCAAGTGCTGAAACATGAAAGTAGGAGGAGAGGGGGATGAATGGAAGTGCACGAGGTAGTAGAGCAGAGGGAAAAAAACAAGATGCTCTGACTAGGTCGTGAGACGATTGGTACGTGCAAGTGCTAAAACATGAAAAAGAGAGAGAGGAGGAGGAAGAGAAAGTGCAGGGGGAGAAGGTGAGAGGTGATAAATGCAAAACAGTTAAAAGTGCAGGAAAGTAGGTAAAATGCATTAAGGAAAAACCAGAAATTGAGTTATGACAGGCAGGTATCAGTGACTGCAGACTGGAAAAGCCTACATGAGGCATGCAGACAACCACTTAAGACTAAGCAGTTAAGAGTGACTGAAGACTTTGGATGCATCAAGATTGAAAAAAACAAAACCTAATATCCATGATCCCTCAATCGTGCACATGATCTCCCTGTCACATGTGTGTCAAATGATCTACAAGTCCATTCTTGCTATCCTGGCCCAAATGTTCAATCTGTCTCATGCACATCAACGATTCTTTTCCTGCCGCCCCAGCCATAATCTGCCTATTCTCCAGGGTCGGACTGGGCCATAAGATTGACTCTTACACCAATCAAAAAGTGGACCAAATTCACAAATGGTATTCATTCTTTGCATGACTGACCAGTACCCATGGGTGGGTTTTTTAGTAAAATGTTTGGAAGTAGTGCAATTAAAAGAATATGGGCCTGATTAATAAAAGCTTTTTACAATGCTGCAATCCACTACCAGCAGCACAGTAAAGAAACTCATCAAAAGGGCCCACATTTGCTCAACAACTGGCCCACTTTGACCCAAAACACTGGCCCACACTTGCATGTTGGGCCTGTACGGTTCCTAGTGATTGTTTCGAATGCCAAAGTTTCAAATGCCAACATTTTGGAAAAAAATGCATCGAAAAAATACATTTTTTAATAAAAATCTTTTAATGGGGGTCCCCCCAACTCTTTTCTTTTACCCATTATGACCCATTTTAGTAAAAAAAAACCTTTACCTACAAAAAAATACATTTTTTGATGCATTTCCTTTCAAAACTTTGCCATTCGAATTCAAAACTATGTTTTCGAAACAATGCCTGTATACCGCCAGCACTTTGGGCATTTCCCTATTGTCCTCTAGGCCAGTTGAGTCTGGTTCTCTCCATCCATCGACTACACTCCCTTTTAGACAGAGCCTCACACTCCCTTCACCCTGGCCACACATATTTCTGCTTGTCGTTACCTATCCACAAGCCCCTTCATGCACCCCTCTGTATGAAAAATCAATCTTCACACAAACACCAACCAGCCATTTATGCATTTTTATGTGCACTTTTGACCTTATGAGAGTGACTCTTTTGCTCTCATGAGAAGCCCCTGTATGGCAGTATCTGGGCTTTGCCATGATGCTGCATTCACCAACACAATAGGTTGGCGTCCTATGAAATATGTTCTTAGTGTGGCATTGCTGGACTGATGGTATTAGATAGCTACTGAACCTCTACAATCCATTGCTAATCTTCCTATTGACCCTCTCTTAGCCCCTCCCGTGTTTGTAAAGAAGCTCTTCTAGCATTAGTTCCTTGATTTAAATTATTGTTTTCTCGCCTGTGACAGCTGTACCTATGCAACTCGCTCTGCACCATACACTATTCTTAGCCGGTCTCGGAAGTCTCTCCAGACTCGTTTGAAGCCTGGCTTCTGTCCTAACCTACACAAGCTTCCTCATTTATTTACATGCGCTCAGATTCTCTGTGATGAGATATGGGGACCCAGGTTTGCAGCATGATCTCCTGGCACAGCAACCTTTCTAGCTTAACCTTTGAAATCATCTTGGGCTGGTTCAGCCGAAACTCGAGTTGCCGGTTTCTCTATTGAGTCCCAGTTATTTCACTACCAAGATTTCCTTTTAGGCAATAGCATTATTGTGCTCTGAGCCAACACACAGGTTAGACGGTCAAAAAGGTTTATCCAGTATAAAACCTTCAAGTACAAACACATATATAAAACACATATCCATTTCCACAAAGCACACAAAAAATAAAATGACAGATGGAAGTTAATATCATAATAAATTCATAAATAGGAAAAGACTCAAATGTAATATTCAACTAATTTCCCACATTACCACTAGATTAAGAGGGTATAACATGCTTTCAATCCCAATAAAAAAAATCATCTCATCATTACAGACCCTAAAAATTCCATTTACAGATGTGCAATAAGCGCAAAATGCGGAGAGCATGCTTGCAGTCTTGCAAAATTAATATAGACTGGATTCATTATTCATAAACATGCTATGGCATCATGGGGACTAGGACATTCCAACATCCCAATCTCAGGGGCCACCTGTTTCAGGGCCCTCATTCTTTATATCCGGACCGTTTGTATGTAATGCACCGTTCCAAAGAAAACGTGGGGCATCGGAAAGTGTCTAGGAAAATGTCCAGTGTCACCCGTTGAGTGAATCCCAGCTGCCCTTAGGACTGGCCTTAGGTAGAGGCATTTGAGCATAAGGGTTGCAGTGCATATCAAGAAAAAATGTGTGACAGTTTCACTCTCTGTCCCACACAACAGACACTCCCTCTTCGCAGGGCCACTCGAGGTTCTTGTAAAGGATACCATGGACAATATGCCCAGCCTGAAGTGGAAAAACAGTGACCTTTCAAAAGGGTGTGTGATTAGATCAAGATAGGTTTCGTACCCAGGCTCTGTTTTATATAGGAGGTAATCTGGTTCCAGTCTGAGTGTAGTGGCTTTCGACACCAGGTGGTCCTTAGATCTAATGGAAGCAGTGGACTTCAGCCTAGTGGATGCCAAGCCATCTAGACTCAGGTGGTGTCCCCAAAGTCCTATCTCTTCCAGGTGTTCTTCAAATGTGAGACCCATCTAAGACTTTTGCCACCTTCCAGGGTCATGACATGGGTAAAGGCATCTGGATATTTTTCGACGCCCTCTGTTCGCCATAGTCTAATCCAGTACAGAGCTGCTTTGAGGGCAATCGGTTCTCTAACAGGAAGGACGTCGAGCTGCAAACGAACTAGTGCCAATGGAGCACTCTGGGGGAGTAATAACATATGTTTCAGAAACTTTTGTTCCAAAACTTTAAATGCCCCAGTCTTACCACAGCCCCATATCTCTGTGTCATTGGCAGACATGGACAAGTGTGGCCCCAGTGGTACTCTATGTTAGTGCCTAATGTAGTTTCGTTTTTGTTCACAAATTCCCTCTTCAATGTTTCTGTTCCCAACTCATGCTCACATGGTGGTTGAGTATTCTTTTTTAGCCCCCTTGCCACTGAAGACAGGGCACAACCCTGTATTTTTGCATTGAATTCATTACGGTTGATTGTGTATTTTCTTACTATAAAAAGTTTGGCTTTTACCATGTTGTGTGAATAATTGCAGTATATTTAACATGACATGTGCCTGGTTCTAGTTATACTTGTTTTTTTCTTCAATGTTTCTTAGCTTGTTTATTCAACTGTGTACACATTATTGGACCTGGTTTCGTTTTCTTGATTAGTGTGAGGGTTGGAACAGTTATCCCCTGATCGTCAGAAATTGACATTGATGGGTAAAAAGGAGTGGCAGGTAGGTAACATTTCAAATTTTGGACATATGAGCACCGTTACCCAAATTTTGACCTGTTTAAAAATGATGGATGTTGCCTTTTTTTGTTCAAAGCACAAACTCCATATAAGCTGGATGGTCTGCCTATTTCCCTGTTAGTTTACTTTTACTAGGTCAGAGATAACTATATTTGGGAGTTGTATTTGGGAACGCTGGGCGATCACTAAGGAACGCTTAGGGCCTCCCTAGAATATAATCAAACTACTAACACACCTTGATAAAGTGAGTGTTTTGCCCTGGTATTATGTGGCACCTGCTTTGGCGACCAAAATAAGTCCCCTGGTGAGCTGGCTGCTGGTGTTGTGATACACTTTGAAGGTCGTTGAGTCTTGTTGGTCTGCGCACCTCTGGCCAGCTGGCAACGCCAACCTCAAGCTCAGAGCATCTGAAACCTACTGGTCCTCCGCACCCCAACGACACAGGGGCACACTACACTGTCTGCACATCCTCTGATAAAATCATATTGACTGGCGCATTCTTCAGTAATTACACTTCCAGGAAGAACTGTCCAGGACTGTTTGTGTGATAATATAGCCTTATATACTGAGATTGGAGTCATTATTCGCTGAGGGCCATAAGTTGGGAAGGGTCATTTTCGAGGGGATTGGGTCCTCCGACGTATTCCATATCTATGACAGGTAATGTCCACAGCTGTGCTGCTTCGGAAAATCTTTGGCGTCTGCGTCCTGCGTCGATGACGTTGATGCGCCGTCCCCGAGCACATCCTCCGACGGCCGACGTCACCCGATGTGATAACTAGGACGCACGATGCCCATAGCCTCAGTTCCGTTTTTTCCGCGAACGTGTTCGCTTCGTGAATCTCGGTACGCCTCGACTCATTGGAGTTGCTGTTTTCTATTGTCGGTTCGTTGAACCTGTTCGGTTTGTGGTGAAGTCCTGTTCGTGGCGATGTCTTTCTCGTCTTCAACCCCGCGTCCGGGCTTCAAGAACTGCAGGGACTGTGGGTCCAAGATGTTGGTCACGGACTCGCACGATGCCTGCCTCTGGTGCCTCGGGGAGGCCCACGATACGGACGACTGTGTCGACTGCCAGTCGCTCACTGCTAAGGCCTTGCGGGAACGCAAGAGGAAGCTGTTGGTAGGCCGGGTATCTAAGCCTCGGAAGTCGAGGTCTGCGGGGCTTTCGACCGATGACTCGAGGGGTGACTCTCCGCGTCATCGTCGGAAGTCCGGTAGGTCTCCTTCCAGGAGTCGGTCTCGCCACTCCTCCGCCTCTTCTAGGCATTCCAGGAAGCGCCGGCATAGGTCGCCTTCCCCGTCCTCTTCCGAGGACTCCGCCCGACGGCGGGTCGCTTATCCCTCCATGCAAGCGACACCGGAGGAATGGGCTTCCTTCGGGAAGCAGATGCTAGCGATTCTGGAATCGCAGGGCACCGGTCCATCCGCGCCTCCGAGTGGGGTCGGTCGGCACCGGTCGAGAGACACCGCCCGTGCGCCTTTGGGCTCGGGTGGTCGGCACGACTCGCGGGAGACGTCCCGCTCGGACAAGGGTAGCCGTTCTCACCATGCCCATTCCAGGTCCCGGTCCTCGATGGGCTCGAGACCGCGTGATCCTGTGCCGTCTTCGAAGAAGACGTCGACGCCTGTGGCGCCGAGGTCGTCGACGATTTCTCTCGAGGCTCCGCCTCCGAGGGGGTCGTTGACGCCGTCGGCGGCCAGGTTGTCGAGAGACACGCTCGGAGCTCCGGCTTCGAGGACTGTGTCGACGCCGTCGATGCTGGCGGTGCTGCAGCTGACGTCGACGCCGATTCTCTCGACGTCGGCGCCTTTTCTGTCGACGCCGGCGCCGACTCGTTCGGCGCCCTCGACGCCTTTTCCGTCGATGCCAGCGCCGACTCGTTCAGCACCCTCGACGCCTTTTGAGGCGGTGGTGTCGGAGGGGCCCTGTGGCACGGGGTTTGCCCCTAGAAAGGCTATGACTAAGGTCCGGCACTGCTTTGGTCCGCAGAGGTCTTCCTCTCCCCGCCTGGAGTACATTTCAGAGGGTGATAAAGGCTCTGATGGCGGCCTGGTTCCGGTTACGGTTCCAGATGACCTTATCTCGGGCCATAGCCAGTTTGATGACCTGAGGCAGTCGCTGCATGATGCCAGTGGACTGGACACCTCTCCGGAGGTGGAGTTTTGTCGGCCGGAGCCTGGCACTCATGCCGATTCCATCCGGTCAGCTGCCCCAGGGGAGTTCGTTCAGGATGATCTCACGGACATCCTTGATCTCGGTCCACCCACTGACCCGGTTTTGCCTTTTCATATGGCTCTGCAGAGAAGGGTGGCGGCGGCTTGGACTGCTCCGGAGAGTCTCCCGGCAGTGGGCAAGTCTTTGTCGCGAAAATACCGTCCAGCCAGTAGCGACCCCTGCTACTTGTGTAGGCACCCCACCCTGGAGAGTTTGGTGGTGCAGGCGGCTACGGCCCCGGCAAAGCAGGCGTCGTATCCTACCATCCCTCCGGATAGGGACGACAAATGTTTTGACGGCTGGGCGAAGAAAGTGTTTTCTTCGGGGGGTATGGCGCTTCAGGCGGCCAACTCCATATGTGCCTTGTCTCGTTTCACACACACTCTGTGGAACTGTGTTGCATTAGCGGCTGATCATATTCCCAAACGGGACGAACGGGATGGTTTCCTTGCTATGGTTCAGGATGGCAAGGATGCTATGTGTGAGGCCGTTCAGTCGGGTTTGGACTTGGTGGATTGTGTCAGCCGGTCCATGGCGGCGAACACCGTTATGCGCAGGTTTGCGTGGTTGCGGAAGTCTGGGTTCACTCCTGATGTGCAGTCCCGGCTCCTCAACATGCCTTTTGACGGTGAACACCTTTTTCGCAGCAAGGCTGACGAGAGCCTTGAGAGGTTGCAGACCTCCAATGCTGCAGCAAAGTCGTTGGGCGCTGCAGTTCGCCAACCTCTGCCTTTTTGTCCTAGGGGACAGCAATGGACGGGTGGTTCCTTTCGCTATTACTCATCCTTCAGTAAAGCGAGGGGAGCTAGCAGTCAAAGAGGCCATCCTAAGAGTACCAGAGGTGGAAACAAAGGTACTCGAGGTGCCAAGGCCGCTCGGGCAGGTGCCTCTTTGCCCTCCGGCAACGCCGCAGCCACTACCACTCAGTCATGAGGCCAGGTCCCATGGTTCGCCGGTTGGGGGAAGGCTGGCGCAGCATCTTGTAGAGAGGCAACCCATTACTTCGGATGTGAGGGTTCTGGAGATCATAACCCACGGCTACTGTCTTCCTTTTCAGTAGAGGCCTCACGACAATCCACCAGGGAACCTCTCTTTGAAGTGTCCGGATCCACTCCTTGCGCAGGATATTCAAGCCCTGCTGGAGAAAGGCACCATAGAACTGGTGCCTGTAGCGGAGAGGAACAAGGGATGGTATTCCCCTTATTTTTTGATTTCGAAGAAAGACGGGGGATTGAGACCAATCATGGACTTGCGCGGTTTGAACAAACTCCTCAGGAAGGACAAGTTCAAGATGGTGACTCTTTCTCAAGTCCTCCAGGCCCTTCAACTTCAGGACTGGTTGGTGTCTCTCGACCTCAAGGATGCTTACTTCCATGTGCCGATCCATCCCAAGCACAAGAAGTACCTGAAGTTCGCGGTTGGCGACTCGCTCTTTCAGTTTCGTGTCCTGCCGTTCGGATTGACCTCCGCCCGAGGGTTTTCACCAAGGTCATGGTGGTGGTGGCAGCGCATCTCAGGAAAGGGGGGATTCACGCCTACCCCTACCTGGACGATTGGTTGATCAGGGGGAGCTCTCCAGAGCAAGTCCCGGATCATCTGTCCGTCACCTGCCACTCCCTTCACAGGCTGGGCTTCTCCCTCAATTTAAAGAAGTCCCATTTGACACCAACGCAGCGGCTCCAGTACATCGGAGCAGTGCTCGACACGTCCCTGGGGCAGTGTTTTCCTCCTCAGGTGAGGGCTCTTCACATTCAGCAGATGGTGCACAAGTTTCAGTTTGCCCAGAATCTCCCAGCATCCGAGTTCTTGAGACTGCTCGGCCTCATGGCCTCCTGCATTCTTCTGGTGCCAGAGGCTCGTCTGCGGATGAGATCTTTGCAGTGGGCACTAAAGCTCCAGTGGTCTCAGTCCTCCGGTAGGCTGTCGGACCCTGTTCAGGTGCCGCCCTCGGTAGCCCGGGACCTTCTGTGGTGGGCCGTCGAGGGCAATCTGATGAAGGGGGCCCCATTTTGGCTGCCCTGGCCGCAGGTGACGATCGTGATGGATGCATCCCTCACGGGATGGGGAGCTCATGCCAAAGAGTTGACAGTCAGCGGTCGTTGGTCTCCGTCGGAGTCCAGACTCCATATCAATCTGTTGGAGCTGAGGGCCGTCTAGCCCTGAAGGCTTTTCTGCCGACTGTGCACGGAAAGAGTGTCCTGATTCTAACGGACAACATGGTGGCCATGCACTACCTCAACAAAAAGGGGGGGCAGGGTCACTTCTGCTGTGCAAGGAGGCGATGCAGCTCGAATTCTGGGCCATCCAGCAGGAAGTTTCGATCTCGGCTGTTCATCTGGCCGGAGACGACAACGAGACGGCGGACGCTCTGAGCAGGCAGAGCTCGATCTCTCACGAGTGGGAGCTGGCTCAGGAGATTCTCTTGGAGATCTTCACCCTTTGGGGGACCCCTCAAGTGGATCTCTTCACCTCCAGTGTCAACCGGAAGTGCGAAAAGTTTTTGCTTGCGTGGTGGAGTGGTCATTCCCACTACTGTACGCGTTTCCTCCAGTCCCCGTCATCCCGCAAGTGCTGCGGAGGTTACGGAGGTTCGGTTCCCAGATGATCCTCATTGCTCCGGCGTGGGCCCGGAGGACGTGGTACCCAGACCTTCTAGACTTGTCCATCTGCCCTCCACGTCGTCTTCCCTACCGAGACGATCTGCTCTCACGGGAGTGGGGTCAGGTTCTCCATCCAGAGGTCAGATCCCTCAATCTTCACTCTTGGCTTCTGAAAGGTTGAGGTATAAGGATTGGGACCTCCCTGAAGACGTGATGGAGGTGTTGCTCTCGGCCAGGTTGCCGGCAACAAAGTCTCTGTACCGTTGCCGTTGGAGAAAGTTCTGCGACTGGTGCAGAGTTCAGAATGTGGATCCTTTTGAATGTGACATTCCCATGGTTCTGTCTTTTTGCTTTCTTTGGCCCACCGGGGCTTGCAAGTGGGGACCATTAAAGGTTACCTGGCGGCGCTGTCCATATTTAAGCGCTCGTCTGAAGAGTGTTCCTATTTTAAGATTCCTTTAATTTCGCAGTTTTTGAAAGGGCTCACTAATGTGTTCCCTCCGTCACCTTTTCTGGTGCCAGGTTGGGATTTGAACCTTGTTCTTACGTTTCTTATGGGTGCTCCGTTTGAGCCTTTACATTCTTGTCCTTTGAGGCTGTTGACTCTGAAAACTGTGTTTCTGGTTGCGGTTACTTCCGCTCGCAGAGTGAGTGAGTTACAGGCACTTTCAGTTAAGCCACCCTTCACTGTGTTCCATAAGGACAGGGTTGTCCTTAGAGTTCGTCCTTCTTTTCTTCCGAAGGTGGTTTCGGAATTTCATTTGAGCCAGAAGGTTGTTCTTCTGGCGTGCTATCCTCCTCCACATCCTGGTAAGGAAGAGGAGAGGCTCCATAGGCTGGATCCCAGGAGTGCAATGAGCTTTTATATCCCGCGCATGTCCCGGGTCAGAGTGGACGATCAACTTTTCATTGGTTATGCTGGAAAGCGTTTGGGACAAGCTGTGACGAAACAGACTTTGTCTCGTTGGATTATTTTAGCTATCTCCGAGTGTTACCGCTTGGCGGGTAAGGACCCTCCGGCTGGCTTGCGGGCCCATTCTACCAGAGGAGTGGCTGCGTCTACTGTCCTGCAGAGGGGAGTTCCTAATCGTCACATCTGTGATGCAGCCACCTGGGCTTCAGTACATACTTTTGTACGTCACTATTCCCTTGGTTCCATCAGAGGGCAAGATCTGGCTTTTGGCAAGGCAGTTCTCTATTCCGCAATTTGATTGGGCATGCTAAATTTGTATTCTAAATTCTTTCCCACCTCCTTGCTTGGTACTGCTTTGGGAGTCTGTCACAGATATGGAATACGTCGGAGGACCCAATCCCCTCAAAGAACAAGTTACTTTCTTACCTGGTAATGTTCTTTCGATGGGATGGTCCGACGACGTATTCCATATCGCTCCCTCCCTGCCTTCCCCGCTGCAGAATTTCTTTTGCGATTGCAGCTTGCGTTCCGCAAGGCCTTGTGTGTCTGACTGGCAGAAAACTGGTGGCACACGTTCTGGGAAAAAACTATAACTGAGGCTATGGGCGTCGTGCATCCTACTTATCATATCGGATGACGTCGGCCATCGGAGGAGGTCCTCGGGGGCGGCGCATCGACGTCATTGACGCAGGACGCAGACGCCAAAGATTTTCCGAAGCAGCGCAGCTGTGGACATTACCTGTCATAGATATGGAATATGTCGTCGGACGACCCATCGAAAGAACGTTACCAGGTAAGAAAGTAATTTGTTCATCCCAAGCAATAATGACCCCTACTAAAAGTTTATACGGCTATTAGCACATGGAGGTAATTGCAGTAAAGGTTTTGGGTTTTTGTGGTGAAGAAAAAGCGTTATGTTAATAGTGAGAAAAGCAAATAGGCAAACTGAGATAGTAAATTAAATGTGTTTTTATTTTGTAATACTTAATTAAGGTTTTCTTCGTAAGTTAAGCAAAATTGTCAACTTAGTTATACTGGAACGGGTTTAACATGAACATGAATTAGCTGTCATGTAAATTGTTAAATAAGAAGGTGAAAGAACTTCCCTTGTTTTAGCTTTCTCTTTGTTGTGTTAAATAAAATGCTGCAACAAATAAAAGCTCCACCAGAGAGGAAGGGTCTTGTTGAAATAAAATCTTGCCTGGGAATGCCATTGTCGTTTCCCTGTTTCTGTTTCAAGACAGAAAGTCAGAATTCAGCCAATACCAGTCGTTATTGACTGCTCCCTGAATATTCTGATTGGCTGAGAGAGGTCAATAATGGTCTTCATGTGCTATTATACCGTGGTGAATGGATATGGACTTATGTAACATGTTTTCAGGCACACTGCTTAGTCAGGCTGCATAGGCAGATAGGTGATATGATATGATAGGTTATTTATAACACGCTTAATACCCAGAGTTTCTAAGCGTGCACCAAGGGATCGAACGGACCTGTGTTGCTCCATGTCGTCTTGCTTCCAAGGGGAGCACATTGCCCCTGAGCTATCCTTCCGAGGTGGAGGGGGAGTGGATTGTCCAGTATCAGACAAAGCTTCAACTAGAACGAAGCCCCAGTAGCTGTAGTAGCAGCAGTCTCAAGTTGGGGGCACTAGAAGACTCAGCAGGTCTCAGATGTGGAGACAACGGTGGTTCAGTGGCCAGTGAACTCAGAGATGCAGAGTCGAGGTCAAGTATGACTCCGGAGGTTCCCCTGCAGCAGCCTGGACATCTTCAGAGGTGACCACAATGGAACTGCAAATGTTCCAATATTATAATAATAATTAAACTGAAGAACTGCTACACGTTGGAGCAAAAGAAGGGAAGACATGCAGAAGTGTACCAATTCAACCTCAACATGTAGCTTTCTAGGGTTATAAGTCAAAGGATAGATTCAAAAGGATGGAATGGTCAAAGGATCGATTCAAAAGGATGGAAAACAAAAGGTTCGAAACATTTTTTTTTTTTTTTACATTTTTTTTTTTGGGGGGTCCCCACCCAACCCCCGTTTTTGTGGTAAAAAACACTTTTTTTTACCTATACGAAAACCCCCAAAAATATATATAATTTAAAAAAAAAATCAATCCTTTTGTTTTCGGCCGTATTGTGTCGACCCTATTACATTCGATCCTTTTGTAGTCGACCCTTTGACCGGACACCGCTTTCTAGTGGTGTCTTCTTGGAGAATCTCACAGACAGATGTTTAAAGTGTTCAAACTTCCACCCTTCTAAAAAGAAGTCATTGCCAATTATTTCAGTTGAAGGGGGAATTTCTCCAAGTATATTGGGGTGCATTAGAAAGGCTAGGTGAATATGTAGGAATGCTTCTCAGTAAGATTTCATTTTACTTAAGATTTCGGAGTCCAATGAAACCTGAGATCCATGTGTAACAAAGTTTTATATGTTGACCACAAACAGGTGTAGAATGTCTGGAGATGGCTCTCAGAATCAAATAGCAGAAAAATGGATGAGGACAACTATACCTGTGTACAGTCAGTGGACTGTGAAAGGCTCTGAAGAAAAGTATATACTAGAAGGGGAGATGTGTGTGTTCCCGCCTTCCCTGTAGCTCTCTGGCTGGCCTCTCTTGGCCCTCTTCCTGCTCCCACCTGCAATGCTAAAAAACTCAGGGTCATCTTCGACTCCACACTCTCCTTCTCGCCTCACATCTCTGACGTCTCTAAGAAGTCACACTACCAGCTGCACCTCCTCAGAGGTATTCTTCCTTTTCTCTCCTTCCCCCAGAAGCTCACTGTCTCCAGAGCTCTGATTCTCTCTAGGCTGGACCATTGTAACAGCCTCTTTCTAAATCTGCCTGCTTCTACTCTCCGCCCTCTGCAACTTTTCCAGAACAGGACTGTGAGACTTGTCCTTGGCCTCAAGCCCAGGGATCGTATCTCTCCAGGACTGAAATCTCTGCACTGGCTACCAGTGGCTGCAAGGATTACGTTCAAAGCATTCTGCATCGTTCACAAGGCCTTCTGGGGCCTGGGGCTTCAATACCTTCAACTCTCTCTTCCTAAATATCTTCCTTCTCGAGCTCTCCGCTCTTCCGCCTCCAACTCCCTCAGAGTCAGTCGCTTCTCCAAGCAACGAGTTGGTGGTAGATCTCTTTCTTCGGCTGGTGCCTCCCTCTGGAACAGCCTCCCTGCCTCCCTTAAACTTGAGGAGAACCATCGCCGGTTCCGGAAGCATCTCAAAACCTTTCTCTTTGCTTCTGCTTTTTGTCCTCCTCTCCTCTGCTGACCTCCTGGCTCTAACCGGAACTGCACTGGCTACCTGGACACCCTCTGATCTGATCCGGCTGGCCACCAGGTCCTTCCCCCGCCAGCGTAACACACCTGCACTGCCCACCTGGCAACCCCCGCACTTGGGGACTGTTTCTGTATCCCTACAGTGCCCCTACTAGCCCTTGAAACCTGATGCCCGCCCTTACCCATGCACTTGTCACATGCTGGCGGTTTACTTATTTATTGTTATCTTCTTTCCCATGTACTCCACCATCCCAGCCCCCTTCCCACGCACTTGCACGATCTGAATAACACCTGGCCTAGTAGGATCGGTGTCCGTCCTCCCTTAGTTACCTTCCCTTGCCTCGTCGCGTCTTGAAACACTTGTGTATAGGCACGTTATAAATGCTATGTCATATCATATCAAGGTTCAGTGTGAAACAAAGACCAGCAGCCAAAGCTCTATGCACAACGTTGCTTTGTGTCAGACTAAATGAAATTAAATGAAATGATATTTTATTTATATTGTGCTCGTACACAAGTGATTCAGAGTGCGACTAGGCAAAGGGGAGGGAACAGGGGAGAACAAAAACAACGATCTTACTAGGCCCAGTGACATTGAGAACACCAAGTGCATGGGAAACGGAAAAGGGGGAAAAGTGCATGGATGGGGTGAGAAGTGTAAAGTGCGGAACAGAGGAGAGACAGAATAAATAATAATTAGTTAAATAAATAAATAAATAAATAAATAAATGTGATAAATAGTTGTAGTGCAGCCAGCAAGTGGCAAGTGCTAGGTTAAGCAGATAGGGTATATCTGATAAGTGCAGAAGAAAAGTGGGTGGGTGACTGTATGGGTACATATACAGACCCCAGTGCAAGGGGTGGCCCGGAGGCAGTGAGGAGGGTGGCAGGGTGAGCAGGTACTTGGGCCCGAAGGACAGAGGGTGACCAGGTGCACATTGCCGAGATAGAAAACAGATCAGCAGGGGGGAAGAGGGGCAAAGGCAGAAGCGAAGAGGAAAGTCTTGAGGTGCGTCCGGAACTGGAGATGGTTCTCCTCAAGTTTCAAGGGGGCAGAGAGGCTGTTTCAAAGGGAGGCCCTAGCAGAAGATAGAGATCTATCCCCAGCTTGTTTCTTTGAAAAACGACTGACCCTGAGGGAGTTTGAAGTAGAGGAGCGAAGGGCTCCAGAGGGGAGGTATTTGTGGAGGGATATTTGAAGGTATTTTGGACCCAGAACCCAGAAAGCCTTGTTGACAATGCAGAGGGTTTTAAATGTAATCCTTGCATCCACTGGGAGCCAATGAAGGGATTTCAGAGCTGGACAGATAAAATTCCAGGTCTTGAGGCCAAGGACAAGTCTCACAGTCCTGTTCTGAATTAGTTGTGAAGGGCGGAGAGTGGAGGCAGGTAGATGTAGAAAGAGGCTGTTACAGTTATCCAACCTAGAGAGAACCAGAGCTTGGGAGTGTGCTTCTGAGGGAAGGAAAGGAAAGGCAGAGTACCTTTGAGGAGGTGAAGTAAGAAGTTTGAATTTTTAGAGACGTCAGAGATGTGGGCAGAGAAGGAAAGTGTGGAGTCAAAGATGACCCAGAGGTTCTTAGTCTCGATGGTAGCAGTAGGAGGAGGGCCAAGGGAGGCCGGCCAGAGAGTGAGGGGAAAGGAAGGAGAAGGTGTACTGATGAGGAGGATCTCAGTCTTGTTGGCATTTAGGCAAAGATCTTTGGCGGCACACCAATTTTGAATGGTGATTAGGCAATCATTGATGAGGGAAGGAGAGGAGGTAGCAGAGGAAAGCCTGAAAATGAGTTGAGTGTCTTCAGCATAGCACAAGAAATTTGAGCAGATAATGGAAATGCAGTAGGCAAGAGTTGCCAGGTATTGGTTGAAAAGCCAGGGCGAGAGGTTAGACCGCTGGGGAACAGAGAGGGAGATAGATCATAGGAAGGACCCAAGTTGCACCTGGGATGGTCGATCAGAGAGGAAGGAGTTCAGCCAGGCCAGAGCCTGATTGGTGATACCCAGGTTGTCACAGAGATGGTTGAGAATGGTGGTATGGTTGACTGTGTCGAAAGGCAGAGGAGAGATCGAGTAGGATGAGGACAGAGGAAATGTCAGAGTCAAGGTTGGAGAGAAGATCTTGTAAGTGCGCCGAACATGTAATCGTGAAGGACAAATCACACCTCAACGTTTTTGTTAGTATGCACTGCTGAAACCAGATTTGAGTTGTATGTTGTGAATGTTAAATAGCATGGCTGCTCAATTTGTGGTCCTCCAGATGTTTTGGACTAAAACTCCCATAGTCTGGTGTACCCATGTCATAGAGATTGCAGGTCAACTTGATTTTATGAGGAGTAGCATTCTAGCATAAATACAACCATGGCCATTATATACCAGGCAAAACATCAGTGAACAGGACATAATTAACTCTATTTAGCAATACATGTGAAATTACCTCAATAGGAGCTGAGCAATGGTATGTGCCAGGAAACGGCGTGAGACTGGTGGTAAAAATGTACCATACCACCATAATAGCTGGAACTATTGGCAATGGAAGATTAAAGTTTGGACCAACAGGAAAGCAGCAAAACTGGAGATGAGAGGGCTAACAGGTGTCAATAGTAAGGGTGGAGAAAGAAGTCATAAATTAAAAGCATACTGCACACGCTACTATTGAACGACTGCTAGTTTGCTGTGTGATTCTGACCTACTAGAGTAATCAAAAATACACACTGACCTACGTTCCACTTACAAAGCAATTAAAAAAATACATGGGAAAAGAAAGCTAAACACTGTCAGTAATATCCAACAAAGTGCTCCCCGATCTCACTGGCCCAGCAAGGAGATTCATTCACACATTGGGAGCCACGCAAACGACCCCAATATATTTAACATGCAAAAGATGATGCATTGGAAGTCTCACGAAACAGGATAGGACTGACAGGAGCAAAGTAAATGTGAAAAAGACAAAGGTGAGAAAATTGGATGGGACCAGAATCTGCAAAAAGGCAGTACAGCTGGTCTTCTGATGTCGAAGTAAAAAACAAAAGTCCTGGTGCTCAAAATATCATCACTGAAAGGAATCTTTCACCATGCATCATGAATATGGCGTTAGTAACCTGTTCCTCAGGCCAAACCGGGAGGGTGAATGGCCCAGCTGCCTGTGCTAAAAGCCAGAGCAAAGCGAGGAGGTTTAACAAGGGCACTGGGCTGTTACCCCGCAGTGCAGCCTGTGGAACGTGTTACTAACGCCATTAGCACCCTGGGTTACCAAAGCAGTAAACCGGGTTGCTGATAGCAGGGTCTTTTCTATGAAATAACGGGACACCTGACCACATCCCATTCATTCATAGAAATGACAGTTCCAAGATGGCCGCCACAGAGATGAAAGCCCCTCTTCCATTTCCTTTGCGGCCGGCAAGCGGAGACAGAGAGAAGGAGCGGCGGTGACGGCCCTTGCTGCCGCCACAATCGGGTAAAATGGGCTGGAGAGTGGGGTTGGGAATATTTAAAAAAAATAAGGGAAAGGAAGGTGGGGAGAAGATAGCGGTCTGGGTGGGGGAGGCAGCCTGCGGGTTCTGTGGAACGCGGGCCGAGATCAGTGGTTTCAGCCCACGAAACCTGATTGACTGCTCCCCCGTGCCGGGTACTAATGATAATTAGGTAACGCATTACATGCAGCCTGCAGATTATCAGCAGAACCATTGCTTACCAAAAGCATAACTTTTTCCCAAAGCTGGAGAAAGCTTGCTCATCAAAAAGAAAAATAGTTTTTTTATTTACGTCCTAACCGGGAACAACTGCTTAAAAAGTTCTTTGGTTTCAGCGTGGGGCAGAGAGGAGAAATCTGGAAGTAGATTCATGGGTCACAATAAGGCTCCTCACTACTGACATGGCAGCACGAGCAGAAAGGACACAGTAGTGCCGCCATGCTCCTTACTTACCATATTACACAAAGCTCTCTGTGAGTAAAATATATCAACTCTGCTAAGAAGTAACTCGTTACATAAATTCACTAAGGTGATAATCTATGCTGCCACAATATACAAGTCGATAAAAATGTAAAAATCCATCAGTCTAAAGTGCAAAGAAATTGATAGAAACGAGATAAAGTGAAAGAAATTGCAGAAGAGTCTTTTTTGTATTTGTGTGCATGTAATATCATTCTTCTAATAATCAATGTGATTCAGAAAAACATCACAGTGTGATTTGCTATTATAATTCGTTATAATAGCAATTTAGTCACCGTTTAGTATTTTCATTTAGTGTAATGGATACGTTTTAGTCACTGACAGATGCTATTCATCTCTGTCCTCATTCTCACAAAAGTGACTGATGAGTAGTATTCACTAGTTTCGACGTTTAACCAATATTGCTTCGTAGGCATCGTCTTCTTCAGGCCTGCAAATAATTTAGCAGCTTCAATTAAATATCACCTTGATTTATTTTATTTCCTCATTTAAAAATAACTTTGTATATGCTCATCAAATATGTAAAATACACATAAAGGCAGAAAAGCAAAACTATATATAAAGGTTTATGACAGCCTGCAAAGGACGACATGCTTACCCTATATTTTGATACCTCATGCAAGCTGCACCTATTCCACTTCATGGAACATTAGCGTCTACAACAAAAGAGCAGCTAATACATTTATCTCAAAGAGAGTATGGTGTAATATGCTTGTTAGGTTCCCCAGCTCTCGTTGAGTAATTGGGACACTCTAGTGTGTATATTTTGCCACACTTCTTTTTGGCAGCAAAACCACATTGGCAGTTTATTTATTTATTTCATTTGTAAAGCCCACATACAACTCGGAGGCATTGAGGCGCTGTTGCACATACAAGTCAGGTACAGGTATGGGGAACACAATTAGTCAGAAAGAAAGATATAGGTGGAAATACAGGGAGAAATACGTTAGGATAACTTGGTTGCACACTGATGCTGTTGCATACATATTAGTAATCCTGAACATACCGAGGTAGGGAGACAAGGGGTTGTTGACTAGGTGGTAAGGGAGGGGAGATTAGGAGAAGAGCTGGGTTTTGAAGGCTTTGCCAAAGACCCAGTAGAATTTCTCAGCCCTTAGGGAGGGGGAGTCATTCCAAAGTTTGGCTGCGGAGTACGGGAAGCTAGAGCCTCCTGCTCTACGTCTCCTCACTTTTGGCACAAGCAGTCTGTCTGAGTAGGGGGTCCTGATAGGTGTAATGGAATGGGCTTTAGTGATTTTTTGTATGAGGTAAGGAGGCGATGTACTAGCGAGGCACTTGTGGGCAATGGACAAATTGTTGTAATCCCTTACGGCCCTACTACGAGTTCCCTTAGCGGGTCCCTCCTTTAACGTGATAGTCTGACCATGCGTTATGGACGGGACCCGTTAAGGGAAATCAGAGCCAATAACGGTACTGCAAATTGCGGTACCTTTATTAGCTACTTCCCCCTTCCCATTGAGCCCTACGGGGGCTCAAATGGGAATGGGGAATAGTTTTTTCAATGTGGACTTACCTGTCCTGCAAAGGGCGGACTACACCGGTAAGTCCCCATTGAACGAGACTGGTGCCGTAACCGTTATTGGAGGCAGTCATGGCACAAATAGCACCATGATTACCTCCAATCTCGGAATGAGGCCCATTATTTTGAATAGTTGACAGTTTTCTGACCTTGCTAGCGGACCTGCCTTTAAAGAGGACGTTACAGTAGTCTAACCTTGAACCAATGACAGCGCTGGCAATGGTGAGACAGTTGTTATGTGTGAGGAAGGGTCTGGCTGCATTAAGGACTTTGGTTGCATAAGCTGCCGCTGATGCAATGGCGCTCATTTGTCTAGATAAGGTTAGAGAGGCGTCAAGGTATACGCCAAGTGTCTTTACTGTTGTTAAGACTAGAATTAAACACTGTTCGATTTGGAAAGAGGTATATTGATAATTGAGAGACTTATGGGCATGGGGCGAGCCGTCAATAAGAATTTCAGTCTTGTCGCTGTTTAGACAAAGGTGGTTTGCTGCCATGCCTGGATAGTGTAGTAGATGTTGTTGAGAGTATTGGAGTCCTCTGGGTAGTTACCTGAGAGTGGGATTAGGATTTGCGTCTCATAGGCATAGTTAGTGTAGGCTATGCAGAGGGAGTCTAAGATGTTGAAGAGGGCTCTGGTGAAGATGTTGTAGGGGGTGGGGGCAATGCAGGAGTATTGTGGGACACCGCAGGTGAAGGGGGTGGGAGAGGCATTGGCTGTGTCTGAGAGGTACGACATCCTTTCATTATGGGTTATCTTTTCGCTGGGTTTTTTACCGCAATGAAAAATCCCATGTACATTTTTTAGAAAACAATAAAAAAAGAATTTTCAAAAATTCAATGGGTTTTTGCGTTAAAAAAATCACGGTAAAAAACCCTGCGAAAAAACATCCAGCGATGAAATGACATGGAACCATCTGAGAAGACTCCCATGACTCTGCCTTACAGAAAGGAGGCAGTCCAGGCAATGGCAGGAGGGGAGAAGTTGGCATGGGTAGTGAGGTGTTGGCAGAGGATTTGGTGGTTGACCAGATCAAATTCTGCGGATATATCTGGGAGGAGGAGCAGGGTGCAGTTTCCTTTATCCCTAATCTCATCTAGCTGGTTCTTGAGGTCTAGAAGTGCAGAATCTGTTCCATGTCCAGGGCGGAAACCTGATTGGCTAGGATTTTGTTGTCCTCCAAGAATTGCTGAACCTGCAGCATGGTCTAGAATTTTGAGTAGGAAGGGGACTGTTGTAATTGGCCAGTAGTTGGTTGCTATGGTTGGGTCTAGTGTGTTTTCTTTTAGGAGTGGGAGAATCCAGGCTTCTTTAAGGATGCCTGGGACAGTGCTGCAGGCAAATGAGGCATTAATGAAGTCAATGATAATAGGGGCTAGAACATCAGCACAGTCTTTAATGAGGGAGGCAGGGCAGATATTGCCTTTGCATTTAGAGGGTTTCAGGCCCTGTATTAACTTTGTGACTTCGCTTTCAGTGAGGTCTCTGAAGGAAAAAGGATTGGTGGAGGGAGTTGGGGTGGGGGGGCGTGGGAGTTGGGTTGGAATTGGCAGTTGCTTGGTTGTTCTTGAATGTGGCTTGTTGATAGAGTATTTTCTGATTTAGGGTGTCGATTTTGCCCAAGAGTGCATCTTGGATGTCCGAGCACCATGATGTGTCTTTGGTGATGATGGTAATTGGTGAGATGGGAGATTCCAGTTCCCTCTATATGGGGAATATTTCATTAGAATTGGAGGAGGTGTTGTTTATTCTAGACTTAAAGGAGTTGGATTTAGCTGTGATAATGGAAGTCTTGTATTGATTGGCAATTGTCTTGAACTCATTATTTAGAAGGTAGGGAGGGTCCTTCTGCCAAGCGAGTTGGGCTTGACGTTTCCTTGTACGGAGATCCATGAGGTCTGGTGTGAACCAGGAGTTTGTGTGTCTTACTGTCTTGGCTTTGTGCGGGGCTAGGGGAGCTAGGATGTTCACCGCTTTGGAGAGGGTTGAGGTGTCAAAAGTATGTCAGGGTTAGATGTGAAAGGGAGCTGGAGCTCTGGGGTCTTCTGCAGGGGAAGGAAGTGGTCTCTGGTGAGCTTGCGTGAGGTGCGTGATACTGCAGGAGGTAGAGGCTTGAAAGTTGTATTGACTTTGGCGGGCTGTGGGATGAGAAGAAGATGATGTTATGGTCAGACCATGGGCAGTGATTGATAGTGCTGGTGGTGATCTTACAGTTGTGGTCAGTGATCCAGTCTAGTATACATCCTTTGGAATGTGTAGGGGAGGTGATGCGGTGACAGAATCCTAGAGTGTTGAGGGCATCGGATAGCGAGGATGCGTGAGGGTTGTTAGGGTCAAGAAGGCCCAAGTTGAGGTTGCCTAGTAAGATAATTTGAGAGGAGGCTTTCAGGTTGTACTCTAGGGTATGAAGTAGGTTTTGTTCAAAGTTGTGGGGGGCCTCGTGGGCGGTAGAGTAAGTGGATGGTGGTGGTGCATGTAGGAGAGGTTGGGAATTTAAGTGATAGGATGTCTGAGGGGCTTTCAATGGTGGACTTGCGGTCTCTGATGACGAGGGATTCTCTGGCAATATGAGCGACGCCGCCTCCTCTGGTAGACGCTCTGTCATTTCGGTAGATGGTGTAACTTTGGGGTATGGCTAGGGATAGTGCGGGGCCGCAGGCCTCTTGAAGCTAGGTCTCTGAGATGGCTAGAGCGTCAAGGCTGTGTTCTGTGATGAGGTCATTGATGTCTAATACGTGTGCGGGCAGAGAACAAGCGTTGATCAGTTATTATTATTTTTATTAGGGTATTTATTGAGCATGGACCTAACAAGAGGGAAGGGCCATGGCTGGCAATTTGGCAGCAAGGGAGCTTAAAGCAACCTGGGTAAGAAACAGGGGCAAGCAGATCACCCAGTCTTAGGTAAGGTGGGGTGTAGAGGATGTGTGGACCTAGGTGTTAGGCAGTGCCACCCAATCAACATCTATCAGGCCCATTTCTGAAATATGTTGGTGCTCACAGCAAGATCAAGGCCATTGTTTGCATAGTGCATTTTACTCATGTTGTGTCTTGTTTCCGCTATCTTCATATGGGAAGCCTTGCAATTGCCCCAGGCTATCATGCAGCAAGCTGAGGATAATCTATGTATTTAGGTGCTAGCAATGGTAAATCACAAGTTTAAATCTTTCATAAAAGTAGCGTCCTTTAGAAAAGGCAAAAACCTCACACTCTCTTTCCCCCCCAGACTCCCTCTTAGAGTGCATCCTCCCCTTCCCCCTAAACCTCTTCCTACTATGATACCACACCAGACTCCTCCAGAATTTGGTATCTCCTTGCCCTTCTGTGCACTCCTTGCTTCCTTACTCATTGCCTCACCATATATTGCACTCTAGCCCAGGCCTCAATATGTATACTCATCACTAGCCATGGGCTAGTGATAATTCACTCTTGGCAAGTAAGAAATGCTGTGTTCTGTGTATGAGGAGAAGTGAGGGATCAAATTACATTTTATGCCTGTCTAGTAGCTTGCAACTTGAAATTTTTTCCCTGCACTGCCGATCCTCATCCATTCTTCGGAGACTTCTCTTTTTACCATGCTCTTGACTTCACCCCCTTGATCTTGAGTAATTTGACTACTCCGCTTGCCACCTCCATGTTCGAATATACTTCAATCACTTCCTCAGAGTAAAGGTCCCCTCTCTCTCTGATCCATGTTACATAATATGTTGTCTCCTTTTCCCTCTCCGGCCCCTTACCCGTTGCTATGGCCTACTCCTCGGTGTGATTCTTTTTGGCAGCACAACATGTTGTCCCCCAGTTCCATTGTACTTGCAGCCATCCCTTTTACCTGGCACACAGCCCCATACTTTGACTCCTCTTTCTCTCTCAAACCCTCTCATTACCGCCTCTTTGGTTCAGCTCCATCCTATGTCCATGTATGTTACCTGTAATCACACTTCCAAACCTATTTCATGCATGATTCTACCCCTCTTCTTTTCCCATGCCCTCTTGTACTCAAACACCTCTCCTTACCTTCCCAAATATATCCTTTGCCATACTTTATATTCTGCCACTCTCCAAATAGGATATGCATGAAATTCAGCCATGCTAGGAAATGCAGCCAAGCGTACCCCAGCACTTCATGACCCACACAAGGTCACATTTGTTGAACAACATATTTATACAAGAACATCAAGCTTAAATTGTGTCATGTGGCAGTGCAACTAATATTATGTATGCTCTGCTTATGGTATTGACGCCACACCACACCACAACATACCAGTTATAAATGACATCACAATTATAGTGCAGCCTTGCACATTTGCCCTATTTTTCCTTTAATCACACATGCTTATTTATTTCCATAGCTATTTGTGCCGTGTATAGCATCCGCTTTTTATCTACAGACCAAGGTTTGGTGACACCCTGGCTGGGTCACAATACGCCACATCCCGGACGAGGTCAGGCGACGTAAGAGCACTACAGCGGGGACAGGTGGAGAATGAATGCTAGATAGCATAACAGGGTTTGAAAATTAAGATCTGATGAGCATGAGCTAAACCCAGCTCTTGGGTGTCGGGCATCACCCAGTAGGCAGGAGCTACCACTGGGAAACCAGGAGCGAGTACTCAGCTCACCACAAATCTAACTTGCGTATGAGATGCACACTTTAACTTTTTTTCCATTATGAATGATTCATTACGTTTAAATGTGTACTAGATGTGTCCTACTTCTTCATTAGCATTCTCAAATACTCAAAGGTAATGACATGTATGCATGATTGTGCATGATAGTAAGGCACCAGTTGGCCTGGGGGGGCGACCGAGGGGGGCAAACGTAGCTCCTGATAGATGTTACGTTCAAGGTAACCAGGCTAGGCTAGAATCAGGAGCTAAATAGCTCCCAGTCCCCCTCAATTTCGAACCCTGACATAACATATATAGAGCAACTTAGGAAGCTGCTGCAGATTTCAAAGTCCTCTTCTTTGCCCCGTGCTTGAATTCCACAATATCCTCCTGCTAAGGCCTTGTATGATATACACTTGTATGGTGATGATACACAAATTATGTTGAGATCAGATAGAGCAGTGGCGTATTTGATCTACACGACTCAAGTTGCATTCTGGCAAAACAGGGACAGTCCCCTTCAAATGCAATGTTGGCTCATTGGTCACAAACATATTTGGAACATGTTCCTAGGGCCCGACTCTCCCCTTCAGTATGTGACCTCGGTTTATTTGATGGACCAGGATCCATCCTTTGCACCTCGAGGCAGTTTTGTGATCAAGAAATTGTCTTCCAGTTACAAATCCTGCAGCAAACCTGAAAAAAGGGCAAAAGAAAAATCTCTCTGAAAAAGAAAATACTGGCAGTTTCGCCATTCTCCAGCCAGGCAGCCTCAATTGCCTTAAAAGGTGTTGCATTCAGTACTAAGCCAAACAGACTTTTGTCACAATAAATAGCAAGGGAATAAGAAGCTTCCTACACTTAGCTCATACACCAGAGGGGGAGAATAGAGATACCCAATCACATTATACAAAGCTCATTAGAATACAACTGGGAGCACGCTACGGAACCACACACACACACCAGTTAGATGACCAATAAAGGACAGCAGCAATAATACACCCATAGGAATAAAAGTTAAATTAAATAAGATGTACTAGAACCAGGATACACACCCCACTAACCCTACTTCCAAATCTCTGCAAACCTAACCCACCCGAAAATTCACACAACCATCTCTCTCCCAGCAAACCGCATGCACTTTACCACACTGCATCAACAACAACAAACAACACATAGACAGCATCAACAGCACATGCGGTCTCACCCTGTCCGATACTCACACCAAAGCTCAGCGCACCGTGTATAGCGAACTGAAGCCACCAACAGCACACCACTACTTCCACTCTCCTACTCCCCATCCTCCCGACTAAACTACCCGCCCACCTCTTGTTTACAGACCCGCCAGAGCACCTGCGCTATATAAATACCATTAAGATAACATAACACTATTGGCATGTTGCACTTCCTGCAGGTGAAAATGCCACCTACCGGAGATCTGCATTGGTCTGGAGGGTCCAACACTGGGGTGGCAGAAGTGGCACTCAAATTATTGGCAGCAGATGAAGTCGATTGGGAGAGGTCCAGAGAATGATGCAGGTGGTGATGGTGGTCCTGCTTCCTCTGAGGAGAGTGGTATTGCAGGTCAAGCAGTGGGCTGCAGGGCATTGCAACCAAGGCAGATTGTCTGTTGCAGGGAACCTGTTCCTGAAACGTTAATTCACCTGCCACCATTGGTAACGAACCAGTGGTTTCACGAAGGCAGTGGTGCGTAGGCTTTGTGCAGCAACCATGGAGAATCCTCTACTATGCACCTTGCCACAAAATGTGCACTGTCCCTTCTCGATGTCTGATAGTGGAGTGTCTTTAGGCACCTTAAAGTACTGTCAGCACAGGGAAGGTGTGAAGCTTACGCTGTGGTACTTCTTGGGCTGAGGTGGCTGCTCTACCTACTCGACATCTTCCGGATCTTCAAGGACAGTGACGCGGTTGATCTCTTCATCACTGGCAGGTGCCTCGGGTTGTTATGTCACCATCTCCAGAAAATAATCAAAAAGAAAACACCAAAAAATAAAAGAAAAAGGATAAACAAATCCTTAAAAATGGAATAGAAAACAAAAAATGAATGTAAAACAAACAGACAGAAAACAAGGTGCAAACAAAGGGAAAACACAAAGGGAACAGATTTGGGTAGAAAATAGTGCCAATGGAGCAAATTTGATAGGCAAAGTGTTCACTGTATCTACCTGAATCTATCTCCAAAGTAATGAGGAAATGTAAGGATATCTGCATTATATATATGTGATTATCGATCTGTGTGTCTATGACCAATCCATTCCCAAATTTCATACCGTGCACATGCCCTTAGGCCAATCCATTTGCAGATTCCTTGTACTCATGAATCGCAATTTGAAAATAAATAAGTCTGTTTTTATTTTTTTTATATTAAGGATTTTTTAATATGTTAAATGCCAATTTGGTTGTTGAATAGGTCAGGTGTATCAAATAGTAATTTCTATGATTGCTAGTTAAATGTATGCATTTCCTTATTGGAATATTCGGACAAATCACAATTTGGGAATCGAATGTCAAATTTTAATGCTGCTCACATTGCGCTTTGAATCGCAAAGTTAAGCAAAATAGTGCATTTCTTTTCTTCATTTTTATTGAACATTTTCGAAAACAAGTGTGCAACAAGTGCAATTATCAATGTTGTTGTAGTGTTTACATTGTCCTATATAAAATAAGGTAATTGGAAGATTAAGATGCAGATTTATTTTTTATTGGATGTATTCCTAGTTCTCAATCTGCATTGTACTCTTCCGCTTCTCAGTATGGTCTGAATAATTCATAACATGTTCTTAGTTCGGTTTGGGTGTGGATAGAAACAAATGACACTTCGGAAACATTATTTTGATCTGGTTCTCGGTTCACATAGTGTCTTCATATCTTTCCTTTTTTGTTAATTCTTGATCTCAATACTCAAAGACATAGATATTGTTCATTAATCTAGATCTCATATCAGCACATCCCTCTTCCTCGTCCGTGTTTTCTCAGATCTCGATCTAGGTTATATTTTTGAAAAAAGGTTCATATTTAAAAGGAGTTCTGTGTTTAAAATGTGTAAGGTATATTTGTGTACCAACTCAGTCTTCCCCGTCACAGTCTGCCACTAACCACGTGTCGCTATTTCTCATCACAGCCCCCAACTACCCCACCTCACTCTTCCTAGTCGCAGTTCATAACTACCTACCTCACTTTTCATTGTCACAGTTCTTCAACTGAAGTTATTTGAGTGAATTTCAAGGGTTTTGTTGCACTGAACGTATTCACCTTAACTGTCCCTTAACTAATTTGTTTTCACTGAATATATATATATATATATATTATATATATATATATATATATATATATATATATATATATATATATATATACACACACATATACATATATGATAATACATATATATATATATATATATATATATATATATATATATATATATATATATATATATACACACACACACATGATAAAAGACAATCCTTTGGCTCAGATGTACATTGCTTTTCTTCAAATCCCAATGGATGACTCATCAGTGAGTTGCTTGTTCTACGGGTGCAAGGTCGTGTTATCTCCAGAGAAGGCCATGCCATAACTACACACAGATCTTTAACTTTCAACATAAGGAACTCAAGAAAGTTTGTACCATATATTATGTGTCCCGTGCTTTGCACTAGCTAGGGTCATTTGACAATAAAAATGGTAATTGACTGAAGGGAACTGTGAAGTTCTGCACCTGTGCGCTGATGGGTATTCTCCATGCAAATTTCCACATTTCCAAAACAGACTGCAAAAGCAAAGTGTAAAAATAGTCAAAATCATCCTTGCTCTCTTGTAAGAAAATGTAAATGCCACCTGCAATTTATGCATGGCTAGCAGCATTTACAATGGATTCCTATGAAAGCCACCTGCTTTTTGCATGTGATACAAAGAGGCTGTTTAAACAAAAATTAATTAGACTTGCCCCTGCATTAAAATGCCATGCATGCAAAAAAAAAACATGTGGCAATGGAAGAAAGAGGAGCAATGCACTTCAGAAATGCCTCTAACCCTCTCCAAATGTATAGAAAATGCCCTGGTGTGTAAAAGTGAGGCCTAAATGGCTTCTGCCATAGAAATAAAAAGACCCACTAATATGTTCACATGGCAACTAACCTTCATATTGCACACTCTTTCCTCATAATGAAGAGCTGTCACTTGTCTAATGAAATTGTATTTTATTTGGCCATCGCTGCAGTTGTCTAAAACTAGCTCTGCTAATCCATCCTTGCCTTCCTTTTAAAGTGGTCCCCTATTCACCATTTATATTGAGATATTGCTGTAGTCACTTTAGTGTACAATATGTTTAACAAGATCACACATTTGGTAGCCTTAGGAAAAATGCAAGCACTGCTTTTCACATTCACCTTGAAATGGATTTGTGAACAACTAAAAGGAATGAGCCCTATTTATCAATTTAACAGTGCCAAGTGCTAACAGAAATATGTTTTGTCGATCACACTCCGTACAGAGGTATTGTTTTCTCAAATCATTTTTGCACAAATTAATTTTGATGTAAAAGCTTCACTCCAAAAAGCTTAATGATAGTAGTTGACTGAATGGGTCACTACATAAGGCGTGAACTACTAGGTCACGTCAAACTTAACAAATTCCCTTCATTTTAGCTGGACAGCGGATGTTGCTGCCATTTAGTGACCAGGCGCCCGACACGAACAATGCTGAGCCGGACTAATGGTCCAACATCTAGGACCCCCACTATAGGAGTGAGTACCATTATTTGGGGCTACACAGCCTCTCCTTCCCTCTGATTGAAAATTAAGAAGCACAGGGCCTCTAACATTGTCCTTGGCGCCTGTTTGTGTCCCCATTCTGCAGGTGAGGTACTAAATTGATGTGGATTCCCACTACTTGCAGTACCCACGCTAGGATTGTTTCCATATTGCCGAGCCACCAGCCCCTGGTAGTCCAGAGGAGGTGAGTCGGCCTCATGCAACCGATGAATACCGTTGTAATAGATACCATTACGGGGTTATAATTAAGCGAAGATGACAACACTGTTTGACGAGACTAATATAGTCCAACTGAGGCTCTCCCTATTCACCCCCTTTTTGTTTATGAAGAGGCAACATGCATTTGATGTTCGCACTCCGTCCTGAGGAAGGTTGATCAAAATAACTGGGCAAGGGGACCCTACCCTTGTTTGAGAACCCAACCGAAACATGTGACGGCGATAGTTTTTCTACCCCTGGAGATATACAGAGTGTCACATCATTTAATATTAGAGTGATTATAATTTGAGATGGTAACATCACTTTAACTTATTGTCAAAAAGTATGCGAGCATGAGAAATGTATGTGTGAGTTATGATTGAATAGAATTTGGAGGGATGATTTTTTGTGTATTGAGCCTAGCTTATTCATATCTGTGAAACTGTTTTCCGTATTTATAAAATAAATATGATGTTTTACTATGAGTTGATAAACAGTATCTTGTCATCTTTGGTCTAGTTGGTCCAACCCCCCTTTTTTTCACTGTATACCCGCCTGGAGTACCATAGACATAGCACCAGGCATCCCTTATCTTTATTATATCTCTCCATTGGCTCCCGGTGGCTGCAAGGATCAAGTTCAAGACACTTTGCATTGTCCACAAAGCTTTCTGGGGCCGGGCCCACACTACATCCAATGCCCTCTTCCAAAATACCTTTCTTCTCGAGACCTTCGGTCAGCTACCTCCAACTCTCTAAGGGTAAGACACTTCTCCAGGCAGCGAGTAGGGGGTAGATCTCTCTCTTCTGCAGGTGCCTCCCTCTGGAATGGCTTCCCTGCCCCTCTCAAACTTGAGCCGGACCACCTGAAGTTCCGGAAGCAGCTCAAATCCTTCCTCTTCTTCTCTGCTTTCTCCCTCTCCCTCCCCTGCTAACCTACCTGACCTACCTGTGTGCTGTACCGACTGGTTGCGTGGCTACCCTCAGAGTCTCACTGGGTACCAGGCTCCTCCTTGATCAGTTACCCTTGCACTGCCTCCAGTCCTACCATGCACTTAGGGGCTGTAACTCTAACCCTACAGTCCCATGTTCTCCTTGCACTGCCCAGAGCCACACCGCTTTGGCTGCACTTAGAGCAGTGCTGCCCTGTTTCCCCTCCCATCTCCCTTGCACTTCCCCTCTCCCTTTCCTCTTGCACTTCTCATTCTCGCACTTGTACGATCTGAATGACACAAGGCCCAGTAATATTTTTTGTCTCGTCCTCCCTCTGTCTTCCCTCCCTTGTCTTGTCGCGCCTAGAAACACTTGTGTACAGGCACATTATAATTGATTTTTTTTTTATTGTGTATTATTTATTTAAAAAGGTATTATGACTTTTCATAAGTCTTAAAACTTTACAAAATGAGTGTTTACATATAAACAAAAGAAAAGATTGTCTTATAGTTAAAGTCCTTTTTGTTTCTCCTTTGATCTCAAACGTACTTCCTTGATTTTGTTAATACGTGTGTGAACGTTATCCAAATAAATGACCGGAGCAATTCTAAGTGGCATCCTTTCCCCATGCAGACAGACCTGCCACCAATCATTTCTGTCATGTGTTCTGAACTCTGCGATTAACTCTCCCATTCTGTACACAGTTAATGCCCTACAGGATAAAACTAGATGTTTAAGGCCCTCATTATGACTCTGGTGGTAGCCGTGCGGTAAAAACGACACGGCTGCTGCCAGGGTCGTTTTTGTTCCGGCGCCTGGCAAAGGGGAATTACCAGGTCATTACAGCCCGGCCGTCCTGAAATTTCCCCATAGCCAGTGCCGGTGCATCCGTCAAAGTCTGCGAGCGGGTGCCTTTCCGCCCGCCAGTTGAGACCTGGCAGGTGGAAAGGCACCCGTTCGCAGAACTCAGAGTATGCTGGTCCGGTAACAACGGTGGCGGTAGCTTACCGGCACCGTTGTTACGGGACAGCATACTCATAATGAGGCCCTAAGTGTTTCTTTTTCGTTCTTTTCTTTGCACAGTTTGCAGTCAGTATCTATTGTGCCGTCTTTCCCTCGTATGGCTAATATTTCCAAAGCAGGATATAGGTTTAGGTGAAGTCTCATGGATCTAGATCTAACCCAAGTACTCGAGCACTTTGTCAGATATTTTGCTAAGATGTTATAGAACCTATCAATCACCATTTCTTGATGGAAGAATTTCACCCTACTTACTTTTTCTTGGGTCTGGATCCAATCATGTCTCCACAATTTAACCTTTATTGAGTTTGGATTAGTTTGTAACTGATCTTCAGTCATTCCCAAGAATCTTAGGACTTCACTGCATGCTATTCTCCAATCGTGCTGGTCTTTGACCCGCCATCCAACCATTTCCTCCTTTAGTGATACATCCAAAATGCAGTTTCAAAATACATTCAGGTTCTTCCAGATTACCTGCGCATACACAGAGAATAAGCCTATAAATGACTTATATCATATCATATCAAGCCTGAGCCTAGGTAGGCTTTAAAAATATTAGAAGTTGATGTATTCAAAATAGCAGATGACTCCCTGAGGGGGAAAGATCCTTTGACACACAAAATGCAAGTGTGCAACTTTGTACCCTTAAGTAACCCAAATGTGGAAACAGCAAGGCCTAATTTCTGTGCATAGGAAATACCATAATAGAGAAAGCGGTTTGGTGGCATCATTGAGTCTGGTGTTTACATTGCAGTGATGTGCTGTGATATAAGTACATTCATAAGTGACATGTTTTCATTCCTGTGAATGCTTGATGCCATCGTGTTGCAATGGCTGTCTGCCTTACGTTTTCTCTTAGTGTATTTGAGAGCCCAGCTTCTTAACTGGACAGTGCAATCTAGGACAAATTGCGTGCCAATTATCTGATATGAGACCCTCTTAAGCGATAACACACAGCATATCACGATCGACCTCCCTTAAAGATTCCTATCACTTAGGGTGTTCTTGTCAATGCGGCTCATATTTTAAAAAGTTATACACATTTCGATACCTAAAATATCAATCATAGTTTCCATTCTTCAACATTGCTCAGTAGCATGAACCGGTGCTTGTCGCAGAGTACAGAAAAAGTGACTTTTACTCCTAGGTCATAGTCCTAATTACTCCATAATTATGGGGCACACTGTCCCTACGGGATTGGACCAGAGCACAAGAAAATGTGTGCAGGTCACAGGCATGGTCACGCTCCTGTGCGTCACCTCTCTCGTGCACACACTCTGCCCCAACCACCAATCCTAGAGAATGGCTGGGAGGGCTTTATGGAGGAAAGGGGGCTATGGACCGTGAGTGCACTAGTCCCTATGCGGACTAACTTTAACTGACTCCTAACTGCCGTCCCATTTGCACCATACCTGTGGGAGATTTCAAACACCCATCAGATGGCAGGATGGAAAACCCAGCAACAGTAATATGAAATGACATCAGATTTCCCTAACCAAAAATGTTACAGAGAACCAATCTCGGTCCAAGTTTAGCATCAGCTCTTGAGGTGACAGGGCACATGCCTTTGAAAATGTGCAGACGCTGCCTTAGCTAACACTAGATGAGCCTGGCGCACATTAAAAAGAATCCTCTTTCACAGTAATATACCATAACAAACCTCACTAGCCAACATACAATTGTTAAATTAGCCGCCTTGGCTTCTGGAGAGAGACCACTTTAAGTTACAAACAAATGATGCCGAGTATGATGGGCTTGATTCATAAAGCATTTTTCAATTGGATGTTCCCACTGATAAAATATTTGGGAAGTAAGGCCTGATATTTCTTTGGCTTTAAAAGCAAGACCCGAAGACCCTGCACATGTCGAGGTTATGCCGCATCCTCTCTGCATCCATAGTTGGATTAGGAAATAAATGAAATAAAACTGGAAGGCTGATCTCCTGAGATGACATTCCGAACCTGCTTTTGAAAAGAACTTTGGGTGTGGGTGCAGCACAACTTTGTCCTTGTGGAAAAAAGGGGATCTGATCTGCAAACACAGCCTGTAACCCGCTAGCCCTGCATGCCAAGGCCAATGTGATCAGAAAAGCTGTTTTCAAGGGCACACACTTAATGATTGTTGAAACCATAGACTTAAAAGCTTTATGAACTAGAACTGATGACATGGGCCCTCATTCTGAGTCTGGCGGTAGGGGATACCGGGCACCGTTAAGGAGACCGGTGCCGGTAATCCCCTACCGCCCGATTCCGAGGTCCCCTAACAGGACCCGTAAAGTACGTTTGGTCGGACCAAACGTACCTTACGGGTCCCGTTAGGGGACCAGGGCGCAAATAACGGGCTTGCCATTCGCGAGCCTGTTATTTGCACCCTCCCCATTCCCATTGAGCCCTCTGGGGGCTCAAATGGGAATGGGGAATGGCATTTTCAATGGGGACTTACCGGTCCCGCAAAGGTCGGACTACACGGTAAGTCCCCATTGAACTACACCGGTGCCGGACCCATTATTGGTGGCAGTCATGGCGCAAATAGCACATGACTACCACCAATCTCGGAATGAGGGCCATGGTGTTGAGGTCCTGGCCGGGTTGCATTTTGGAGTCCCCTAGGAATTCTATGTATTGTAGAGTCTGTGTGGGTGTCCGAGTTGATTATTTTAGTTAATGGACATACCCAAGGTGAATACCGCATGCACTGATTTCCTCAGTGAATATTTGCCTTTGCTGAGCGAGCGGCCTGGATTAGCCAGTCACCTAGGAGGGGATAGATGTGTACACCCTCCTAACATAAAGAGGCTGTCCCAGCTGATGTTATGCTTCTGAAAACCCTGGATGCTGAGCTGAGGCGGAACTTGCAGGCCCCAAATAGGGATATGCGGGTATGTGACTTGAAGACCTGTGGTGCCCCCTCCTTGGGAGCTTCCCGAATCTAGATTGGGGTGACCACCTGGAACTTCTTTGGAGGAAGATGTGTGTTAAACTGAGAGAGGTTCATGATCGTGCATAAACCCACCGCAGCATTCTACAATATCGCAAATAAGTGAAAAGGAGAATAGCTCCTGAATTTCCCACAGTGGGACTCTCTATAGCATCCAGCTGAAGGAGTTTCTGGATCACCCTAAAGAGGTCTGGTGGAAGTTGTTAGAAGGTGTGGAGGGGCGAGGGATTGACGAGGGGAAGTTGAAGATGTAAGCCGTTAACCAAAATAGCATCAACCCTTCTCTCCCTTAGATGCAGTGCACTATTTAGGTACACTTCAGATCTAGCAGATTCTAGTCACCCTCATACTTGCCCGTGCCCTGGCAATGCATCAATTTAGCTGCCACCACAGGGGATTGCAGACGCAGATTAGTGCTAAAACATGGCTTCTCCTCCTGCCAATAATAGAAGTTGGGTAACCAAATGTGATGACTCTGATTTCTTTTTATCTTCTTTTCATTATATCTTGTTTTAGTGGGATTCCAATTTTGTCATGGCTTCCGACCAGGATGATCGCCATAGCCCCAGTCCCAAATGCAAACGCCACTGCATCTGGAACTTCCACAATAAGAGAATGCATTACCCAAGGCATCCTCTTAGGAAATTGAATGATCATCCCCCATCAATCTCACCCATCTTTGGGGGAGCATAGAGGTGTCAACAAAGCCTGCTATTGGGGCCGGCCTTAGATCCCCCACAGGTGGTGGGTCCACTGGCAGAGGAGGAGACAGAGGTGTAGTCGCCACCAGCTTTTGTCACTACTGGTGGTTGCAGCTGCATAGAAATTGTTGGCATAATTGACAACAGTGCAGGTTGCGGTAGAACCTGGGCAGAGGTTGAGCCAGAACAGACTGCACAGGCGGTTTCTGCGGAATTACATATTTTATTATTCTGTAAAAAATAATCTCTCATGGCCGAGTGGTCATGAATTGTTTAAATTGTTGGAAAATTGACTCTATAAAATGAGGAGAACAGATCCTCAGTGAAGGAATGGGCCCAGATGGAAGGGATGCTGTGTATGATAATGTATCTATTTCACAGTTTTATATGGAGCAATCTTTGCCCCCCCTTAAAAAATGTAGTGCAGTACAACATGTACCCAAAGAAAGAATAGCGAATTCCAGAAAAACATTCCCATTAAAAACCCTAACACAATATTTTAAAACATTTAAAAATGCTCAGAGGTTGTTCTGGTAAGGTTGGTCTAGTAGAATGAGGCTGCGTTCTCGCATACATCATTCAGCAGAGATTGGTCAGAAAACCAAACATAGTGGTACAGTAAGGAGACCACCCACCTGCTGGTTCAGCAGATTGCGGCATTGCGCTGCAGAAGTTAGAGCTTAATACCGGAGAGTCAGTGTTGTGAGGAAACATTTCCCCAGAGGACAGTTGTGTGGACTCTGTTCAATTTGTCCACCATGCAGACTCATCATGTTCAGGGGGAGACTTGCCGGTGCCACTGAAGGTGTTTTTCTTGGGCCACAAGGCTCTGCTTTTAACGGGCCTGTCTGGCATTCTGTCCAAGGTCAAACTCTTCGACTGCTTGACTGCCATTTTTAAAAAGCCTCACATGCACAGAGGGACCGATGTGAGGCCCAACCTTCTATTGCTTGAGGTGGCCATTTTGCCCAATGGTGCCTTAAATCCTGTGGAAGTCAGGAGTGAAGACTGCAGTTTCTCCAAGCCTGCATGAACTTGCCTCATAGCCGGAAGGTTCTCAGATGTTGCCCCATTAAGGAATCGAAGTAAACTATATTTAAGTTCCTCCAGGATTTCGAGGTAGCTGCTCCCTCCCCCTTCCAGACTCCTCTCCCCAAGGGCTAGAATGAGCCCACTGAAGCAGCGCCTCAAAGGAGATCCTGGTGTTAGGTCTGAGAGGAGAGGGCCCACAGCACTTAAGCCAGTATTAAGCAATAGCAACGCCATCAAGTCTCTTGCAATGGGAATCAGCACAGTCAAATCCCTCCCAAGTCATAGACACACGTGAGGTAATAAGCAAAGGCTTACCTACCTTAATTAATTGAAAGCGTCTGTAGGCTTCCAGTGGGGGTGAGCCGAGAAGTTCCTCCTACCACTGCAGTCTTAAGAGAATTGCGCTGCATAACATAGGGTTGCACAGAGTGCAAAAAGGCCAAACATGGTCAGCACCAAGGCACACAAAACAAGAAGCATGCTGGTCCGTAAATCCACAAGGCCTTTCACACTATGCACAGTGCTTGAACCCTGATGTGCATGTATAAACACGAGGTGAAAGAAAAATGGCGACAGTAAAAATAATTGAGACGCAAAGGTGCGGCTCTGCTGTGATGCTAGGAAACCACTGGCATTTGAGTTTAGGAGCATGCGTGAGGGAGGTGACACACAAGGATGTGGCCGTGCATGTGCTGCGGCATAATGTTTTCTTTTTCAGTCAATGCTTCACTGACTCATGTTCTGTTCCAATCCCTAAATGGTGCAATGTCCCCTACATATGAGGGAAAAGAGACGGAACATATAGGGGACATGACAGGTTAAGTATGGCTCTGCCCTGGACAATCCCTGACTACTGACCCTCTTTTGCCCTGTCTGTCATTTTCTGTGTGCTCTGAGGCCCATGGACATGTGCCGCGTTATACATATTAAAATAAATAACATAAATGACAGAGAGAGTGTATATTTGCAGGACAGAGCGAGGCAGAGGTAAAGTTGAGTGGGGGTCTGTATAAACAATAAACAATTCGCAACCATCAGTAATACAGAAGCTGGATTTTGCCCACTAGTATATATACAGAGTCTATAAAGCCCTTACAGCCTTGTTTTTATGTAAGAGCTATTCAACTACAAACCCCGAAGAGAGCCGTCACTGTGCAATTTGTTTTAGATAGCTCACAGGGATAAAGCACCAGCTGCAGATCTTTATGTCCAAAGTACAGGTTACAGCTGGGAGTTCCAATACTGGTGATTAGACTCAGTCCTTCATTCTTCTGAGGCGTCTGAATATGCATAGTGCTGTAAACACATAAGACTGTCACAGCAACTAATGTATGAACACATATTTTTATTATTAGCGAGATATTTTGTGAGCATTCCAAAAAACCTAGAAGTGATTTAGCGCATATTGGGCTAATTCACAGAAGCGTTTCATAACACAGTCCCACTGGAAAACGCTCTGTGAATCAGGCCCATTGTGCATACATAACATATGCTGCAAAAGAAATAAACACAGACCTCTAGGCAAACGTGCCACCAAAGAAGCACAGTGTATGGTTATCCAATGATTCCTTCAATGAAATAACCAGAAGTTGCTCAACAAAGGCTTGTGTGGAAAAAATTGGAAGACTGGAAAAGGGAGATTAAAAAATAACGAATCATTAATGAACGATAGGGCTTGGAAGGAGATGACTCTCAAAGTAGTTGTGGGCAGTAACTTTAAATCACTCCTAACTTACTCCCGAAGAGTAAGTCAGGAGTATGTCAGAGTTTGTACTGGTAACCACTTTGTGAATTGAAGAGCCTCTCTTCAGGAGGAACTAAAAGTTACTTCTCATTAATCTGCCACAGTTTACCAACCGAAGGCAGGGTTGTTATAAAATTCAGTCTAGTACCTTCAAGGGCACCCATTTGGCTGTTGCATCATGACAAAAACGTGCACACACTTGTCATCAATTCTCTGCCTGCTCCACGACACTGTGACTGTAGTTGGAGCATGGTTCTGGAGATCCACGTCCCTGTGACTGCAGTAGGAGCATGGTGATGGAGATCCACGACCCTGTGACTGCAGTAGGAGCAGAGCCACGACCCTGTGACTGCAGTGGGAGCATGGTGCTGGAGATCCACGACCCTGTGACTGCAGTTGGAGCATGGTGCTGTAGATCCACGACCCTGTGACTGCAGTAGGAGCATGGTGCTGGAGATCCACGACCCTGTGACTGCAGTTGGAGCATGGTGGTGGAGATTCACGACCCTGTGACTGCAGTTGGAGCATGGTTCTAGAGATCCACGACCCTGTGACTGCAGTAGGAGCATGGTGCTGGAGATCCACGACCCTGTGACTGCAGTAGGAGCATGGTGGTGGAGATCCACGACCCTGTGACTGCAGTAGGGGCATGGTGCTGCAGATCCACGACTCTGTGACTGCAGTAGGAGCATGGTGGTGGAGATTTGTTTTCAGTTTAGTTTCTGTTACTAGCTCATTACTGGTTATCATTTCATCACTTAATATTGTGCAATAAGCAGAGCAACAATTGAAACCTGGCAAACATGCAAGCTCGCCCCACAAAAACACAATATTTCCTACTCATCTCTGCTGGTTATCCCTGCAAACACAATTCTGTGGACCGATCTACCGGCTCCTCTAATATATCTTGAAGTGTTCATAATACATCATTACAAAAGTTACCGGGCGAGGGACATCCTCGAGCCATAGGTAGGAAGTCTGCTCCAGCTGCAGCACACTTGGGGCATTCTCCCTTCCTTTGTGGGTCGTATAATTTAATTTGTTTCAGGGTGTAATAGCATTGGTGCATAAACTTAAATTGTAACAATTTTTTAGAGTGCCTCCTGTGAGGTGTCAGTAATGTGAGGCACACAACTGCTTGTAGTTTTCTCAGTATTTGACATTTCATTAAAAAAATGAAAGTGCAGGGAGTTCTCTACCTATTCTAGGTTCTAAGGAAAATTCTAGCATATACAAAACCTGCGCTCACACTGAACAAAAAAACATTTAAAGTAAGAGAGCAGGGAAAGAAGCTAACATGGTTCTGAAGGAAGCCTGTAGGCTCTTGTACCAAAGTGTATAGAGATAACTTGTTCCACCAAGTTGCCTCAATTGCTCATGAATGTACCTACTGGAAAAACATCCTCCAATTTAAGAAGGCCTACACCTGCAAACCCTCTCTGGAAACTTGCATCAAAATTAACCGGGATACCCTACACTTTGTGAAGAAATACCTGAGAGGATATACAAGGACCCACCTCTGTATACTTATGAAGCTTCTCACAGGCCCACACTTTCGTGTCTACAGTGTCAATACTAGCTGTAAAACCACTTGGGGGGGATCTAGGGTACCACAGTGCCATTTATATCCTAACACGGGGACGTGTGGTGCCAGCATCGTACCAACATTGTGTGTGCGGAACCTGAGCCACCAAATAGTAAAGCTTCTGGCCGGGAATTCCAAGACTGCCCTTATACAAGGGTTGTGTGAGAACCTCCTAACTAACCCTAGGTTGCTTCGACCCCCACACCAGTTTAGCCAGCAGTGTCCACAATTACCTAAAAAAGGAGGAAGGGATTTTGATGGGAATATTATTAAAAAGATACAACCACTTAGGGAGGACCATCATATGGATAATAGATATTCTACCTAACATAGTGATGGGAAGAGTCAACCATCTGTCAAACTTCTTATCAAGAGGCTCCATCAAGACTTCATGGGTCAGATATAGCAGCTCACGCAAGGAGTGTGCCAGACAGGTACCCAAATAACCGACAGCAGTAGGCCTCCAAAGGAGCTGACCAGGCTGAATCATACATTCGGTAAGAAGGAAGACCTCTGACTTTGCAAGATTAACTCTCAACCCTGACATCTCTCCAAATGCTGCTACCTCTGCCAGCAGCGGAGCCATATTACCAGTATGGCTTTTGACATAAAGCATGAATTTGTCAGCATACAGAGAGGTCAACAATCAAACTTCATAAAAGCTTAAACCTCTTTCTTTTTGTCTCTCCCGCTGGGTGCAGGCCAAACTCTCAATAGTCACTGCAAATGATATGATATAATATGATATGATAGGTTATTTATAACGCACTTAATACCCAGAGGTTTTTAAGTGCAGACCCAGGGATGGAACCTGCATTGCTCTGTGCCTTCTTGCTTCCAAGGTGAGCACGTTGCCCCTGAGCTATCCTACTGAGACGGGGAGATAATAGGGGAGATAATGGACATCCCTGTCGGGTGCCCCTTGCAATAGCGATGGGGTCCGACATAACTCTATCAATTAGGACTTGAGCAGTGGGGCTTGAATAGAGCAGTTTAACCATCTTCAAATACACCAGACCCTCCCCAACGTCTTGTAGAGTCGAAAACAGTCCCATTCCAGGGTATCAAACACTTTTTGCATGTTCTCTGGAGCAATCTGGTGTTGACTTGCGAAAAACCTACAGAGCTATGTTGAGTCAATCTCCCGGGTATAAAACCAGACTGGTCTGGGAGAACTATGTCTGACAGCAACAGGAGGAGCCGGCTGGACAACAGTTTGGCCTGGATTTTATAATCAACATTCAGCATCAACATGAGCCGATATGACCCACACAATGTTGCATCCTTACCCGGTTTTGGTAATACTATAATGTTTGCCACCCGGAGTGTGGGACCCAATCCGAGTGTTGGAAGAAACCGCACAGTTTGGGGACAATGATATCCGCAAAGTGGCCATAAAGCTCCACGCTTAGCCCATCGGGACCAGAAGCCTTCCCTAAAAACTATTTGCCAATAGTATCTTTAATTTCCTTTTCCAAGATAGAGCGCCCCAGCCATCCTCCATCCATTAAATGATTGGGCCATCCAGCTATGTACCAATAGCCCCATACTCATTCTTACTCAAGGAGGTATACAAGTCAGAGTAAAAATCTTTAACTGCCACTTTTGTCCCAGCTGCATCCGTAGATATACTTCCATCATCCCGCCTCAAACCCGCTATCAGTGTACCCCCAGCCTCCGCTCCTGGCTCTAAATCCGGGTCAATATCCCCCCCGGACTTTCCGATTCCCCATATCTCAGCTCGTAATTTGCTCTGAATAAGAATTTAATCTCATATAGGGCTTGTTCTTGAAATGTATCCTTCTGAGATCCACCGCATGGGAGTCATCATATTCCCGTTCCAAAATTTTAAGCCTCCCTTCCACTTCAGACAATTTTTTAAGTATGGACTTTAATAACCCCCTTCCTTGGACATACACATGCCCCTTAGAAATAGCTTGAAAGATTCCCACACTGTGCTAAAATCCGCAACAGAGCCTTTGCTCCTTTCAAAGAATTCCAAGACTTCAATCTCCAGGTAAGTAGTAAAGTAGGATCTCTCACTGAATCTCCCTTGAACCTTCAAGGCGGCCGCTGGGTAGCCGGGCCTCCCCATTTCAAGGTCGCCATGATAGGGGACTGGTCGGAGAGGGTACTAGGAAATATAATGCAATCCCTTGCTACCTTAAGCAGTGATGATGAGAGTCGTCAATTATCTATTCTCGACAGTGTATCATGTACAGAAGAGTAGACTGTTCATTGTTTATCGCTAGCATTCATTCCCCTCCATGCATCTCTTAAAGTGAAAAAATATATTATTTCGGGCCACTTTATGCGCTGCTTTTGAGAGACTGCGTTGCTACTTTGACGATTTGTCCAATTCTAAATCAAGTACCAATATTAAAGTCTTCCCCAATCAAAACGTCTGAGTGAATATATGATGCACACACTCACCATAAATCCTACTTCTGTGCATAAATGTTGACTATCATCAGTGGATGGCCACGCATCGTACCATGAATAAGTACATACCAGCCATTCATATCTGCAACATAAGTAATCGCACTGAACAGAGACTCTTATGCACCAATGTCAGCACTCCCCTTGCCTTATTCGTATAGAAAGCATACCATCTATTCCTCTCCCAGTCTCTAGCTATTCTACCATGCTGCTCAAAAGGCAGGTGAGTTTCCTGCAATAACAACATTTTAACCCCATGTCTTGTACACTGCCCATATTGCCCCAACATATAAAACCCCAAATCCTGCAACCTATGTAGATAGATCCAAAATCACCACAAGCTCTGCCAAAAAAACCCATAAACCAACCAAACAAACACACCCTCCAACCCCCCCTATTCTCACCGTTCTCCTCAACTAACAGCAGCATTATCCCCCCAAGCCCAATCCCTTGTGACTCCCTCCCCTGTATTTGTGCTCCTGTATAAAAGGGGGTACCAGCAGCTCCAAAACATGCTGCTGTGTAAATACATTTAACAAGCGAGCATCCAGAGTAGTGTGGCATATGCCAAGATCCAGAACAGGATGACGTTGTCCACAACATAAAAACAAAGAAAGTCAAGGGGGGTCACGCCGCCGCCATCCAATGGTCAATAAGACCCTGTGCGTTTCCAGATACCATGAAGAAGTTTGCTTTGTTCTGGAAGAGAATTTTGCATTTTGTCCGGAAACAACATTTTATATTGTACGTTTCTTTTCTTCAAATTCATCTTGACCTCAAGGAATGGTTTCCATGCTGCTTGCACCGCCGGGAAAAAGTCAGAAAATATTAGGATCTGAGCACTGACATGTCTAATCTCTTTCAGTTGCCTTGCCGCTTTCAGCACAAGATCTCGATCACAATATTTAAATATTGTTGCAATTATCAGCCTACGGGTTTGAACCGTTGCTGGCCTGGGCCCCATGGACCTGTGGTTCCATCCCACTGGGAAATGTTGTGAGAAATCAGGACCCCCTAGAATCTTGAGAAGTATCTTCTCAAGAAACAGTTCCATTGTGCCGTGAACTGCTGTCTCCGTGATCCCAAGTATCCAAATGTTGCTGCTGCGTGAGAGGGATTCTAAATCTTCGTTCTTTGCTTTTGCTACAGCCAGTTCCTTCTTCAACATTATAATTCTCGCCCCATGAGTCTCCACGCTGGTTTACATCTACAGTATCCTATGCTCCTCTTATATCATCCTTCCATAGAGTTGTTCTACCTTGTGTTGTGAGGCTAACAGTCTAGTGGTGAGGGTATCCACCTTAGGATCCATCATCGTTATAGCACTCTTCAGATCTTTAAATATGTCTAATATGCAAGAGTTGCGAACCATGTGTTTCAGGATATGTCTGGAACTGACCCGCTGCATAGATTAATTGGATTTCTCCCTGGTGGCTTCCCCCTGTAGCCCACATACATGATGGGCCTTAGCGGTGAAGCCATCCAGTTTTGACTGTTTCTTAGTGGTACCTTTCCGTTACATGACACATATAGTCCAGTGTGCAACAAGATTAAAAACACCAGAAACCGCAGCTGTCACGGGGTGCAGCCAGCCCACAGCGCAGTCTACCAACTGGGTCAACCCGGTCCAAGTGCCCACCCCAAACAAGGCTTTCTCAGTGGATCAGGCGCGTTCCTCGAGGCACAAGATATCATCTGGGGGTCATCCCATCCGGAATCAGGCCTTGTCAGGCCACTTCGGAGGATCAGCTCACAGCTAGCGTGATACGTCTCTGCGAGAGGATTCAGAGTCTCCAGCCTCAGCAGCTCTCTGCTGTGTATACGCTGCAGGCCTGATCTTATCCCTCGATCACCGTCACAGCTCCGGCATCCTCATCTGACATCCTCATCTGACAGGGGCAGCCCTCGGGAGGAGACCTCACTGCTTTCCCGCATCCATTTTCCTGATGTGACTGCATGGCCCAGCGCTCACTATCTGCCCCGGAAATCCGCTCCCTCCTCGACCCTGAAAAGAGAATAGTCCCATGCACTGCACCTACCAACAAGTTTCCCCAAACTCTAACTCGAGGACACCCTTTCCAACCCAGGATCTGTAATAGGATCTCCAGGGCTCGACCGGAGCTCCACATTTAAGCGGCCAGGTTGTTTGCGGCTCGTTAGCGCCCCTCCAAGCAAAATACTTTTACCAGAGTAGGCTTATTGCTTTTTGTTAATGTTTATATTTACGATAATGAAATCAGAAATTACATCCCAAAGCAATCCGCAAATAGTACATGATAATGCAAGAACGTGCCCACCTTCTTGCTAATATATCTAAACCCTGTATTTGATCAGCAGTACTTTGAGGAGCATTGAGGTTGGTAACATGTCCATTTAGCCTGGTGGGTTCTGTTGGGAGTGTCTACCTACAATGAATCAGTGGCAAATGCAATGGTGCTTTTTATGAAATTCACTGCCCAAAAGGTACCAAAAAACCCCAATAATTCTGGATTTTTCGCTAAAGTGTTACTAGATTGTGAACAACTCAGGATGGTACTAACCGATGTTAACCCGCAACCAAAGAAGGAACAATTCATTGGCAGGTGCAACATAATATATTGAGAATTAATATAGAACACTATTGTTTGTATATGTCTTTAACTTATCCTCACAGGCAGCAGTGTTGTGTGTGTTTAATTCCGTTTTGACGTTGGCTATATTCTACATAGTTAGCATCTTTCAAATGCAATGAATTTGTAAAGATTTCAACATTTTTACCCCTCTCTCCATTGGCAAAGATTTTCAAATTCATACTGATTTTTGTAAAAACAATTTCAGCGATGCAATATTTTGCCACCAACGTTCTGTGATTTGAACAAACAGGAGTTTAAAAAAAAGAATTCGCCCTCTGGGTAGATGATACAAGTTGTATTTGGAGTTTTGAACACGCAGTTTTGAACAAAAATAGCTAAGTATTTCAAATATAAAAGTGATTTAGGAGTTCTGAAATAATTGAGACTTAAAATTGATAAAATAGCTTTATGGATGCCTTAACAAACACACGTTGCTTTTAAGATAGTTCTTAAAGTTATTTAGACGGTTAATCAAGGCATACTTCTTAATTGAAATATTGGAAGTGTTTTGATATTGGCACTGTTAAACGAAGCAGTAACAATATTAGCAATTTATGATTAAAAGCCACTAACTGGGAAGGAAACGATCCAGTTGAACTTTATAGGTGAACATATTCTGCAAACTCTGAATTTGGTGCAATTTCGTAAACAGTATAAAGATTTTGTTTGCAACGTACGAACAGGAGAAGATTCTCACATTATCATTATTCCTTATTCTACAGCTGGCACACAGTAGAATATACTGTGACAACGGAAAAACATCATTAGAAATAAAATGCCCTTATCCATTGCTGGAACGATGCCATTAGTACTTCATTTTTACCAGTCTTGCTCTTTTTTATTTCTTTTCCCTTCTTTTTAGTGCCTCCAGAGAAACCAGTGAACATAAGCTGCTGGTCCAAAAACATGAAAGATCTGACCTGTAAGTGGACACCTGGAAGTGGAGGCGAAGCATATCTGCACACCAACTACACCATGAAATATAAACTGAGGTACAGCGGGGAGAAGTGGCGTCCATAGTGCCTGTAGGAATGAACTCTTGTGGGTCAGAAGTGTTAGGCCAAAACTGTCAAACTGTCGGGCACACTGTTCATAGACTGTCCGAGTACAGATGGCAGCTGGTCTCATGTCATCGGTGGCACATATATCCTACCCTTGACTTTTAACCACCAGCTTTTTTCATGCTGCGACTTGTAGCTCGAGTTTTGTAATTATGAGCATGGGTCTTCATCCGGGTTTTGCAACCTGCGGCTCTGCAGATGTTTTGGACTACTCTCCCATGATCCTTTTCTGTTGACATTGTTGGCTAGGGCTGATGGGAGTTAGTCCACAACACCATGAGAACCCAATGTTTCACACCCCTGGTCAATATATTCCAGCCTGCAAAGTGATGTGGACAGGGAAAAGGAAGCTCTGTTGACATGGGTCCAGTTGGTAACTATGAACTCAGTCACTTTGTTTGCAGAAAAACACATTATCTTCTGAGAGACGCCTGCAAAATTAGTTGGTGGAAATGCAACACAGCATGCTTGTTTTCCTCAGTTTTGGTAGCTGAGGGGGAAACCTGGAAAAACGTTGAATTCCCCTATTTGCGTGCTCATTTGGCAGGCATATAGCAGTGACCAACACAAGAGACCTGTCATTTGAGTGTTAGCTATTTATGGCTACACAGCCATTGCTTTTGCTGTCATCTCTGTAAAACAATTTACATGTCTAGGTTGTGCCATTTCAGGTGCTAGATATTTAAGCCAGTCTCCGCCATTTTGCTCACAGTACTGTTACTCGTAGTGCTCAGTGTTGTCAGCATGGTAAAGTTGCATTGAAGATACACTGGCTATTAAACTGCCTATGGAACTTGAATATTTAATTGAAATGTTTAATGTTAATAGAGTTTGGCCTATATTAAGCTTTTTCTTGACCTTCTTGCCAATCGTATTCAAAGGTTATTCAATATATAAAAAATTCCAGTTTTCTTCCAATCCTACATCGTCGGAGCAGCAAATTCTACCAAGGAACATTTATTACCTTACAAGGAACTGTCAAGATCTTTCTCAGAATCATCCATTGTATCCCAATCACTAAATCTGTTCAATTACCTCATGACTTTCTTCTTGGAGAAGATGCATCCCAGGTAACCTCACTCACTGAACCACCACCTTACTCTACCACCTGAGTGAATTCTCTGAGGTCTCCAATTAGGCAATGGCAAAGGTCATCTGCCAACCAAACCTTCTGCATCATCCACCAACACCTGCAACACACAGATCTTCAAGCTGGCTGGCTGCAATGCTTCTCTCTTAAATAGGAAATTATCTCAAGACCCTAAACATGCCAACAGAAGACTTCTACTAAAACAATCCTAACAAAGACACAGCAACATTGACTATCTACTTGCCAATCCTCTGAAAAGAAACAATATGAAAGATCATATTTCTCACTTCAGAGATCAGGCCCATGCATGTGCTTTAACTCTCCTCGATCATTCCACACCCTTTGCTACAGTTGGTCATTCCATTCTACTTTGATGCCTGGATCAAGTCTACATATAAGATTGCACTGTCCTGCAGTGGCCCCATATCTTTCTTCCAATCCCCATTGATCAGGTCAAACTGTGCCGGCTCATATACCAGAGTTTGCACATTTTCTGTCATATTCTTCAGTGCTTACCATTATAGCCATTATCGCCAATGTTTTTCAATGTCTTCCTTTATCACCTGGCACTAGTCCTAGAGAGACACAATGATAGATGGATGGAAAACCCTCAGATTTATGTCTGCATCTCAGATGGAAGTGGAAAATGGGATCAATTCATGGATTGCCTTGCTGATAATTAACTCTAGATGCAACCAAATTGGCTATGCTCGAAAGCATCAATAAAATAGGTTTGGATTCTTGGTATCAACAATACCACCTCGCTCCCCTTTCGACTGGCTCCAATGCAAATCTACAACCTGGGAATCACCTTCGGAGAGAAGAAATCTTGTAGGCTCAAACTGAAGGGCAAAAAGAAAGAGCTTATGGGGTATGGTATTGAACTCTAGGGTACCCATATTTGGTTGCCATATATGGGCCTGTGAGCCACGCAGTCCCACTGATAAGATGGTTAAAAAAAAGAAATCAGGTTTCTAAATTGGATTGTGATTTCACACATCTTGTTTCTTCCAACAGTGCATGCAAAAGGAGCTACAACTGTGGTTCAGTTTTAACTAGACTGAGGTTACTCTGTCTACTTGAGTTCAACAGATTATAGTGGATAACAACTTCAATTGATTCCGAATAGGGATGTGCCTTAGATTTACCAAAACACTGTGCCAGTCTCACATCCCCCCTTCCTTTATCTCTCCTTTTCGGACCCTTTGTAAAACAGTTCTTACATTTCATGGTGGACTGTGTGGTCCATCACTGATTCCATGGCAGGTGGTCTAGGTTGTTGTTAACTCTGCGCATTCATTGTGTGAGCACCACACACCGTGGGTAATAATAAGCAGCGCTCAGATACCTGAGGGTTCGTAGCGCTATATAAATGCCTAATTATTATTATTATTATTATTATTATTATTATTATCATCCCTTCAGAATCCTTCACTCCTCTGCCAGACTGCAGGTGGTTATCGCTCATTCTCTTTGTGCCCATATGGGCAAAGATCTCTTTCTTCTCTGGCGCCTGCTCTGTGGAACTCTCTTCCCCTTCCCTGGGCACTATGAAAAATGGTACTTCTTTCATCTCTTCCTGATGAACTGCTTTTTCTCAGCTACATTTTAAATGATGTATGTTGTATTACTGGAATTTCTACGGCGCAATACTGCCATTTGCATTGTCTTTGGGCTCTCTGGCCTACCTGAAAGAGAGCGGGATTGGTCAGGTTAGTGTGGAGCCCGAGGACCTCTTCATCCAAACCTTCCATCCTGGTGGCCGTTGATTGATCTGGTGGGCAACTTTCAGTTTGCCCTCTCTCCTTATCCCTCTTTGTGACATGCGAGTAGTCTGTCTACAGGTAGTGGAAGTTATAAAAAGTAACACAATAAAAAAATTAAAACAAATGTGCAAATTGGAGCTGAGCATTGTTTGAATTTTGTGCATTTTGCGTGTGCATACCTGTACTTTTTTTTAGTGTAAATCCATTAGGGAATAAACAATCGTATTATGAATTCGGCCCTCTAGCCCTAGTTTTGGCCTTTCCTTAAGCATGAGAGAAAGTCTATATTTTCGTCTCCAGAAATTTTACAAATTAGTTTCAGCATGGTTCTAGTAAGAGAAAGATTGTTACGTGGCATGCCGCGAATTGAATAAAATATATTGTTTTGCTGTACATTTCGCTCTTCAACTTTACTTTTCAGATTTCCCTGTAGGGCACAAAGGACACCTACCCCCCAAACCTGGTGATGGGACAATGGGGTCACTTGCTCCCATTCTCACTCGCTCAATCTCAGACAGATACAAGAATTAAACATTAGCAAAAACAAGTGTAAACACATTTTACCCTCATTACCAAACACTGTTCCTCCACATATCCCAATTATGCCACATACACATTTGCGCACATTTCCATACATTTTCCTTCACTTTAACACCTCACATTCAACGCATCCCCAGAGAACGTTCAGGTGTCACAAAAGTTTCTAAAACAACTTTGACATTTTGCGTGCAAACACATTAAATTAAAGTTTGTAGGATTGTTCCTCTTCCTATTCAGAAGTCTCGCTTGAAACACGCCCTTAATATTCCCCTGGCACCACCTACCTTTCCACGTCTGAGGGGAAATTAAACATGCTTTTGTTATCTTATTGGGTTTTACAAAGCGCACTGCTGCCCTTTAAAGAAAAAAAAATGGGTTGGCTTTGGTTAGCATGTAGTAAAGGAATAACACGCATAACAAAACATTAAAAGGCATAACAAGGCATGAGAAGACCTTTAAATTGTGTGTAACATATTGCAATATACCCCAATAGAAACGTTATAAATCCTTTTACAAGTCACACATAAGTCCTTTTGTCATAAGGACCAATACTGAAGCTGATAATAGACCTATCTGCGTTAAAATATCCACTTTGTAGAGGGTTTAAGCACTTTTGGATCACCAGCACTTCCGGGAACTAAAGATAATACCTGGTCTGGAAACAAAGAGACATGATACGAATACACTTAAACACGTGGTAAAGTACTTAGTTTTCCGAAACCATTCTAATTTGGTATTTTAGTCCATTTGTATTTGTGTTTGGTAAAGTGCACACCTAACACAACAGAGCGCTGTACACGAGTCAGAGAGAACAAGATGGATACATTTATAAGACAATCCATCCACAGAGTGCTAGTAAACCAGGCTCAGTGGATCGATCGTAAGTCACATTGAGATGATCATGCAAGGGGCAGGGGAGCCTGGTCTAAAATTCCACGAACATAATGTAACAAAACCTAAGCATTCTCTAGAAAGCACGTCTTAAGTTCTGGTGTGAACTTCCGGAGCATTGGAGAGGTCCTGATTGCAACCACAGTGGTGTTCCGGTATGCTGGGGAATATCAAGAAAAGGCCTGTTACCTGGTCTTCTCCCTGCGTGCCAGTTTTATTTTAAGACCTGCAGTGGTCTGGCTCCTGGAGGGCTGTGTAGCACCAGAGTTGGTAAGTTCGGCAGCAATGTAGCCAGACATTCGGGCGGTGGTTGCCTTGTATGTGATAAAGGCGATTTTTACGAGAACCCTGGTGGTGACAGGGAGCCAGAGTCGGTCATACAAAATGGGGGTGATGTGGTTGAATTTCTTGGAACCTGCAGTGAGGCATTCCACAGCATGATGGACTGCTTTGGGAAAGGCGAGGCGTACGGCAGGAGGGGCCAGTGAGGAGAGAGTTTCCTCTACCAATACGTGCAATCATGAGGGCCTGTACCGCAGCCCAGAAGTCCTGTGGCAGGAGGAGCACTGTGGGGTGATACCAAGCCGTCTGAGACCTTTAGTCCATATGCTGCTGAAGATGTTACAGTCTACAATGACACCACGCTCACCAACCCTCTGGGGACCGCCAACTCTGACATAATCACACTGGACATCCTTGATGTGGGTAAGGATTGAGAGCCTGCTCCGCGTTCCTGTTTCTGTCTATTTGTAAATACCTGAGGAATTTATCGGTGGAGACGTGTTGAGGAGTGAACCCATCCCGCTGCATGTCATTCAGCCATCCTTGGATGATTCCCTGTTTGAAAGGGTGAAGAACGGCCTAATTACAAATCTCAGTATCCATCACCTTGTTAAATGATGGCCCAGATCTCAGAACATAATCTCAATGACACACAGTCATATGGTCATCTTAACACATGGGCATTGTGACACCGTCTGTTGTCGTTGGATAATGGTCTGCACGCTCCTCAAAGCTGCATGCTGTGTCCCTCTAGGCCTGTTATTATTGTTAGAGTGACTCTGTCAGGCCCGCTGTTATTGACATGAAAGAAGCAGTGGTCGTTGGGAATTTGACTAATTTAATGAAAAGCCATTCAGTCTGTGCTTTTAACTGTATCTTTGTCTATGAGAAGCCCTGTTTATAAATCTTTTAATCTACACGCTGATCTGACAGTATCACTCAAGAGTTGGCCTTTCCTTATTATCAGCTTCTATTTGATACTTAAGTGAAGAGGGCAAGAGGATTTCTTTCATTTTCACTATGTTCTTATTGTAGGGAGAAAAACTCTGGCATCCAGTTGTTAGTAGAACCGTCAGAGAGACCCTGTTATAGGAGTCCTCATGAAGCGGGGATTACAAAGCAAGGAACAGATAGATGACCCTCCTGTGTGGAGGAGCTAGGATCCATGGAAGGAGTTTCGCCCAGTCAGGCACTGCACACTAGTTTTAGGATGACGGCATTACAGCAACAGGTAACCTGACTGTACACTGAAAGATGCGAAGAAAGGAAGATTGGCGGTCAATGCCAGGAGGGTATACGGCACTAACCTTTGAGGGGATGAGGGCGACCAGGTAAAGACTGGGGAGATTGCTGCTAACAAATCACACCTCAAACTAACCCTTTTTACCATAGGCCCCAAGCGCGGGCAACCTTTAGTCGCAAATAATCATGTATGCGGTTACATTTATTGAAATACCATACCATTACCGTTTTCACTCAGGACAGAACAAACCACCCTCCTCCCCAACCCATCACTTTAGGAATATTAGCAACATTATCATTGTGCAAAAAGGTCCAGCATGCAGTTACTGGCGATAGATTCTCACTTTGCTAACTCTGAACACCATAAGTCAAAGCTGCCGAGGTGGTGGTTCGATCTGCAAAGATTTTAAGTTCCAAAGACTGCCTCCTACAGCCCCTCCTCTTTTCTTAAGTAAGTGTATTGGCAGAGCAGCAGATTGATGTAGGTGCCAATTACAACTCTGAGAGTGTACTGGTCTCTGGGTGACACTTGTGAAAAGACAAACCCACATACCGACATGCGCCTCCTCCTGTATCCCCGCTCAGGAGAGTGGTGTGGCGTGGGCCCAGCCTCTGTCCCTGTCCCCTCTGGTTCCTGCTGTAGGCCCCAGATAGAGCACATAGTGGTGAGTATCCGCCATCCCCTGTCTATAATAGCAGTACTTCTCAGCAATGAATTTTAATAGCACTGTGATTTTGATGAGAATTCCAGCGCCTTGAAGCACTTCTGATGGGACGGTGGCTCGGGGTGTTCTTCCATTCCTCTCGTTCCTCAAATCCACCTCTTTACTTCGATGTGTGGCAGGAATTTCTGGCAAAGAAATCTTCCACTTTATTTTCAGAAAACATTGACTAATGGAAACATTGATGATGATGTTAAAATTGATATTTAAGTTTATAATAGTTTGTATATTAATATATCAGCAAGCCTAAGTGCAGAATAGAATGAGAACTGATGCCAAATATGTTGATTCTATTCATTACCATTTGAAATATTTTTCGTAAAAAATAAAATCACAAAAATTATGTTTCGGAATTGTAAAGACAAATTAGAAAATATCTCTACACATATTATATTCAGTTTTGAGTGTTCTGCTCAAATTTAAACTGGTCGAATTCTTTTTCCTGCTTTTTTTCCCAATTTATTTTATTACCAAAAGTGGGTGGAGGCCCCCGCACCTCTCTATATATATTATTTTCGGTTCTATGTGACTGACTCAAATTTAAACAGTTTGAATTCTTTTTTACTGCATATTTTACCAATTTCTTTTATCGCCAAAAACGGGCAGAGATCGCCCGCACATCCAGCCTTTCTACATGCCTGACCCCTAACCCACCATCTATTTGCGGTAAAAAGAGAAATAAATGTGGTCAAAAATGCAAATCTGCTTGAAGCTAAAATATATTGCAATAGATTCATCCAAATGTGCAACCTAAATCATGTTCCCACGCTTGGCTGTATTCACATATCTCTATATGTTTTTGTTTCCAGATGGTACGGGCGGGATAACACATGCCTGGAATATCACACCATGGGACCATACTCCTGCCACATTCCCAAAGATCTGGCCCTTTTTACTCCGTATGAGATCTGGGTGGAGGCCACCAACCGTCTGGGGTCCGCCAACTCTGACATAATCACGCTGGACATCCTTGACGTGGGTAAGGATTGAGAGCCTGCTCCGCTTTTATGTTTCTGTCTATTTGTTTGCAATTGGCCATGAAGTCATAAAATAGTCCACATTATGCCAATGGCTTCATCGATGAGCTTGCATAGACAGGGTTATGGTTTAATGCAGATTCCTTTATTTGGGGCGCCACCTCTAAGGAACCGCGTTTTTGGCATAGTAGGGCGATGAATGCAGTTTTGAGCTGTCCAGCAAGACCAGGAAAGGCCCATCTCCCAACTGTGAGTTAGGCTGGAACTCCTCTTGGAACACTGAGAGCCCTGTATGACACACCTGCTTAGTAAAAGTAGACAGAGTTCGCTCGTACATGGGTCTAGAAATTCCAGGACTTGCATTTTCATTGGCAGTCAGAAGTAAGAAACCAGTTTGTGATTGGTTGGCATGTTGCGGAAGATCCACAGTACTTTTGCTATCCTAACAACACTATATCGCTATATAAATGAAAAGTATAGTGGCAATTTTTTTGTCCGAATTAAAGAGTGATTAAGCCAAATGTCTTTTTAAAAAATGATCCTCTAAAGTCCCAAAGTCTGTAACTACTGATGCACACAAAAGGGCAATATGAGGAGGGGTGTGAGTGTTTTCTGGATGATTTCTATCTAGGTGGCACATGAGAAGGTATGGAACTCATTGGTAACCTGACCTTTTTTTTTGACACAGTGACCACTGACCCACCCAAGGATGTCCACGTCAACCGGGTGGGGGATTTGGAAGATCAGCTGAGTGTGCGCTGGAGCTCACCGCCGGCACTCAAGGATTTCCTGTTTCAGGCAAAATACCAAATCCGGTATAGAGTGGAAGACAGCTCTGAATGGAAGGTGAGAAGGGGGATAGGGATCGAGCTATTGAAAGACAGTGCGGGTCCCTTACCATTGCTTACCATTACATTGCTGCAATACTCTCACGCCTCAGGCAGGGATAAGAAGATCATCAAAGGGAAAAGAAGATGAGCCTGTTAAAGAATACAGTGGCACAATGAGTCCAAGTTACGGGCGCGCGGCGTCCCCACACTACCGTGATCCTGCCGCAAACCATTGTAATCTGGTACTTTAATCCCACCCATTGAACTGAAGAATTGAAGTGAACCAAAACTGTAAAAGCCAAAATACGCTGCTTTGTTAACTCAAAGTAAAAGTTTAGCTACTAAAAATCTGATAGCAATATTGGCACACATGCTTTGAAACCACTGAAAATCATTCAGGAAGCATTTCCATCAATTTGAGCCTGACAGTGCCATTATTATTATTATTATTATTATTATTATTATTATTATTATTATTGTTATTATTATTATTATTATTATTATTATTATTATTATTTAATTTATTGAGTGTACGCCTGGATATGGGAAGCAACAGAACGCTTTACAATCATAGGGGGAAGTAGAAAGTTAGGGTGCATCTAAACAAGGGAGTAGGGATCTAGCGGGAGAGAGGGCAATAGTCAGCAATGGTTCCACAAGTGACCAGGGGAGGAAACAGTGGGCATCAGATCAGCCAGTCTTAAGTAGGTTGGGGAGTGGACAGTGTATGGACCTAGATGTTATGGTGGACCACTGCTTAAAGTGGAGGGTCTTAAGCTCCTTTCTGAACTGTAGATGCGAGGATAGACAGAAAAGATCATCCACATGCAATTCTGTCCAAGCCTGCATCAGTGCTGGCTTTTCACCTCATGCAGAGAAGACGCTGCCTAGAAATCTGGGCTTCCCCTTTCCATATACAGTGAACATTTATGTTGGTCCCTTCCTGTAATTGCAGAGACAAGCTAACAAATGATGGAATTCTGTACCAAGAAAATGAAAACAATAGGCGCAGCAGTCAGGAAGAATTAGACATGACACCTATAGCACATTTTTCGTTCTCGGCTAATCAAAGCCCGGGTTGGAACATTGTCACTCGTACAGATGAAAATGAGGATGGCGGTTTGATATTTATACTTTAGTCGAAGGGTAGATAAGCCTTAAAATGGAGCAATCCAATCATGCAGGCATCATTAAAGTAATAGCTCCAATCAGAAAAAAAGCAGGAAAAGAGAACTCATGTTGCTTAACGCTCGTCGTTTGGGGTTCAAATTAATTTCAATCATGGGCGCTTGTGTTGAATAATTTCACCTCAATCCGAAACTGAATAAAGGTCTCAAATCCGACAAAATGTAATAAATGAAAACGAAACTAAATTAAAATCAATTAATTCAACAGAAAAAGCTCCCAAAATGTCACCCTCATCGAGTCAACATGTGCTAATTTCTATCTTTGAAACCATTTTCAGTTCCAGCTCCAACTTGTTCGAACCAAACCGCCATTGTTGGTATATGTTTACATTTTATTTGATCCGGGTCAACCATGCCTACTGTAGGGTACACTATTTTCTTGTTTGTACTGTAAGGGTGTAGAAGAAGGAGACTAACCCACAGGTGGCATGATTGTTGACACAGGGCCTCATCATGAGTTGGGTGGTAGCCCTTAAATGCAGCGGTAACGGTATTACACGAGTTGGGTGATAAATGGACTGTTACCGATGGGGAATGGGGGTTTACTGTTAATGCCCAAACTGTGACGCTATTACAGTTGGCCGGTATTACAGCTGGGATAAAGCCCAACTCGTGATGAGGCCCACAGACTTTTTTTTGTCCAAAAAATAAAGAAGAAACCTATCTCTCCCTAACTCTAAGGGGGTTTCCCTACCTCAAATAAGGAACTTGGGAATCTGTCAGAATGCCCCAGTAAATGAAAAAGAGTCCACCATCGTGTTGCAAAATGCATACTTCTATCCCTTACACTATTAAGTAAACTAAAGAGATACTGGGTCTTCTTGGTCCAGGTGAATGACTCCCTTCTTCCGGACACTCGATTATAGTTCCACTTGGCAGGTGGGAACTGTGCCTGAGAGAGTGACTCCCTTCTCCAGGTCTCAGTTCCTTTCCAGAATATAACACAGAGTTCCAGCTTGAGATGCTGTGCACTTTTTAGTTCTAACTCAAAAGTACCAACTCCAACTCATTCCTTATTGTCCATACTTTTCTTCACTACTTGGTTCCTGGGGAATGCCTCCCTTCTCCAGGTATCTTGTTCTCAATACTTTTGCCATGCAAGGGGAATGACTGCTTCCCATGGGTTTCTTCTAACTTGTTTTCATGGTGCACAACACCAGGGGGTATGGCTTCTTCCCCCTGTTCACTCTTGGATTCACAGTACACAACACCAGGGGGTATGGCTTTCTTTCCCTGGTCTCTCTTGACCTTTTGTCACACTTCACGGATGTTGGGGGCATGACACCAGGGGAATGTCTCCCTTCCCCTGGCCTTTCTCAGGCTTTTGCTTTGTTGTCAGCTGCTCCAGTGGCTCGGGTAGGCAGACCTGGTACATGTTCTTGCGCCTGAGCTTTCTTCTTCTTCTGTTCTGGGTTTGTCAGTGCACAGCGGACCAGAGAGGGATGCCGTTGTTCCTCCAAGTGTGTCTTGATCAGTAGCTTCAGCTTCTTTGTTTGCTGTATGAGTGCTTTGCTCACGGTTCCTTGAAGGAGTGTTCTGACATCTGTGTCAGTCCTTCTTCCATCTTTAAGCCACTGGGAATTCGAAAGCTAGAATGTTCAATCCAATTCTCATGATGATTTATGCTGGCTCTGCGCCTCCTCTTCATCTCAATGTATTGCATGGGCATTCACTGGAGTCAACCCTACTCTTCTTCATCACAATAATGGGGTTTTCACTGATCTTACAAACATATATAGCCGAGGATACTTGATTAGAGGAAGGTAAGGAAGGAGGTAGGAAGGAGGTGTGTGTGAGTTGGGAATACCATGTACCATGTGACAGGTCGTCACTAGCCCCATAAGTGGTTTCCCTCCCCATGAGATCCACCCACTGAGTACCACCACCAGGTGGACAATTGGGTAGCGGCCTCACCTCCTTGGCCTTCATGGGAAGGGGTTCCTCCTAGGGGAAAAGAGACGACAGCTGGGATCCGACACATACCCTTTCCCTAATGCCATTGGCTTCCTCATCTCCTACAGGAAAATGGGAGAGGAAATCCACGTTCTCTTGCTTCTTCCCCTTACGATGTTCTACACTGAGACAATAGGGTTGGAGATCGAGGAACCACTTAATATTTTTGGATTTTAATACTTTTGGAGACTTAGCCATGTGAGAGGTTAACTGTCCATGACTAAACTGAATTTCCTATGCTGAGGTAATATTTCAGGTAACCTATGGCCCACTTTATAGCTAATGCTTCCAACTCGATGGTTGCATAGTTTCTCTCTCTTGGAAAGAGTTTCCAGCGGATGTAAAGCACAGGATTTTCCACACCATCGTATTCCTGTGACAATACTGTCCCTAACCCAACTTCAAAAACGTCCGTTTGGAGGATAAACTCCTTGTTAAAATTGGCCACTTTTAACACAGGTTCACTACAAAGGATTGATTTTAAGATATCAAGGAATACCTGATCTTCTTTGTGCCATTTACATTTTTTTGGCTCTATGTTCTTTAGTTTGTGTGTCAGAAAGGAGGTAATGGTTAAGTAGTTAGGGATTAACCTCCTGTAATAACCCATTAGGCCTTGGAAAGCTTTGGAAAACCTTTTTTTTTATTTTCGGAGTGGGAGTTTCTTGTACAGCCCTAACCTATACGGTTTGAGGAGCCCATTTCCAACAAAGAAAATTTATATTTAACAGCCGATTGGGCTAGGTGGCATTTCTTAGGGTTGGTTGGTTTTAAGACCCATTCTTCTCAAGGCCTGTGTGATTTCTTAAAGGTGAAATACATGTTCCCTCCAAGTATTACTGTGCACTGCATAAACTGGAATATGGACACAGCCTGATCCATTTGTCTTTGGCACGTAGCAGGGATGCCATGCAGTCCAAATGGTAAGACTTTAAAATGAAATAGTCCCATGGGGTGGCAAAGGCTGTTTTCTCTTTGTCCTCTGGGTTTATTGTGACCTGCCAATAGCCCTGGGTCAAATTAATCATGGAGAGGTGTACGGTGCAGCCCAGTCGATCAATGAGGTTGTCAATCCTAGGCATGGAATATTTGCCAAACTGGGACACTGCATTAAATTTCTGGTAAGAGATTAAGCAAGCTGGTAACCAATCGAAGGCCATTTTTGAGGTGGTCTCGAGATTTCGTAAACCGGCTTGCATGGACATAAATACAGCCGCATCTTAGGAGCAGGCAGATAAATTTAATATTTTCTTTAAAGAAAAGATAACTACTATCTTAGAGAATGTAGAACAAGGAAGGGCCCCTAGATGTGAGAACATTTTTTAGGAAGAAAGAGAACAAGAGAAAACAAAACAAGGAGAGACAGCTTTCCAGATCCAAATGGTGGACGAAAAGATGATCTGTACGCTCTTTAGTCAACTAGAGCCCACAAATGACCTGTCATGTAGGATACCAGCATATGTGGCCAAAAGTTTAGCAAATGAACTTACACCATTTATTAAGACTTTTGTGAATAGGTTTCTACAAGACTCTAAAGTGCCTAAAGCTTAAAAAAAAGCATTAATGTAGCCACTGTTAAAAAAAAACAATTTAGATCCGGAAATAATGAAGAACTTTTGACCGGTGGCAAACTTGATGTGGCCAACAAAAATATTGGAAAAAGTGGCTTGTTCCCAATTCCAAGCATTTGTAGACAAGGAAGAACTGTTGGACAACCTTCAGTCGGGATTTCGCCCGAATCCCGGCACAGAGTCAGCGCTGCTGACCGTACATGACGATTTGTTAAAAGCTGCGGATGGGGGAAGATCAACAGTAGTGTGATGCTGGACCTGTCCACAGCCTTTGACACCGTGAATCATCAGATAATGGCACAATAGATAGGGCAAGTGGGAAAAGCATCTAAAGAAGTGGTGAGATGGTTTGAATCAATCCCTAAAGATAGATCGCAGAGGGTCATATTTGATGGATTTATCTCTCAGATGGTTGAGCTGGAATGTGGGGTTCCCCAGGGTTCCTCCCTATCCCCCCTCATTTACAATCTGTACTTTCGCCCAGTCTTCTGAATATTTAAGAAGTATGGCCTGTTGTTTCATTCATATGCAGGTGACACACAGCTATATATGGAACTCCAGAACAGTCGGGATGCTTTCGAAAGAATCAATCAATGCATGGAAGAAATCAAGGAGTGGATGACTAATAACCACCTACAACTAAACGCAGAAAAGACAGAAATTATATTGTCTGGTCCAAAGAATAAAATGTATCCGGAAAGACAAAATCCTCCTCCACGGATGTTAGGTGAACAATTGCAGTATGCTAAAAAAGTCAAAAACTTAGGCTGCTGGTGGCAGGAGAATTTGGGAAGTGAGAGCCAGGTGGGAGCAAAGGTAAAAACAGTCCATGTTGCACTACGATCCTTACGGAGTGTACTACCTTACATTCCAATGGAAGAAAGGGTGGCTGTGCTGGGGGCAATGACTAACCCCCACTTGGATTACTGCAACAGTTTGCTAGCGGGAATCCCTCAAAAACAAATGGATAGACTTCAAAGAGCACAGAACGCAGCAGTTAGAGTAATCGGGAACCTTAGAAAACTAGATCATGTGTCAGCAATGCAAAGATCCATCCACTGGTTGTTGGTGGAGGATAGAATTAATTTTAAGACAGTATGCCTAGTCTTTAAATATTTGAAAGCGCTTGCACCCGCATATTTGGCTAATAAGATTACATCATATCATCCCAAAAGGAACCTAAGCTCAAAGGATAAACTCCTTATCTGTACTCCTCGAGCTAAATGTGTATCAAGAGGATACAAAAGCTTCAGAGTCTTCGGCCCTAAAGTTTGGAATGAACTTCCACTGGAAATCAGAAAGTGTGAAACGTTGGACATCTTTAGGAAGAAATTGAAAACTTTCCTATTTAAGGATGAAAGTGGTAGAATTAGAACTCTACCCTTGCTCTTCCTCTTGTTTCATGGCTCTAGCCTTACTTGTCATCTGCACCCGAATACGGTTTACTCTGTCTGGTGCGCATTTTAAATCCTTCAAAAACAAAAACAAAAAATCTACACAAAACCTTCACAATTGATCAGGTTTTGCCACCAGGCCTATTGGCAAGGACCAAGGACTTTGGGAAGGTTCTATAAATCTGTAGCCAACATCTTCTCCACCTCCTGTAGAACTATATCTTTGTGCGCCACTGGAATTCTATATGGTTTTAAATTGATGACTTTATCTGGGGGAGTGTGGATGTGATGGAAAACTCCTTTTTCCTTTCCAGGTTCACAGCTGAAGGCATCCAGGAACTGGGTCAAAAGGTCTTGAATGTCTTGTTTATTGGACAGAGAAAGATCAGCAGGCATTAGATTAACCTCATCTATTTCTTCAGAAAAAAGACTAGCCATTACTATGGATGTGGATTCAGCAGCATCTTCCCTCCACTTTTTCAAAAGTGAATTAATGTGGTAGATTTGGGTTTTGGCTCCCCAGACTGGTTGGGAAACACAGTAATTAAAAGGGCCTCTCCATTTTATGATTTAATACGGTCCGTACCAAGGGGAAAGCATTTTGTGCCTCGGGGTGGGAAGTAGCACAAGGACCTTCTGGCCAATAGAGAAGGATTGTGTGACAGCCTTTCTGTCATAGTTAGTTTTCTGCTGTTCTTGGGTCTTGCTCAGGTCAGAGTGGACTATGGATCTTACCATTGCCATATGCTCCTTTAGACGCTGGGCATTTTGGGAAAGTGGTAATATGGCCTTCTCCCTTTCCTTCAAGTTCTCCCTCTGTCTAAAACATCTTGTGGATCTCACCCGTAAAGAAGTTGAAAAGGTGAAAAGCCTAGGGAGGCTTGTGGAGCCTTTCTAATCACAAACAGGTTCCAGGGTATCTTCATATCCTAATCCCTCCAATCAGCTTCAACCAACTTCTTAAGGACGCATTTTAGTGTTTTGTTAAAGTACTCCACTAGACCCTCCGTCTGAGGATGATATATGGATGTTCTGATGGTTTTGATCTGGAGGATTAGTTTAATCTCATCCATGATTGGGCTCATGAATGTTTCCTGTTGATCTGTTAGGATCTCTTTAGAGCATTACACCGGAGATAAGAAGAGGATACAGTGTTTAAGTATCTGTTGCAAGGTGTTGGTTCGCATGGGGAAGGTCTTTGGATGGCATGTGGCTTAATCCAATATTACCAATATACATTGGTTACCCAATTTTGAAGATTCCAAGGGTCCTAAAATATCCATTCCAATACGAGAAAACGGGGCATCAATAATTGGGAGGGGCTGCAAGGGAGCTGGTGGAGGATTGTGTGGGGTGGTTAAAGTTAACACAATGTTTTGGCCAGTAGAACTTGCTTATAACTTGCCGTTGGGTCTTAGCGGTCCACAAAAATCCTATTGTAAGATGTGCATGGGCAATTTATAATACCATGCTTGATGGTTTTGGGTACCACTATTTGAGAACGAGGGGTCCCATCTAGACTGCTGTCTCCCTGGTACAACAACCCCTACCTGTAGAGACTGGTAGGGGGTGTCTGTACTTCCGCTCTCTATATGGTAGAGGAGAGGCACAGAGGACCCCAGCCAAGATTCTCTATTTGGTAGCAATGGACTAGGAATCAAGGCCTAGCTTCTCAGGAGGTGATGCGGGCTGGTTCTTAAGTACAGTGAAGTCCCCAAACCCCCACAAAGGAATGTCCACACACTGTATTACTGAAAACCCAGTCTTTATATAATTAATATTCAAAGGTATGTACACGATCACAATAACGCACTTTATACTCCGAAGTCAACAATGATAAATATATACAATTCTAAAGTGGTACCACCAATGTTATCGAATCTCATTAAAGTGCATCAACTGTACGGTTAAAATGTCACACAGATCAATAACGAGGAAACCAGCAATAGAGATAGGCAGGAACGTAAGATGGTTGAAATGGTAGTCTTATTTCCTCCTATTAAGGTTTTACCCCCCCCAATGTACCTGGTGGAGTAGAGTTCTCCAAAGATGCGTCGACCGATCCTTCTCGAGTGACTCCCTTTAAAGCAGGAGCCACGGATCGTCAAGAGGCGTCGAGGAACTCGGCGTTTGGTGTCGGGGAATCAACGGCCCTTCTTGAGTGCTCTCCCTTTAAGGCAGGAGTCACGGGTCATCGAACGTCCGAGGGAGAACAGATTGAACTACGGCGGTGAAGTGGCAGTTTCGTTCCTAGCGGTGCTCGTCGACGACAGAGCATTGGCGTCCTGCAAGGAAGAGGCGTGCGGGGCACCTCGGTGATGATAGTTCTGGACCGCAAAGAGATGATGAAGAACTGTGGCCCAGCAAGGGCGTCGAGTCGTCGGCGTCTCTGTGGTCTTTAGGTGGCGGGAAACCCACTGGCGGATGCTCCTCGGCGCGTCAACGCTCAGGTCTTCTCGAACGGGATAAAGCGGGCGACGATTCAGACGAGAGCGTCCGATGATCAAAATGAAGTTCTTAGGCAAACGAGAGCACGGCGGCTCCGGTCGGCGACAGCGGTCGTCGACAGTGGCGGACAACAGTCCGAGTGCTTCTCTTTGAGATTCCGCGGCAGTTCCCATCTCGGGTCGGCAGCCTGTCGAAGGTCTGTCTACCAGGTAGCTTTGGCAAAGATCAGCTGGTGCACGATGGTCCCTCGTAGCTCGGGAAGAGGGCGCCTTACCAGGTCCTCTCTGGGTCAGTCCTTGGAGGCACAGCAGCTTTCAGATTGTGAAGGAGAGCAACAGCAATTCTTCTCGTCCAGCAGGGCTTCAAGGTCAAGCTTCAGTTACTCCAGTTACTCATCTTAGTGGACTTCAGCTTCTGAACACGATTCCTAGCAGTGAGAGGTCCCCAGATATACTGTTGATCTCCCATGACCCGCTGGGTCACACTCAAGCATCCAATCACGACTAAGGGCATTCATGCAGGCAGGCAGCCAATCAGGCACACAAGGTATTCAGGCCATTCACTTCTCTCCAGACACTCACAACAAGTTATGTGTATTGGTACAAGTACCGAGCTATTCAACACTCCAAGCTGCATTCATACCGGTTTGGGGCAGGGCTGTCTCAGTCATTGTGTCAACCACCAGATACTAGACATCCACAGCACAGAATGCATATTCGTCACACACTCTATTCACCCAGGTCCCACCCACAGGAGGTACCCACAACATACATCACCGGGAAGGCTCCAGCTAGTCTGGCCGGGCCTTCACAACAACACCATATGTGGCACTTCCATCCAACAGCCAGTCAGGGGGAAGGGACAGAGTCAGGGCTTCCCAGGACTTTGGAAAAACAAGGTAATGGGTAATAGAAAGCAAGAGGCCACAGGGGCCATTTTGTTTTCCATCAGGAATCAACTGATCCCAATGGCAGGGCCGGGGTATCCTAAAATGGAGGATACTCCGCGCACCTGTTAAATTCAGCATGGACCTGCCACCAGCCCATACACTGCTCTGCGGGCCACCCACAGGTGCCCAACAACATACACTAGGGGAACAGGGTTGCACCCCCACCCATGGGTGCCATAAGGGTATCCCACGGGTCCGTTCACCAAACCAAAAGAGAGAGAGCTGCACTGCCAGGAGTCCCACATGGACTCCTGCGCGGATAACACGACCGAACACACGATAAAATGCAGTAAAGGACAAGGATACGGAGGCCCTGTCCCTCCGATGTATTTCCAGCATCACAGTCGCCCCCCCCAGACAGAGGTGGAGGGTGCCTAATCTCCCACAGGATAGACACCCTCATCCAGATGGTCAACATACCTTCTGGAAAGGCCATCTGCATTATCGTGACTCTTCCCTGGTCTGTGCTCTATGGTGAAGTCTAGCCCTTGCAGGCTAATGGACCACCTGAGCAGTTTCGGGTTCTCACCCTTCATCTGCATAAGCCACTTCAGGGGCTTATGATCTGTTTGGACCTTGAAGGTAGACCCTGTAAGGTAGGGCCTAAAACGCCTAAGGCTCCAAACTATACTAAAACACTCCTTTTCAACAGTAGCCCACCTAAGTTCTCTACCCTTGAGTTGTCTACTGATGAAAATGATAGGATGTTCTCTCCCTTTGTCATCTAACTGGGACAAGACAGCTCCAATTCCGGTGTCGCAGGCATCCGTCTGGATGATAAAGGGTCGGCTCTAGTCAGGCGCACACAACACGGGTGCCCTACACAGACTTTCTTTGAAGCCATCGAAGGCCCTCTGACAGTCTTCAGTCCAATTAACCTTCCTAGGCTGTTTGGGTGAATTCAGAGCTGTCAGTGGTGCAGCTATGGTTCCATAGTCCGCCATGAAATTGCGATAATACCCGGTGAGGCCCAAAAAGGCTCTCACCTGGGTTTGAGTAGTGGGAGTCTCCCAGTCATGTACATCCTGTACCTTACTGGGGAGAGGTTGGATTTGACCCCCTCCTACCTCATGACCAAGATACGTGACTTTCCCCTAAGCTATCTGGCACTTGGTGGCCTTGATAGTGAGGTTAGCCCTTTTCAAGGCCTGCAACACCCTACCCAGATGTGTTAAGTGCTCTTCCCAAGTGGAACTGTAGACGGCAATGTCGTCTAAATAAGCCACACAAAAGGCTTCCAGCCCACTGAGAGCATGATTGACCAATCTCTGGAAGGTGGCAGGGGCATTCTTCAACCCAAAAGGCATGACCCGAAACTGGTAGAGTCCCTCTGGTGTTGAGAACGCCGTCTTTTCCTTGGCATGGTCCGTCAGAGCTATTTGCCAATAGCCTGAGGTAAGGTCAAAGGTGCTCACAATTTTGGCAGCACCTATGGTGTCCACGAGCTCATCAGCCCTGGGCAATGGGTGCGCGTCAGTTTTGGTGACGGCATTGACTCCTCGGTAGTCCACACAGAACCTCCAATCCTTGGTACCGGCCTGGGAACTTGCCTTGGGGACAAGGACCATGGGACTGGACCAGGGACTGGTTGAGGGTTCAATAACACCCAGATCCAACATCTTGGCGACCTCAGCCTGGATGTGGTTCTTAACCGTATCTGACATTCGGTAGCTCCTGCTTTTGACAGGCACGCTGTCACTAGTGTCAATCTCGTGCTTACACCACGGTGTAAGGCCTGGCGTCAGCGAAAACAGAGAGGCATACTGCTGGAGCAAAGTCCTGCAGGCCCTCTGCTGCTCGGTTGTCAAATCTGGAGAGAGATGCACTCCCTCCACTGAGCCATCCTGAGGGTTGCTATGCAGAAAATCAGGAAGGGGCTCACTCTCATCCTCTTCTTGCTCTGAAGCCAGCAAGGGACATGAGACTTCGGCTCGCCTGTGGAAAGGCTTGAGCCTATTAACATGGAATACCTGAGGGGCTACCGCTGGGATTCCCATGTCAACCAGATAATTGACCTCGCCCATCTTGGAGATTATCCTGAAGGGTCCCGTCTACTTATCTGCCAATGCTCGAGGCTTGGTAGGCTCCATCACGAGGACCTCCTGTCCCGGAGTCCAATCCACTTGCGATGCTTTAAGGTAATGCCAGTATTTGTTCAATTCCTGGCTGGCCTTGGGATTCGCTGTTGCTTGACCCATCATCTGTGTCATCCTCCGTCTGAGACCTAACACATAGTCCCCCACTTGCTTGGCGGGACCGGGAGGGGTGGCTTCCAAACCTTCTCTGATCAAGGCAAGGGGCCCCCTCACGGGATGTCCAAAGAGTAACTCAAAGGGGCTGAAACCAACACCCTCTTGAGGTACCTCTCTGTAAGCAAACAGCAGGCATGGCAGGAGGAGATCCCATTTCCTCCTTAGGGGCTCTTCCAAAGCACCTAGCATGCCCTTGAGAGTTTTATTAAATCTCTCAACCAGCCCATTGGTCTGGGGGTGGTAAGAGGTGGAGAAATTGTAAGTTACCCCACATTCTTTCCACATGGTTTTCATGTAACTAGACATGAAGTTGGATCCTCTGTTAGAGACAACCTCCTTGGGGAATCCAACACGGGTGAAAATGCCCAGGAGAGCCCTGGGGACCACCTTGGCAGTTACAGTCCAAAGGGGTATAACCTCAGGGTACCTGGTGGCATGATCTACCAAAACCAGGATGAACCGATGTCCACCTGACGTGGGAGGGTCAAGGGGGCCGACAATGTTGATGCCCACCCTCTCAAATGGTGTGCCAACCACTGGCAATGGCTGCAGTGGGGCAATGACACTGACTCCAGTCTTGCCAGACAACTGACAAGTTGGGCAGGTCCTGCAGTGGGACTCCACTTCTACTCCCATCTGAGGCCAGTAGAAATGGGCAGAGAGCCTCTGCTTAGTCTTCTTGGTCCCAAGATGACCAGCCAAGGGCACCTCATGCGCCAACTGCAGAAGGAAGGGCCGGTAAACCTAGGGTACCACAAACCTCTTGAGGGCACCAGGTTCAGGCTTAGTGGGCTCACTAACAAGGAGCTCACCCTCCCAATAAATCTGGAATGTCCTAGGCACTTCTCCTTGTACCTGGGACAGGGCCTGTTTCCTCAGACCCTCAAGAGAGTGACACTCTCTCTGTCCTTTACAGAAGTCTGCCCGGGAGGGTCCCCCTTCAGCTAACAAGCATTGAAGATCGGGATGATCCTCTGGGTGGAGAACCTCTCCCACAGGAGAGTCTTCTGGCTCTTCTCCCACAGGAGTTGAGAGGGGGTTTGCCACTAGACCCAGCCCGTCCGGAGCATGGATCCCAATGGGTGCTGTAGGAACAGCAGGAAGAGAAGGAGCTCCCTCCACAGAGGTGGCCTTCTTGCTCTTCCTTCGTCTTGTCTTAGGCCGCGCCTTCGGGTCGGGTACCTGACTCATAGCCAGACCCGGTGTCACCTGTGACCTAGTGACTGCAGCAGCAGTCATGGGAAGACCATTCGAGATCAATCCCAACTCGACTAGATCATTACCTAACAGAATGTTAGCAGGGACAATGTCCTGAACCAGGACAGGAAGCTTTGCTGTCTTGTCTCCAATTACGAGTGTGACTAAGGCTACAGGCGATAATTTGGGAGGCCCACCAGCTAACCTGGTGGTTCTCAGAGGAGCACCTACATAGTCCTCTGGCTTGAGCAGGGTCCTGTCCACCACTGTCATGCTTGCCCCAGTGTCTCTCAAACCAGTAGAAGGCTGGCCATTCAAGAGGGCACTTCTCAAAAACCTACGGGTGTTCTGTGGGATAGTCGCCAGTACTTCCGCGTGCTGGTCCCAGGCCCCAAGGGACACTAAGGAAATCTCTACGGGAGCACCAAAGGTGATCCCTGTAGAGGAGGAGAGGACAGTGGCCTCCACCTCAGACATGGGGTAAGGGTAGGTCAGGCTGACAGCCTGTGCTCCAAGTGCTTTACCTTTACACTTGGAGTCACCCCTTTTGTGATCCAGAGCCCCACAGTCCCAACAAGTGCCGGGAGTGCGGGGTACGGTAGTGGAACCACCGGGAGCCTGCTTTGCAGCAGGTGGACCACTACTCTTATTCCCACCCACATATGACTTATCCCCACTAGATTTTTGGGTCTTCGGAGAGGAGGGTTTAGGTGTATTCGACTGTGACTGCTTTTGGGACTCCTCAGCTTTCTGAGAGGCCCCCTTTTCTTTGTCCTTGTCCTTCCCACTGGAGTCCTTAGGGGACACCCGGTGGGAGACCCACTTGTCAGCCAGCCTAGCCAGCTTAAAGGGATCCAAAATGTTCTGGTCAGCAACATACTGACGCAGCTCCGGTGAACAGGCTTCAGAAAATGCTCAAAAAACAACAGGTGGGACAATTCAACAAAAGTTTTCACCTTGTAACCATCAATCCACCCCATCATATTCATGTGCGCAGCACTCACCCAGTCAACCCAAGACACATTCTCTCTTTTCTTAAAATTCCTGAACCTTTTAAGGTATTGGGTAGGTGTCTTGCCAAACTTGGCAATCAAAGCAGATTTCATACACTCAAACTGACCCCTTTCTTCCACACTCAGCTTCAGAATACAGTCATACCCAGTCTGAGGCACTCTGCTTAGCAAACACTTAGCCCAATCTCTTTTGTCAACATCGTGAATTGCACAAGCCATTTCAAACGCTTCAATCCATTGGAGGATATCTGAACCCTCCACAAACACACCCACCAAATCTTTCAGGAATTTAGTTGCTGGGGACCTGACACTCTCACTGGGTTTCGCTGAAGTCTCCACTTTCTCTAGCTGGATTCTCTGACATTCAGTGTCCTTGTCTTTGAGTTCAAGATCCCTATTCTTGAGTTCAACTTGCTGAGCCAGCTCCTCCTTCTAAAGCTCAGCATCTATTTCCAACTCGCGATATTCAAAGGCCAATTTCATCCTTAATAACTCAAGCTCCAGGGAATTGCTGGGGTTCGGAATAGAGGCAGTAGGAATGGTGGCATTCCCAGAAACAGATTCAGTAGAAACCCCAGGGGAAGAGTCCTCATTGGTTGCATTCCCCCCCTCATCAAGAGTTTCACCATCGGTCTGGTAGTCCACCAGGGCAGCCATCAGTTCAGCCCTAGACTTATCCACAAAGTCTAACTCCCTGGGTTCACAAGCACTCTGGAGAGCCTCAAAGCTCATCCGAGTTAATTCACCATTTGCAATAGACTCCATTGCTTGTAATGCATTTATTTTGTGCACAACCAAACCTTAATTTAATAAAGTGCAGATATTTTGTAAGTGGCACGGTTATACGCTGATTCTTAAAACCATAAGCATCCCATCGCTGCCACCAGTGTAAAGACTGGTAGGCGGTGTCTGTACTTCCGGTCTCCATATGGTAGAGGAGAGGCACAGAGGACCCCAGCCAAGATTCTCTATTTGGTAGCAATGGACGAGCAATCAAGGCCTAGCTTCTCAGGAGGTGATGCGGGCTGGTTCTTAAGTACAGTGTAGTCCCCGAGCCCCCACAAAGGAATGTCCACACACTGTATTACTGAAAACACAGTGTTTATGTAATTAATATTCAAAGGTATGTACACGATCACAATAACGCACTTTGTACTCGGAAGTCAACAATGATAAATATATACAATTCTAAAGTGGTACCACCAATGTTATCGAATTCATTAAAGTGCATCAACTGTACGGTTAAAATGTCACACAGATCAATAACGAGGAAACCAGCAATAGAGATAGGCAGGAACGTAAGATGGTTGAAACGGTAGTCTTATTTCCTCCTATTAAGGTTTTACCCCCCCAATGTACCTGGTGGAGTAGAGTTCTCCAAAGATGCGTCGACTGATCCTTCTTGAGTGACTCCCTTTAAAGCAGGAGCCACGGATCGTCGAGAGGTGTCGAGGAACTTGGCGTTCGGTGTCGGGGAATCGACGGCCCTTCTTGAGTGCCCTCCCTTTAAGACAGGAGTCACGGGTCGACGAACGTCCGACGGAGAACAGGTTGAACTACGGCGGTGAAACGGCAGCTTTGTTCCTAGTGGTGCTCGTCGACGACAGAGCGTTGGCGTCCTGCAAGGAAGAGGCATGCGGGGCACCTCGGTGACGCTACTTCTGGACCGCAAAGAGATGATGAAGAACTGTGGCCCAGCAAGGGCGTCGAGTCATCGGCGTCTCTGTGGTCTTTAGGTGGCGGGAAACCCACCGGCGGATGCTCCTCGGCGCGTCGACGGTCGGGCCTTCTCCAGCGGGATAAAGCGGGCGGCGATGCAGACGAGAGCGTCCGATGATCAAAATGAAGTTCTTAGCAAATGGGAGCACGGCGGCTCCGGTCGGCGATTGCGGTCGTCGACAGTGGCGGACAACAGTCCGAGTGCTTCTCTTTGAGATTCCGCGGCAGTCCCCATCTCGGGTCGGCAGCCTGTCGAAGGTCTGTCTACCAGGGAGCTTTGGCAAAGATCAGCTGGTGCACGATGGTCCCTCGTAGCTCGGGAAGAGGGCGCCTTACCAGGTCCTCTCTGGGTCAGTCCTTGGAGGCACAGCAGCTTTCAGATTGTGAAGGAGAGCAACAGCAATTCTTCTCGTCCAGCAGGGCTTCAAAGTCAAGCTTCAGTTACTCCAGTTACTCGTCGTAGTGGACTTCAGCTTCTGAACATGATTCCTAACAGTGAGAGGTCCCCAGATATACTGTTAATCTCCCATTCATTCCGCTGGGTCACACTCAAGCATCCAATCACGACTAAGGGCATTCATGCAGGCAGGCAGCCAATCAGGCACACAAGGTATTCAGGCCATTCACTTCTCTCCAGACACTCACAACAAGTTATGTGTATTGGGACAAGTACCGAGCCATTCAACACTCCAAGCTGCATTCATATCGGTTTCGGGCAGGGCTGTCTCAGTCATTGGCCCTCATTACGACCCTGGCGGAGGACCATGGTGCAATTTGCACCATGGTCCATGGCGCAGAGCTGCCAACTCCGCCATGGGGGTTGGCGGACTTACCGCCCCATTCCGACCTTGGCGGGGCGGTAAGTCCCCAATCCCCATTTACCCTTCCCCATTCCCATTTTTGCCCCATAGGGTATAATGGGAGTGGGGAAGGCGTTAATTACGCCACCGTAAATTACGGTGGCGTAATTAACAACAGGTCCCGTAGCGCCATGGATTTTTCCGCCCGGAAAAACCAGGCGAAAAAACCACCATGGCGCTACGGGAACTCGTAGTAAGGCGGAAAGGTACGCCATGCATTACGCTGGCGTAAAACCCTTTCCGCCAGGGTCGTAATGAGGGCCATTGTGTCAACCACCAGATACCAGACATCCACAACACAGAATGCATATTTGTCACACTCTATTCACCCAGGTCCCACCCACAGGAGGTACCCACAACATACATCACGGGGAAGGCTCCAGCTAGTCTGGCCGGGCCTTCACAACAACACCATATATGGCACTTCCATCCAACAGCCAGTCAGGGGGAAGGGACAGAGTCAGGGCTTCCCAGGACTTTGGAAAAACAAGGTAATGGGTAATAGAAAGCAAGAGGCCACAGGGGCCATTTTGTTTTCCATCAGGAATCAACTGATCCCAATGGCAGGGCCGGGGTATCCTAAAATGGAGGATACTCCGCGCACCTGTCAAATTCAGCATGGAGCTGCCACCAGCCCATACCCTGCTCTGCGGGCCACCCACAGGTGCCCAACAACATACACGGGGGGCACAGGGTTGCACCCCACCCATGGGTGCCATAAGGGTATCCCACGGGTCCGTTCACCAAACCAAAAGAGACCACCAGGAGTCCCACATGGACTCCTGGGCGGAAAACACAACAGAACACACGATAAAAAGCAGTAAAGGACAAGGATACGGAGGCCCTGTCCCTCCGATATATTTCCAGCATCACACTACCTTATGAAAAATAAAGGACCCTCCTTTTGTCTCCCTTCTTCCACAGAAGTGGTTTTGAGGACCAACTCCGCTAACAACTAACAAAGGGTCATTACATTGGGCGAAGGCCAAATTTGGGATGATCTTGGGTTCTTCCTCACTAGAGGTGGGATTTACGGACTACTTCAGGTTTTCGGTCTGCTTCCCCAAAAACATTGGTTCCTCTCCCATTGGTATCGGTCTCAGACACCTCTACAAACATGGGGAATAAGGCATTCTCAAGGATACCCTGTTGAACCTTTCCCCCTAGATTAATGTGATTGGAGTGTTTGCCATTATTCTGTAGCAATATTTGACATCCCATCCATAGTCTGGGTCCACCACCCTGGCCATTATACCCAGGCCATACTTTAAAGCAAGTCCTGACTTGGAGGCCTCTTAGGGTGTGGGGGGAAGACAAAAAATGTAGTTATTAACTGCCTCTCTCCAGGTTCTAGAGTTACTTCCCGGCTGCCAGAGAGGCCAAAACTTATAGAATCCTTAGCAGTGATGGAGGGACTTGTTGCTTGCTCACTCAATTTAGTAAACCTAAGGGTCCCACAGTTTGTGTCAACCAGGCCAGATCCCACTCTGGCACCATATGTAATTTTGTAGAAGGAGGAGACAGAAACACAGGTGGCATGACTGTTGACACAGACTTTTATTTTTTTTTAAAAATAAAGAAGAAACCTATCCCTCCCTAACTCTAAGAGGAGTTTCCCTGCCTCAAATAAGGAACTAAGGAATCTGTCAGAATGTCTAAGTAGATGAGGAAGAGTCTACAGTGTGTCAAAATGCCTACTTCTATCCGTTAAACTATTAAGTAAACTAAAGAGATACCGGGTCTATTTGCTCCAGAAGAATAGCTCCCTTCTTCTGGACACTGGATTATAGTTCCAGGAACTGTGCCTGAGAGAATGACTCCCTTTGCCAGGTCTCAGTTCCTTTCAAGAATATAACAAAACTGTCCAGCTTCAGGTGCTATAAAGTTCTCAGTTCAAACTCAAAAGTTCCAACCCAAGCGTCATTGTTTATTGCCCATAGTTATCCTCACTATTGGGTTCCTGGAGAATGCCTCCCTTCTCCAGGTATCTTGTTCTCAATACTTTTGCTGTGCCAGGGGAACAACTCCCAGGCTTTCTTCTTACTTGGTTTTACGGTACACAACACCAGGGGATATGGCTGTCTTCCCCTGATCTTTCTTGGCTTCAAGATACACAGCACTAGGGTGTATGGCTTCTTTCCCCTGATCTCTTTTGCTTTCCCAGTGCACAACACCGGGAGGTATAGCTTTCTTCTCCTGGTCTCTCTTGACCTTTTGTCACACTTCATGGACTTTGGGGGACGTTCCCCAAGTCCTTTTCAGGTTTTATATGGCAGTTCAACACACCAGGGGGAATGTCTTCCTTCCCCAGGCCTTTCTCAGGTGTTCTGTTTGTTGTGAGCCTCTCCAGTGGCTTGGGTAGGCAGACCTGGTACACTTCCCTGCCATGTACTGCCACGAAGAAGATGCTCAGTTGAGGAACTCCTCCTCGTTTACCTGCGGGTCACTGACCCATGCTTTTTCACTCTCTTCGACTTCTACTATACCCGGTTTACTATCCTGCCAGGTATAGTACTTTGCCCAAGCTTTCTCATATTTTAGCTCTGGGTCCAGGACCCTCTTAAAATTGTTTCTTGTGTTCCCACTGTGTACCTTCAACACACAGTAACCTGTAACAATAAATCCTGGTCCTAGATCCTGATCCTATTCATAGATTTCAGTCTTCTACAAGGCTTCCAATGGCTTCCTCACTGGCACTTCGGTCCTCACGCTGCCAACCGCATCTCTGCAGCACTTCACTGGAGCCGGGCTGCACATCCCTGCTCGACCGTGTGGTTCGGCGGGTTCTTTGTGCTTGGGCTTTCCTCTTCTTCTGTTCTTGATCTGCTGGTGCACGGCAGGCCAGAGAGGGATGTCATAGTTTCTGAGAGTGCCTCCCTGTCAGAAGCTTCAGCTTCTTCATTTGAGGTATGGGCGCTTCCCTCATGATGCCTCCAAGAAGGGTCTCACAACTGTCTCAGTCCTTCCTCCGAAAGCTAGAAAGTTCAATCCAATTCTGATGAAGATTCATGCCGGCTCCGGGCCTCAACCTCGTCTCAGTATATTGCAATGGGCATTCACTGGAGTCAACCCTACTCTTCCTCATCACAATAATGGGGTTTTCACTGATCTTACAAACATACGTAGGAGAGGATACTTGATTAGAGGAAGGGAAGGAGGTGGGAATTGTGGGTGCGTTGGGAATACCATGTTCTTGCCAGGTCGTCACTAGACCCAGAGGGGATTTGCCTCCCCATTAGATCACCCGCTGAGTACCACCCCCACGGGGACTATTGGGTAGCGGCCTCTACTCTCCTCTCTGGCCTTATGGGAAGGGGGTCCCCCTAGGGGAGAGGTGAAAACATCTGGGGATTTGTCACAGCACCGGTAATTAAACTTCACAGTATGCCCCAAACCATTAACAATATTCAACACTGCCTGGTGTTCAGACTACAACTCCAGTGCTTTCCTTCACCACAGCATCACTCTACACTTCTCTCCTTTATTCTGTTCTTATCTATGGTCTTAATTCATCTGAAATGTGAAGTTCCTGCTCTGATTCAGGCACAGTTAACAAAAAGGGAAACTTTAGTGACCCATGTTTAAAAGTACACAAATAAATGCATAATATATGACTATATAGTTTATGGATTACTCATTATCATAGTTCTGGTGTCTGGAACCTGCAGCTCTCCTGATGTTTTGGACTACAACATCTATGAGCCTTTACTGTCTATTATGGCTGCAGATGATGGTAGTTGTAGTTCAAAACATTGGGAGACCCAAATGTTGCAGACACCTGCCATAATTTAAGAATTTATATTATGGAGGGTGCCCATAGAAAGGTATGAAATGCACAAACCCAAACAACATTTTGGCCACAGGAACTACTGCAAGTACTGGTCAGTGCCCTTACATGTGACAAAGGGCAAAAGTCACAAAAAGGTTTGCCCTCTTCTTATAAAAATACATCTTGTCAATGAGGTGGCTATTTATAGCTTTTGGGCTGAGAAGGAAGGGTTAGACTCCTCTTAAAAAAATGAAGTAAATTGCACTGTAGTGTCCTGCGTATCAGATGAGTCAGGCATCCCTGCTGGCTCTGCACTTACTCGTTCAGGAACAACGCTGGATGCAGGTATGCAGAAAAGGAAACGTCATTATTGTTACAGGTTACAGGTAAGTGGTTACGAAGGAGAGCAAAGTAGTAGCTTCCACCAAGTATCAGCTCCCATCCTGAGGTCTTTTCCAACCGTCACTCCTGGAATCTAGAGATCACCAGGTTCCATGTCCCATTCGGCATTCCACCAGCATGACTCAGGAATACAAGATACTACATGCACAATTAAGAAACTTACACAATTAAGCAACCCACAGTAAAGGAGGGAGTTTTTATATAACTCAGCAAATGTGCTGTAGCTGCTGCTAAATGAGGGAGACATTTGCGTTGACTCCCACATGCATACATGCCAATATTATAATCCATTCCATCTGGGAGACACTAGTCCAGTCCTGGTTCTAACATTGCATTCTAGGACTTGTAGGCCTGGATTGCCCTATTATAAACCCAGGACTACACACCCCAGAGTGCAAACTTAAAACCAGGACTGGACTTCTGTCTCCCGAATGGAATGGTTAATGTTAGCATATATGCATATAACACTCCCCTGGATAACACACCACACTCACCCGCAGGTATGTTCCTCCTTCTGCCACATGCTGCTAGCTCCAGGGGCGATAATCTTTCCGAAGCTTTCGCTCCAATGGAGCCTGCTTGGCAGAGTCCTTGCAGCCCTCCTTTCCCTAACAGACAAGGAAGACTTGACCTGTTCTGAAAACCTGTTAAGTGATGTTTCAGATGTGCACCACTCTCAAAGCACAAAGATTTCGCGGCACCATTCTGCTTAGGTATTTATTCACTATTTTGTTTCTTTTTGAAAGAATGCTGGTCAGTTAGTCTAGGTTTCAAATCCACAAGCCTCTTTTTCCAAGGTTGAAGGAAAAAGTGATGACCATTGCAAAGAGGGCACATATTAAATTGGTTTCTTATATCGCACTTCAGGCTGAACTCCAGCCTCTAAGCACGGAACTGGGTAGTGAACTGTGCTGCTCTGTGTAAATGGGCACGTTGCCCCTGAGCTATACTCCCAACTAGCAGAGACAATGATAGGCCAGTCACTGTCTGCTGTCATCTTGCCCCATAGAAACCTCAATACGCAAGTCTAAGACTGTCTCAGACTTGTGTGAACAATTCCAGACATTCTCTGAGCTTGTCCTATATTTGTTTATGTCGACTCTGCAAACCTTGCTCTGGCTTGGCTTGCAGGGTGCAGAAAAGGGGTGTGTCTTAAAGCAAAAGACACACTGACCAAACGCTATGTACATAGCGTTTCAATCGTAGAATAATGTCATCACAGGCATATTTGTCAAATATAATGCTATGTGGTTCTTTTTATGTACCCAAATATTACTTTGATTTTGTTCAAATCAGATTGGAACGCTCATTGGTGCGTTTTGCCCCCTTTTTCTTTCTCATAGCGGTATTTCAACAATAGGAGTGTACTGTCAATCTTGGGATCATAGCTTTGCTTCCGAATATACTTTAAATGGTTCTTCTAGTTTTGATAATGTTCTTCACTCCATAAGACAAGTGTAATGTTCTTATTATGAGCACATTATACACAGGAAGCGATCATTAGAAATGATAATGATGTGTTATTCATATAGCGTTCACGCCTAAGTGCTTTACATATATGCACACACTATCACCAAACCAATGTTGATGCTCATTTATTGACTACAGAAGGATGAACGGCTGAGTTGGCTTTCGAACCTGCAACCTGCAGATCATACACAGATTGCAGCAGCTAGTACTCAACCCGCTGAGCTATCCTACCAGCTAAGAAATAGCACAATTTTAAAAAGAGACCGTTTTCAATGTTAGTACAATTAAGTAATGCATGTTTTTTTTAAACGCTACTTTTGCATTTACAATGTTAGTGCAATAAAATAATGTCTTTTAAAAAAGCTGCCTTTTAAAAATATGAAGCACCCCTCCCCCAACAGAGCTGTTTCTTTCTCTGGCTGCTCTGCTTTTAGCAGCGGCTGGAGTGTGAGAAAGAGACACTCAAAGAGATGAGAGGCAGAGAAAGAGCACAGAGAGTGAGAGAGAAACAGAGACAAAGAGAGTACATAGAGTGATAAAGAGAAATAGAGACAAAGAATGAGTGAGAGGGAAAGAGAGGGGGAGAGAGAGAGAGAAAGAGAGAAATAGAGAGAGAGAGAGAGAGAGAGAGAGAGAGAGAGATTGGCCTCCAATATGCCCAGCACTGCTAGTCTTGAAAAGTTCAGTAACCACCCCCATGGCCTGGGAACTGCAGCCACCGCTCACCCTTCCGGACTCTATGGTAATCTGGCCTTACCTCAGGGGAACCCAAAGTAAAGGAAGAGATGTAGATAAACTGATTCGAGAAGAATGAAGTAAAATAATGCAGTAGCACATACGACTGCAAGAGTCATTACAGACTGGGCGTTATTGAAAAAAACAATGGTATTTTCAAAATACTTCTGGTTTTGTTACCCATCTATTTCCGGTCCGCAGGTACATGTACATCGATGGTATATTGTCCAGGTAAATACCTCTGGATTGCATGTCGAATTTTCATCCAGAAAAACAGCTTTCTTTTACCTCGACCCAAGAGGTGGCGGTAAACATTGTAAATCTCCCAGAATTTCTATTGAAGTTATTTTTAGTGTACAGGAGAGAATCGCAAGCGCTTCCATGCAGTACCTTCAAGAAACTGATGTGGTTGAGACAGTGGAAGATGGAGTTAAATGGGGCTTTTCTGATGCTCCTCCTTTCACTGCCTTTTTCATATAACGCAAAAGAAGTAATATGTGTACCTTAAAAAGCCTGCAAAGTAGTGGCATGACACTCACTGTACCTGGACGTCGATTGTGGGTTCAGCTGGGTTCAGCTGCTATCCTGACGCCGCCACTGGTCGCTCTATCACTGCCTCGGCAACCCCTAATCACAGATGTAGTGTCAGTGACGACTGGCACAGGCCGCCAAGAGTATTGAAAAGTGTTTTTTCCAGAGCACGGTGTGTTTTGTTCTGTAAAACATACGTTGCTATGAAAAACAAATCTTTGGTTTTGAAACTCAGGGTGCTGTCACATTCCTATATTTCAAAATGTACAAAGTCTGAGGGCCACCACCACAAGCAACTGAAGCAACTAATGCAGGAGAGACAAGTGCTTTCATTGGAAAAAAAAGGAACGTCTGATATTACTTCTTCAGACTTAGTATATTGTAGGGACCTTTGTCAGTCTACATACTTTCAGAGAGAGAATATATGGTATCCAGTGATAGTATTGCAGGAAATACTGAAAAATTAATTTACAAAGATGCAAAGAATATTGCAAGAAAAAGTGGGTAAAAAATACCTAAACGCAGAAGAAATATTGATATAAAGAAAAGAACATGTAATGATAAGAGTGGGTTTTAGGTGTAAACTAAAACAGATTTAGGTTAACATTGGGATAAATGGGAGGGAGACAAGGAGAGTTTAGGAGTAGGAGAGGTAAGAGGAGCTTCCCCCTTGAAAATAGGTATTTTTACAATATGCACTGTAAAATGCATTTCAATAATTTTTCATGCAATATGTATTGCACTTGTAATTGTACGTCACTGTTATTTCCGCAATAAAATCACAGCGAACCGGATATTTGTGTGAGTGTGTGTGATGTCCAACTATCTTTAGGGATGTTTTATTTGTGATAAATGTTTGTAAACTCTGAAACACGCATCTGTGTGCTTTATTCATTGTCTTAATACAGTGTATAGAATGGAGATGGCTCACAGAGTCAAGTGCTTGCTGCTGGTATCTGTTGATCCTGCAGCTCGAATCCGTTCAAGGCCGGCTTCGACTTCCGCCCAGCCAAGCCAACTTGTGTACCATTAGGCCGAATAACAATAAGACTTTTTATTTACCATGCTAGGAACATGGTAGCAAGAACAATAAAAGAATTTATCATTCTTTTTCAACTCAGCACTTTCCTGCAAAAATTTCTTTTATATTTCCACGATAATTTAGCATGTTGTTTTGAGGGTTTTCTGGTCAGGGGTTTTAAACAGGCAACTGGTTCTGCTCTTCACATGCTGTCCACTGTGCGACATATTTGTCATTCTTGTATTTGGGTCCTTTTGTCTTAAATCTGTCCGTGATGATGATCCATGGCTCACCCAGTTACACAGGATTGTGTGTGGGCACATGTGGCTACACTTGGCACATAGTGGCAGCACCTAGACACATGAGGCTGTGCCTTCATATGGGGACTGTACTTGGCATATTGGGCTTACCTTGACATAAGATGGTTCATTTAGACTCCAGGTTTATACTTGGGTTAACCTCGCATGTGAGACTTACCCCAGTAATAGGTGGCCTTACCTGGGCATATGAGGCTACACTTAGCATATTGTGGAAGGGGATTATGGTTGTACTTGGCATGCGAGGCTTTACGTGGCACTAGATGGCCTGAACTGGCTAGAACGGCATGTAAAGGCAGGTCTCCTGATCTATTTACATGAAACCCATCCACATGTGCTCACCCAGACAGACCCTGGGCCTCAGCATACATGACCCTATCCCTCTGGTGCTGAAGGCTCTACATTAGCTCCCTGAGGATACCGGAATTAATTTCATAAGTTCTCTGCTTGGCTCGCTGTTTCCTCTACAACAAGGGCACCAGTTTCCTGAAAGCCCCGGAGAAACCTTACTCTCCCGCAACAAATCTCAGATCCTCTCCTAATAACCTCTTGGCTATCCCAAAGATCAAAAGGCAATGTCATGGGAGTTAAACAAGTGTGGCCAATGCCCCCAAACTATGGAAGACCTTACACAAGCCTTGTATAATTGAATCAGGCCTACTTCCAGTATTAGGGAAGCTAAGTGGCTGCCTTGGGATCTGCCCATCACGGGGTGCCAAGCAACAGCGGGTTTGCCTCTGTTATCATGAAGTACAAAATCAATGTAAATCAATCTGAGCTAAAGTGGCTGAAGGATGCCCTCCTGCGATTAGCGGGTGACCTGCTGTAAACTAGTGCTCACATGTCTAGTACGGAGAACCTTGCCAGTGTAAGCGGTGCTATTATCTATTGACACCTGTTTTATGGGCTGCACAGCATATGATTTGGCTCATGTTAAAACATGTCTCTGCTGAATGTGCACTTGGTATTTCTTGACTGCTCTCATTGGATATTGGGTCTTTATAACTCGTTTTTAATTAATTTAAGTTATGCTTTTACAGGTACAATGTCAATGGAATATTATTAGGAGGGTTGATGTCACTTCCTGTGATGCCGCTAGGTGTATGATGTCACTTCCACTACTCCTGGTATTTTTATGAATTGATGTTATTGATAATTTCGTACCTATTACCACCATCAATATGATGGTGGGAATGGACATATTTGTTTTCGAATGACATCAATGGGTATTTCTGGAATACAACCAGAGGCATCCCAGAAGAACCACTACTGTTGCCACTGGTCCACAAATAACCCTGCATATTTATTTGGACATAACACAGGCCATGGGGGTAATCTCCTCCAGTGGTATTTGTGACCCACAATTCTGCCCGGCCTATAATGAGACTTTACTTGAGACCTACCACAGGTGGAAGTATTAAGGCGGTGCTCATGGAGTCCCAGCTGCCTGGCAATACAGAATCTTCCTCCTGGGCAGGGATGCCTGCTGACAGCCTGTATGGGTCTGACTTTGGTTTGCTCCAGCGATGCTCCAGCGATGCCTAGGGAAGATCTAGTCCCAGCTGCCAGCAGTGGTCGAAGTGGGCAGGAGCGGTTGGGAGCGGTGCTCCTATATTTTTTTAAATTCCATTTTACTGTTCCTATACTTTTACTTTAAAAAGAAACCATTCTGGAATGATTTCGTTTTAAAATAAAATTGAGGGACTGTACTGAACGTTCCTTTAAACAGCAGGTGCAAGTGTTTGGGGGTTTGTATTGTGTGTGGGAGGGGGTTGCGTTGCAATGGGGTCTGTGGGAAGCGGGGCATGCCAGCAGGGAACATAGCTCCACTACTTCTTTTCATACACTTCGACCACTGGCTGCCAGTCTGTTTTAGTAATAATAGCCTACACCTCCGTTGTGAGTATTATGCTATAGATTTGCTTTCTAAAAGGGCACTCGCTCTTTTGGCATGTTGGTTGTTTCACTGATTGGAGGTTGCTACAGCATCGGGTTGGGTTAATAACTGAAAAAAATAAATGTGCATTTCATAACCCCCACATCGTGGCAACCCCTTATCCCTTCCCCACAATGAACAGAATAGCAAGAGGTGGGGAGTTTCTGGGGACGAGTGACACATGCATAATTGCTGATTACTCCAGCCAGGCTGAGATACTAGCAAGAGAGATGAGTGTGAGAGGTGAGGAAAAAGAACGGGACCCCACTTCGTCTAGGGACACATATGCTTTGGTCAGCAAGAAGGGCGCCACTAGCCAGAACATACGAACAAAGGGGTTGAGGCTTCCTCTGTTGGGCGAGTGAGCCTGTCTGCGGTTAGTGATCCGCTGGCAGGAATGTCATTGCATAGATAGGCCATGGAATCATTCATTTAGTGGGACATCCTCCAATGGTTGCTGGTCGGGGGCCCCGAGCTAGGATTCAGACCGTGAACAAAGGGGCAGCAAAGATGGATTGATAGAGAATGCTTCGTAACTGAAGGTTAGTTGTTCCCGCATTCAAGAGGATGAGTAAATATGCTTTTTTTGTGTGTTCAGGTTGTGGACGACGTCGGGAATCAGACATCCTGCCGCCTCGCTGGCCTGAAGGCTGGGACTGTGTACTTTGTACAAGTACGCTGTAATCCATTTGGTATTTACGGATCAAAGAAAGCTGGGATATGGAGCGACTGGAGTAACCCCACCGCAGCGTCCACTCCGAGAAGCGGTAAGTGGCTTTAAGCTTTCATCACCTATCTGTTGGCAGAATGTGTTTGCAGGGCCAATACTTGACATCCAAGTTTTCATAAGACATATCAAAGTAGCTTTAATCCCCGGAACATTGGACTCTTAAGGGTCAGTAGCCTAAAATATGGCGTATTGGCAGTCTCTCTCCATTACCCGTTCCTCAAAGAAAAGAATGGAGCACGTGAGCAACTAGTCAACACCACACTGCCAAGAAGCAGGCGAAAGAATCAGAGGCGAGGATGACAAGCAAGTGAGAGGAGGCTAGGTAGAAGGTAAGGGATTCATTGATTTCAGGATCAGAGACCTGCAGACATGAAGATCAGGATGCATTCTTCAGTTTGAGAGAGCACGAGGCTATCAACATTGGGAGAGAAGGAAGGATCGAGAGACAATTAGACAGAAGAAGCGTCACAAATCTTTTGTACTTCTGGCTCCACGTGTCTTCTCTCACTCATACATTCTTAAGACGTGTGAAGTAGAGCAGGCAGGGGAGTGGTGGATGAGACTCTAGTGCAGTGGTCTTCAAACATTTTCATCCCGAGACCCCCCTTGAGCACATTTTCGGCAGGCCCGACCCCTCCAAAGTGTCAATTGGCACGTGCAAGTCTGAAGGGCCATGAATTATTGTGCTCAAACAAAAAACCTTTACTACCGCCAGCCCCCACATGATCAGGTCTCACTGTATAGACTTGGGCATCCCCCACCCCGATCCCCACACGGCCGGGGTCTCCCCGTGCCGCACACAGTCTCAGGTCCCCCTCTCCCTCTAGAGTCCAAAGGCTCCCCCAGCAATGGTAAATAAAACCTGTACTAGCCCCCCACCCACATGATCAGGTCTCCCCCTGCCACCTGCATAGTCCTGGGCATCCCCCACCCTGCTCCCCACACAGTCCCAGGTCTCCCCATGCTCCACTCCGTGCACAGTGCCAGGTCTCCCCTTCCCTGTACTGTTCATGGGCACCACAACCATGCTTAAATAGAACTGTACTACCCCCACATGATCAGGTCGCCCCCCTGCCACCAGCATAGTCCTGCCTGGGCATCTCCCACCCTGCTCCCCACACAGTCCCAAGTCTCCCCATGCTCCACTCTGTGCACAGTGCCAGGACTCCCCCCTCCCTGTACTGTTCATGGGCTCCACAACCATGCTTAAATAGAACTGTACAACCCCCATATGATCAAGTCGCCCCCTGCCACCTGCATAGTCCTGGGCATCCCCCACCCTTCGCCCCATATAGTTCCTGGTCTCCCCATGCTCCACTCCCTGCACAGTCCCATGTTTCCCACCCTCTACCTGTGCTGTTCATGGGCTCCACAACCATGCTTAAAAAGAACTGTACTACCCCCACATGATCAGGTCGCCCCCTGCCACCTGCATAGTCCTGGCCATCCCCCACCCTGCTCCCCACACAGTCCCAAGTCCCCCCATGCTCCACTAAGTGCACAGTGCCAGGTCTCCCCCCTCCCTGTACTGTTCATGGGCTCCACAACCATGCTTAAATAGAACTGTACTACCCTCACATGATAAGGTCGCCCCCTTGCCACCTGCATAGTCCTGGGCATCCCCCACCCTGCTCCCCACACAGTCCCAAGTCTCCCCATGCTCCACTCTGTGCACAGTGCCAGGTCTCCCCCCTCCCTGTACTGTTCATGGGCTCCACAACCATGCTTAAATAGAACTGTACAACCCCCATATGATCAGGTCGCCCCCTGCCACCTGCAGAGTCCTGGACACCCCCCACCATTCTCCCCAAACTGTCACAAGTCTCCCCATGCTCCACTCCGTGCACAGTGCCAGGTCTTCCCCCTCCCTGTACTGTTCATGGGCTCCACAACTATGCTTAAAAAGAACTGTACGACTCCCCACATGATCAGGTCGCCCCCCTACCACCTGCATAGTCCTGGGCATCCCCCACCCTTCTCCCCACACAGTCCCAGGTCTCCCCATGCTCCACTCCGTGCACAGTGCCAGGTTTCCCCCCCCCTCCCTGTACTGTTCATGGGCTCCACAACCATGCTTAAATAGAACTGTACTACCCCCACATGATCAGGTCGCCCCCCTGCCACCTGCATAGTCCTGGGCATCCCCCACCCTTCTCACAACACAGTCCCAGGTCTCCCCATGCTCCATTCCGTGCACAGTGCCAGGTATCCCCCCTCTGGGTACTATTCATGGGCTCCCATTCCATGCTTAAAAAGAACTGTGCTACCCCCACATGATCAGGTCGACCCCCTGCCACCTGCATAGTCATGGGTATCCCCCACCCTTCTCCCCACACAGTCCCAGGTCCACTCCACTCCACAGTCCCCATGCTCCACTCTGTGCACAGTGCCAGGTATCCCCCCTTCCTGTACTGTTCATGGGCTCCACAACCATGCTTAAATAGAACTGCACTACCCCCACATGATCAGGTCGCCCCCCTGCCACCTGCATAGTGCTGGGCATACCCCACCCTTCTTCTCACATAGTTCCTAGTCTCCCCATGCTCCACTCCCTGCACAGTCCCATGTCTCCCCCTCTCCATGTGCTGTTCATGGGCTCCACAACCATGCTTAAAAAGAACTGTACTACCCCCACATGATCAGGTCTCTCCTTGCCCTGCTCCTTGCATAGGCCTGGGCATCCCCCACCCTGCTCCCCACACAGTCCCAGGTTTCCCCATGCTCCACTCCCTGCACAATGCCAGGCCCCCCCACCTGTACTGTTCATGGGCTCCACAACCATGCTTAAATAGAACTGTACTACCCCCACATGATCAGGTCGCCCACATGATCAGGTCGCCCCCCTGCCCCCTGCATAGTCCTGGGCATCCCCCACCCTTCTCCCTACACAGTCCCAGGACCCCCCTCTCTCCTTGTGCTGTTCATGAGCTCCACAAACATGCTTCAAAAGAACTGCACTACCCCTAGATGATCGGGCCTCTCCTTGCCCTGGTCCCTGCATAGTCCTGTGCATCCCCCAACCCGCTCCCACACAGTTCCAGGGCCCCCGCCCACTCCATAAACAATTCCTGGGGTCCCCCACCTGCTCCGGAATCAGCCCCAGGGCCCCCCACCACCACCTACTCCAAAAAAAAGCCCAGGGATGCTTGCCCACTCCGAACCCAACCCCAGGACCCCGCCTTACCGTGTAAAATCCAATACCATTTAGTTCCTCTGAACGAATTCAAACACCCTGGAAGTACACTCTCTGGAAAGGGGCAGAGAGTTTGCTTCCAAGGTGTTTATTTCCTGGGTTAGCCACGCCCACTGACCTAAGCCTGGCTCGCGTCACACTGAGCATGTGTGGCGGGGGGTGTCCAGTCAAAGGGTCGAATACATTGTTTCGAACTGCAATAGTTTCGGATCAAAAGGACCGGAAAAAAAATGTGAATGCCTTTTTTTAAATGTATTTTCTTTTTTGCCGTCGTATAGGAAAAATACTCGTTTTTCCCCAAAAAACAGGGGTTTTGTGGGGGCCCCCCACCCCAAAAAAAAAACAACGTGCATTCTCGATCCTTTTGATTCGAAACTATTGCATTCGATCCTTTTGTATTCTAACCTTTCACTATAAACCGTGGCGGGGCCATGTTGGGATGGGACATGCACAAACGTGCATAACCCATCCCACGCTGGCTTTTTCTTTCATCTCAATGCTACACGCCAGGAGTTCAATGTATATCATGTGTCGCCGTTGGCGCTAAGACAACAGGTAGGGAGGGGCATTGTCCAGAAGTAACATGAACTGCTGACCATGCAACCCTTTGGAGCTATAGGTGAACATTTTGTGAACACAAATATCCTGGTGATAAATACATGTGGAAAATCTCCTGATCCAATACTAAAACAGAAATGTGCTAAATATTGTGATGAAAAACACAATATAAAAAGAAATAATTACAACATTGTGCACATATCACCTACAAAGCAGTCTCAAATGGAACACCAACATACTTGGCAGCTGAACTCCACACCTCTGGCGGCTCTCTCCTCTCACATAGCAAAACTGTCAAAGAGTTGGAGTCAAAGCTATCCTGCAAAGATAATACTCGAAAGGAGTCCTTCTTCTGCCACGCCTCGACCATCTGGAACTCAATCCCAATAGAAGCTCGAAATGCTGTCACCAATTTCCAGATGCACAAAATACTAGAAGCGTGGCTTTTTCAACAGTACCTGCCCGACAAATAAAATTCCCCCTCTCCCTCCATCAACAGTTCTGTGTTACTGATAATAATATGCCAAGACCAATTCTCGCACAATCCTGTTGTAAAGCGCTCCATTGCTCTTGAGCAAGGTTTGCGGTACAACCAATAAAATGAAAATAGAAATATTACACTACCACTGTAAAGTGTGGTGCCAGGACTTCGCGACTTACCCCACATTATCTGTCCTCTCTAGTTTAGTTTCAGCTTCCCATCGGTTTTCATTGGTCAGCCCCTCAATTTGTGGTGAAAAAGGAAATAAAAGAAATACTTCAAAGTAAACAATGATATTACAATACTAACATAAATACGGTATGGTGCTTGCCTTTAATGACATAGCAGATCGTCTATATCCGCTCTAATTTATCTTCATTTTCCTCTTTTCTTTGCTGTGCTCCTTCAGTTTGTGGAGAAAGGCAACATAATAATAAAACAAACACTGCCAAATAAACAGTAATATTTCAATATTAACATAAATATGTGACTAGGCCTACAGGGTGGGCCTACCCCCCACTTACTTTCCCTCTCCAGCTTTCCTTTCTCTTCCGATCTGTTCTCCCTACTATGCTTTTTAGTTTATAATGAAAAACAAACAAAAAGCACAAATAAAATGCTTTTGGATTAACAATAACATTACAACAGTAATATAAATATAGGGCTTGTCATCAATAACATTAAGGGCCAACCCTTATCTGTCCTGGCCCCTCTGGTTGGTGTTTTCTTCTCTGTCCCTCAGTTCTGCCTAATTGTACCCTGTCCTTCAATCCGCCCCCTCCCCAGGCCCTTTTACACTTTTTTCTCTTAAGCTAAACGCCCCTAAACCATGGAAGGCTTTCCCAAAATCTATGAAGTCTACCTCCTTTCCTTCTACTTTCCGCCTCACACTCTGGTCCCTTCTTCTCCATCTTGACATTCCATAAAATGTTTCTCTCGTATAATCAGTGTCTGTCTCTTGTGCAGCACGCGAGGGAAAATAAAGTACGAGTGCAGATAAATAAATGAATGCAAACATTCACAATCTAACTTTTATCTGCAATAGTTTGTTCTGTTAATCCTTGAAGTGCCAGCCAGAAACCTTATCCGCCTACTGCCAGTGAGCCAGTGCGCATTCCCTTATAGTACTCAATGTATCTATATCATCGACAGGTGATGCAGATACCTCATTTGATTTCATTAAAGCGCTTACAGCGCAGGACTCTGCAAAGTAACGTTCTTCTAGGCAAGATTAAAGGCAAATTCCTTTTCTAGAATCTTGGACTGCCAGGGAAATCCTGTAATGGGTCTAAATGCATTAAGAACAATGGGGCCCAGTGATTTTCTTTTTGGAGGGAGCTAGGAATAACATATTTAAGTGAGTCAGCGACTATACCAGAAGAAAAGGAAACATTATGGAACTCTGTGGTATATGGAGTGATAACCTGAGAATGTCTTGAACAGCGATCTCTGGAAGAATGACCATCGAGTTATTCGTGAGAGGAAGTTCTCTGAGTAATCGTGTAGTTTCTTCATTTGACACGTGATCAACTGAGGTGAACAGGAGAATAACATTATTCCTGTGGTTGATTAATGGTCAAATTCGAATGGAGAAGTGTAAGTCCAAGTCTGTTGGATTCACCTTTTTTTTTCTAAACTATTGCTAAATGGTTCATAGAACTCCTGTGATTGAGTAATCACACCCGTAGCGCAGGAGTGCATCAGAACAGTTTGCACAATCTGGAACAGAGCTCTCTGACTGTTAAGGGTCTGTGACATTTTAACAGTCATGCCGATTCTTTTGGCTTGAAATATGCCTTTTTTGTTGGTGATCAACTTGCTGGTGCTTGTCATTTGCATCGAGAGATCTCTTCCTTTTACTTTCAGCCTGCTTCCATTGCGCTAGAGTGGGAGGAGCTCGGGGGATAACCAAGGAGGCATGCTCCTCCATTGGTTAAGAGAGGAAATGTGTACTCATGAAATGTGGTAGACTCCTGTTGGTGTCAATAGTGATCCTGACAGCAGAAATTGATTTAGACTATCAGCTTTATGGGATTTCTTCTTTTTCCATTTCTGCCTGTATGTATCTCTAGTTAAACCTCTCTTTATTGCATTACAGCACAACAATAAGGTGGAAAAAGAAACAAAGAAACAAAAACATAAGGAAGTAGGAAGCAAACATTCATCTCACTCTGTACGCTCATGAATTGTCCAGCTTGTGTCTCTATGACAGTTGTTACCACAATCTCCCAGTGTCGCTTCCAGGTGCCCACCTGCACTCCCTCTGAGCCCGAGAGGCCTAATAGCTCCCAACAATACCCTTTTGTTTGTCCTCCACTCCATAACAAATACAAAACCTACCCGCCCCACCCGCCCCGAACCCTTCATCCTGTCTGCATTCATTCTTATCACTCTGGAAAATAATGAGGTTGCAATTTGTATTTTTTTTACATGTATTTAAATGTAATATTTGTATAAGAATTTTGAGGGCAAGGTTTACTTTAAAATGTAATATTCATATCAGCTTTTTACTTTTATAATACCATCAGGTTTTGACATAGTGTTTCATGCCAGATTCCTCCTGCATCTGAATGCTGCTATAACATATCTTAGTTATTTAGCAGAATTTATATTTTAAACACACAAAGATTAAGTGGTCTAGCTAAAAGAAAAAGCATATTGGCTCAAGCAGCTGGCTCCTGACGCACATTGTCAGTGTTGTTTATTTACTTGTTTATTTGAAAAAACAGCAGAACAATATCCGAAGATTGAGACAGCCCTGCTAGAAGCCAATCGTGTATGTGACGTGTTCACACAGATGTAAGCATCTCTCAAGAGTTACATTCAGTGTGTACCTGTCCTTGTGGGATGAACCCACTTGACTGCAAAAGATGTTATGCTATGGAATGTTTTCTCTGTGCCCATCACCACCCTAGAGGGCTTATGGTGCCTCGTCTGAGAAGTAGCGGATTGGGACCTTGCCAGGGTGTTGCTAGTCTGTAGTCTGGGGATACTACTTAGTATGGTTGGGGGTGAGATGACAATAAGAAAGGGGGCATAGCCAGCAGACAAACACATACAGATGGGAAAAGATAGGTGCGATGAGGGGCATGTAATATGGGGACGCATGCTTCTTAACTAAGATTAGTCATTGGTAAGCATGAGAGAACCTTTCAGGAATGTAAAGCTGGGTTTAAAGCCAGGCCTTTACTGTGATGGCAAAATCTAGACTAGACGATGCAAGGTCCTGGATGTGGGTGGTTTGTGGTTGTGTGATAGACTGGAGACGTGCTTAAGTGGGCCCTTGGATTGTGAAGGCTTTCAGCAGAATAGTTTGTAAGAAACACTCCCTGTGTCCGGGGAGAGAACTGTTTTATTTAAGCCAGCTGACAGGTTTGTTGGCGTCAAGGGTTGGACGTGAATAGATGAATACATGGAAAAAAACACAAAATAAGCAAAACGAGAGGGCGAGAGGAGAAACAATCAACCTGCGGCCGATAGTATTTCGTTTCTAAGCTGTGAGCTACATATGACTCATCATAACCTTTCAGGTAGCTGGCCCATACAAATGAGTCCCTGTGTGAGTTATTCCTACTTTTGAGGTAATGCTCTATGACCTTCCTACCTGCAGACAGATTGCTATAGGGCCTGAAAAGGCTACTCTGAGATCGTACTTCTCTCTTATGGTGATTTACCGCATGGAAAATAACGAAAACCTTTTTACCTAAGCACCACATTTTTTAAAATATATGTATGGTGGATGGGTAAGGGGTTGAAATGGGTGGGGAGGGGTTTGGGGAAGGTTTATAAAAAAGGGAAACTGGGGACATTGGGGGAACCCCCCCCAAATTTAAAATATAATATGTATTTTATTTGTAAACAGTTTTTAGTTAAAAAGGTTTTCGTTATTTTTCTATTCCGTAAATTCACATGTAACCCTCTCTTACATGTGCAGCTTAAACACCTGGAGCGAGAACAGCAGAACAGCAAATGATAAAAAGATGAATGTGGTGGCGGGATTGATAGGGCCTAAGAGCGCCTGGACACATGAGGGCGAGTAGCATTTCTAGGCAAAGATATAAATATCGCAAAACGCCTGCTTTCGGGGGGAGTGGAGAGCACGCATGGCAAATAAAACGCCTGAATAAGCCGAGGATTGTGTAAGTGAGTTGTGCAGCATATAAGAAATCTATGTGATGGATAGAGATCAGCAAATGTAAGTCATTGCTCCCTTTTGTGAGTGTTTTGGCAAGGTTTGAAAGCTGCGCTCGGGCTCTTAACTTGCTCCCCACCCCCACACTGGGACATATAGCCTCAAAACATATAGGCCCTGATTTACAGAGTGTTTTTCAATGGGATTGCGCCATTATAAAATGCCTAGGCCGTATATCGTCTAGTCTGCTTTTGCAGAAGTCAGCATGTGCCTTAACGTTTTCTGAAGGCTGCCTTTGGATTATCTCTGGATTGCGAAGCTGTCTCTGAGTAAATGTATTCAGTCGTATAAACTTCAGTTCCCATCAGCAATTTTCCACTGACATTCCAACTAAAGGTTTCTTCTAGAATTTCCTAGTTCTGTTGTTACAACTAGAGGATTATATATGGGATAAAGTACCATTTATAAGGATAATACAAGTCACTGAGGAGTTTCGTGACCAAATAGAGGAATGAGGCCCAAGACTGAGTTCCTTTATAGGGGCACGCAACACCAAGGTGTCCTGCAATATCCTTTTTTCTATATGGTAGGTGCTATTGTATTTCTTCGAATACACTGGCTGCACGATCATCCCCTTTAATACTTGTTCTTTTGCTTATGCTAACGCAGGGGTCTGCAACCTGTGTCTCTCCAGATGTTTTGGACTACAACTCCTACAATCCCTCAGCATTGACTAGGCTGTCTAGGACAGAATGGAGATTTCGTCCAAAACGTCTGTAGAGCCAAAGGCTGTAGACCCTTGCTCTAATGCAGGAGATGCCCCAGTTGTTGATGCATAAATGTAGAATCTTTTATGATGAAACATAATTAGCTTGTAATGTGGTGCCTACCCATATATTTTGAGCAGTTCACTACAAAGCATTTAAAAGTCATGTTGTGGTTTAAAATAAGTAATAACGTATGGACAGAGATTTTTTTCACCACTGAAAAAGTGCTCACAAAACATCCTAAATGATAAAAGGCCAGATGTATGTTTGTCCGATGCAGCCATGCGCAGTAGAGGCGCTCCACCTGTTGTAATTGTAATTCATTATTTATAACGAGCTTAATACCCAGAGGTTTCTAAGCGCGCCCCGGGGATCGTATCTGTGTTGCTCCGTGTCGTCTTGCTTCCAAGGCGAGCGCGATGCCCCTGATCTACCCTCCTGAGACGAATCCTCCTGTTGCCACCGCTGGAGGGAGCTGCTGCCTTAGAATATGTAGTGCTCCTACTGTGTGAATGAAAACCTGCACTTTGGCCCATGTACACAGTTTTTCTCTTTAGTTTCCTTATACACGAATGTCTGAAAAGTGATATACACACTATTTCAGAAGAAATGGATCTGAAAAGCTATTTTCGGCTTTATTTGATGGCTGGAATTCTGCCCTGTGCTGGCTCAAGCAGCAGCGGGCATTCTCACTGCACAACTCGACTGCAATAAGTTATTGGCAGTGAGTAGTGCTGTCACTACTAGACTCTAATAAGGAAGTCATTCACAGGATTGTATAGGGATATCGCAGGCTGCTTATATTAAATTACATTTGGCATTATATAGCCTTCAGAGTGAAAAAACAAAACCATTCTTTAGTTATAGCTGGCCCAACTGGCCCGGACCTTCGCAGGCATTGGCTTATGGATGAATCATTTTAAGAGCCCACCTCTGCGCGCGACATGTAATCGCATCGGTCTCGTCCAGAAGGGTCTCCACGAGCCCCCTCTAGGAGCCCCCGCCAGATGTATATTTCCTCCGGCAGCAGGCCCTCTGCACATCGGCCAGATGCCCGACCCTTGCCCCGTGACAGTGTTCCGTGAACATTTCGCAGCCACTCCACCAGCGCGGCCATCTCTGCAGTGACACGACGGCCAATAAAAAACACACAGCACGTGATTTCACTTGCCTCGCAGCGCGTAAAAGCCCCAGGCCTGGCGCATGGATTCCGCGGCGGCTGCGCAATTGCAGGGATCACGTTCTCCGCGTCTCGTTGAATTTTTAATGTGAGAACCATTGTTTCTTCTTTGGGGCTGGACGCACTGAGCGGGCCGCACCTGGGTTTCTTGCAAAGAAGCCAACACCAGACTGTTATTTCCCAGTGGGGGAATACCCCTGCATATTGCTCCTAATGTGCTGCCAGCGCGTTTCAGCAGTTCGCACTCTCTTATTTATAAAGTGGATCTGATGTTATTGTTTTTCCTTTGATCCAAAAAACCTTACTTTTTTGTAGCGGTTGATACAAAAAGAAGCACTGCCTCTAAGCGCTGATCAATGTATGTGTTTTATTTCTAGGGCTGATTGGAACTGCTTGGATTCGGATCTCTTATTATAATCCATGACATAAACAGGGCATGACATCTGTCCAAACGCACCAATGGGGAGCCAAGTGTCTGCAAACAAGGCGACGCGCTCTCTGGACATATCTATTTCCTCAGCACGATCTCGCCCCTTCTGCTACGCGCCTCGAGCACCCGCGCTTCCCCTGGAGTTAGAGGACCGCCCTCGGTCGTGTGGTGACCCGAATGAGTAGATAGCTGGGCTCGAGCAAAGGCAGGCAAGGCAACAAGGAAAGGGCCCCAGTACCTTAATGAATGTCAAATTCTACGTTACTATATCATTCGGCAGGGCTCAAGTCGAGGGTACACGCGGGAGGGACGGAGTCCACCCACTTTATTCAGAGGGTGGACTCAGTCCCCGTCCCCCCCAGCAAAAATTATAAACATTGAATATCCTCTTTGAATTTATAGCCGACCTCGAGGGTTCAACCCGCAGTTGGCAGATTTGTAGTTAGGACGCCTCACTATATAACCTGATGAAAAATAACAAACAACTAAAGGTGGAATGTCCCATTTCAGTACTGCAAGTCGCAGGGAAAATACTTGTAATGATTCTTGGAGTTTAAAACAGGCACACCTTCTAAAGTTTTCAACAACACTATCAGAAGAAAATATCCTCTGTTGGTTTTGTGCGTGTGTTGTTTTTATGAAAGGCAAATGCCATTCATCCTGTTCAATTTGGGTGGTTATGAAAAGCCAATTGAATGGAATGTGCATATTTCACCTTGATATGCCAATTTCTGGTGACGTCACATCCCATTGCGTTTGTTGATGCGTCCCCCACTTAAGTTTTTAGGACTTGACCGCTGGTTCTATTCTGGTGTAGTACGGTTGTTTTTTTTTTTTAACTATATTTTTATTGACATAGTACATACAAGGTAGGGTGCAACGGCAATCCCCACCGACCGTACAATAGGCTTACAGACAAGGATGTCAACGTTTTTATCTTTTAATCCCAAACCCCCACCCCCCAACTTTGCAACATACCAAGTTTTGAGGTTTTTGCAGGTTATAGAAGCTGCAGAGAGAACTTTCGAAAATCGTTGTATGCATTTGTTATACAATTTGACATCGTGGGAACAGCGTGGTTCAGAGCAAAATGAGGGTCAATCTCCATTTCTAGGCCCGGTGCTGGGATAAGCCCAGAGGATACATAATAAGACATATCTTTACAGTCGCATTGAGACACATTCGTCATGGAGGAGAACTGCGGTCCATTCCTGTGTGAAATCCGAGACTTTGTCATTTTTCACTGCTGTAAGTTTTTCATACGTAAAAATCACCCTTAGTTTACAAAGCCATTCCTCCTTGGTTAGTGCTAAGGCGCTTTTCCATTTTTGGGCCAATGCTAGCCTCCCCGCCCTCAGCATGGCCCCGATGACCCTCGGGAATGCACTCTGTTCCTTTTCCGGCATGGGGGTACCCAGGAGGATTTCTAAGGGGAGTAGCGATGGACTGAACCCCTCTATATCCTTAATCCAGCTGAGAAGCTCCGACCAGTACACCTGGATAACCGGACATCCCCACCACATATGGAACCATGTGCCCCTTTGGTGACATAACCTAGGACAGTAGGGGGATACTTCTGCGAACATTTTGGAGAGGGTGGCTGGGGGGGCGATGCCAGGAGTGGAGAATCTTGAAGCTGTGCTCCATGGCTGCGGTGTACAGAGTACCGGTAAATATAGTTTTGAAAATTGCCCTCCATGTGTGGTCATCCAACGTCATGCCCAGCCTTTCTTCCCATATTCGTTTGAAAGGTTGCCTACCCTCCAAATTAGCCGTTATCAGAGTACTATAAAACTTGGACAAAGAGCCCTTTCGAGAGACACTTTTAGCTATTACTTCTTCAAAGGAGGTGAGGGGGCGATTTAGGTTGTCAGCCCACCGAGGGTGAGTCAGAATTCCCTTCAAACGCAAGTACTCAAAGATCGAGGGTGGCTTGTCACCCAGTGCTTTGGTCAATTGTTCGTAATCTATGAAGCCCTCCTCGCGGGAGAGTTGGGAAACCCTCTCCAAACCCATGTCTGACCAAGCTTGAGTGTCGCGGAAGCCTCTGGTGTCTAGATTGATAGGGGGACCCCATAACGATGTTAAAGGGGACGGCCAGGATGACAACATTTTGTTATCTTTATTCGGTTTCCAGACTGCCCATAAGACTGCTAGTGTGGGGTGTTCTCTAAGATGGGAGGGGATGGTTTTAGGGGAGGCCCATAGTAGATCTCTAACTTTTTTCGGGTGGGTATGGATATCCTCAATGTATGTCCAATATGTCCTCATATCCTCTCTCATGTGCTCCATCATCACCCGGAACTGAGCTGCTTTATAGTATAGTCTGAAGTCGGGAAGGGCGAATCCAGCGTGAGACTTTGGAAGGGTCAAGGTGGAGAATTTGACTCTTGCTCTCCTCCTGTCCCATATAAACTGGAGGACTCGGGCATGTAAAACCTCGAAGAAGGATTCAGGAATGACCACAGGGAGGGCTGCAAAAAGATACAATAAGCGAGGTAAGATATTCATTTTAACCGTTAACATATGCCCAAACCAAGAGAGTGTAAGAGGCGCCCAGCGTTTGAGATCGCTGTTAATCTTGGCCAAAATCTCCGGGAAGTTACACTGATATAGTAGCGAAAGGTTTCTAGGAACGCAGGTGCCTAGATACCTAGTGGACACTCGTTCTATTCTCACTCCCAATAATTCCGAACGATCCCCAATGTCTTGGTCTGCGGGACCCATAGGCATAATACTAGACTTGGAGGCGTTTATCTTAAGCCCCCAGAAGGCCCCATAGAGGTTTATAAGATCGAATAATCTAGGTAGTGAGACCTGGAGGTTGGTTAGATACCCCAAGATATCGTCGGCAAATAGAGAGAGTTTAAAGTCGCAATCGCCACAACGTATCCCTGTAATTTCCTGGTTCGCTCTGATCGCTATGGCCAGGGGCTCCATTGCCAGAGCGTATAGACGGGGGGAAAGAGGACAGCCTTGCCGGGTTCCTCTAGATAAGGCCAGGGGTTCCGACGTGCCACCATTGACCAAGACTCTTGCCGTGGGGCTATTATATAGTGTCGAGACCCACCTACAAAAATTCTTCCCGAGGCCCATTTTCTGGAGAACTCTGCCCATATAAGGCCACTCGACTTGGTCGAAGGCCTTTTCAGAGTCTAAAGCAAGCAAGTAGCCCTCTGCCCTCTACCCCTAGGCCTCATGCATACCTCTATGCATGAGGCCTAGGGTCTTCCTTATCGGAACCCTGGCGTCCTGGAATGAACCCTACCTGGTCTCCATGTATTAGTGAGGGGAGGAGCTTCGCCGGTCTGTTCGCCAGAAGTTTGGCCAGGATCTTAACATCCACGTTAAGAAGGGAAATGGGGCGATATGATTGACACTGGGAAGGGTCCTTCCCCTCTTTGGGGATTACTACTATCAGTGCTGACATCATCGAGGGTGGGAGGGTGCCCTGATCAAGTGCTGAGTTAAACATTTTGGCCATAAACGGGGCTAGCGTTGACTGATAGGTCTTATAAAACTTGACTGTGAACCCATCGTCGCCTGGGGCTGTTCCACTCTTCAGGGAGGATATGGCATCTATTATCTCCTCTGGGGATACGGGGAGATCCAGTATATCTGCCTTTTCGGGTGAGAGGCCGGGAATCGGGAGGGAGTCCAAAAAGTTATCGATCTCGGTTCCGTCTCCTGCGTATTCCAAGCAGTACAGGCGTTCATAATAGTGCCGAAAGTGTTCAGCTATTTTATTTTCTCTTACAGTTGTCTCCCCTCCCGGTGGCCGGATGGAGTTAACCCTCCTACTATTTCTGAGCTCCCGGAGCCTCCAAGCTAATATTTTATCTGCCTTTTCCCTTTTTCCATGTACTTCTGTTTCAGGAAGGACAGCTTTTTTTCTGTTTGTCCCACCTGGAGGGTCTGCCAGGCTTGAGCGCAACCTTTGGAGTTCCTCCCACTTTCCGGGGAACATTTGTGTTTTTAGTTTTCCCACCTGGTTGGATAGCCTCTATCTTTTTCCTCAATAATTTCTCCTCTTGGCCCCTCTCCCTCTTTTTTCTTGAACCTGTCTCGATGAGAATGCCTCTAATGGTCACCTTGAATGCCTCCCAGACACCCATAACTCCGACCTCCCCATTGTCGTTGATAGAGAAGAATTCTGTGATAGCTGTAAGGAGGGATTGCCGTACCTCTTTGTCGTGCAGAAGGAGGTCGCTACACCTCCATAAGGACCCAGGCGGGGGGCCGGGGGCACACCCATTTTTATTCTAACCATGTCATGGTCTGTCCAGGGAACCACCTCCACCCCTGATTCCGTGACCTCGCCCCGGAACGTGGCGTCAACCAAGATATAATCAATACGCGAAAAAGTAGCATGGGGTTTCGAGAAAAATGTGAAGTCGGGGTCTCGATCTTGTTTTGTGTGGTGTGTGTCGCTCAAGCCCAGATCTTCGTTAACTGTTTGAAATGCCTCAGCCAGTTTTTTTTGGAGGCGTTGATTGGGGCATGGGTTGGGCGAGCTCCTGTCTCTGTCAGGGCAAAGAACCATGTTAAAATCCCCCCGACCAGTAAAGTACCCTCAAAAAATGCTACAATTTTCTCTCTCATCCCCATCCAGAAGCCATCTTGCGCCTCATTTAGAGCATAAATACAGACCAGGGTGAACAGCCAACCCCTCATCTCCCCTTTAACCATGATATATCGTCCTTCCGGGTATGACCTCTGGGCTTTGAGAACGAAGTGTGCCCCGGGAGAAACCAATAGGGCAACTCCTCGTTTCTTGGCCTGGAAGGACGCTGCATACACTTGTTCAATAGCTTTAGCTCTCAGCTTTGGTTCCTTGTCCCTAACCCAATGTGTTTCTTGTACAAATAAGAATTGGAGCCGGAGCCTTGAAAATTCCCTCACCAGCAACGACCTTTTAGTGGGAGAGTTGAGCCCCCGCACATTTAACAAACCCACTGTCAAATATTGCAAGGAATCATCCATCATAGCGATGGTAAAAGCTTATGTCTCCCTTCTCGGGACGGCTAATTCCAGTGCTCCCGCAGTACTTCCGCCCCCGCTATAGTCAAATAACAAACCTGCAATTACAAAACAGACCAGAAAACTTGGCTTGACCCAACTGAAATCCTCTTGAACAAACCCCAACTTTTCCCTCCCCCCTTTCTCCTCCCCCCTGAACGCCTGGTGGACCAGCGGCTTCATCCTGTCGCTGAGCCAGGCCACCATTGTCTCCCTCCTCCGGGCTCTTGAGCTCTTCAATAACAACAACTTGAGCCCCCCCACTGTCATGTTCAGATTACAAATAATTACAGTGCTTCCCCCAATGGCATGAAAATCAAACTAGACCGTGAAGCTTCTTGGGGTTCCTCAAGTGTCAAGTTGACCAGGGGATGTCGGAGCCACTCTCCTGAACTTCCTGTGGCCTCGGACTTTACGTCTCTCCTGTGAAGCCTTAATTCTCCCGGGTCCAACAGGCTCTCTTCCACGCTCTTGCTCTTCCTCTTCCATGTTTGGTTTTCCGAGAAGTTCGCCCGACACCCTACGAATGTCATCCTCCGTGACCAGGGCATATTTGTACCCTTCCAGTTCAAAGGAAAGTGAAAAAGGGTATCCCCACCTGTATCGGACCCCCTTGGTTTGGAGCATTTTCATCAGCGGGGAGCAGAGTCGACGTCTTGCCAGGGTGAAGGCGGACAGATCCTGGTACACCGAAATCCGGCCCCCCTCCCAGTCCACCGGGCCCTTCTTACGTGCCAGTTCCAGTATTTTGTTCTTCTCCGCGAAGTAGTGGAAACGTACGAGAATGGACCTGGGGCCTCTGTTGACCGCTCCCGCCCTGTGAGCTCTATCAATAGTGGGATCATTCGTGTTCGCCCCCTCAAAGAGTGATCCCACCACCGCGTTCACAGCTTTGATTATGTCCATTTGCGTTTCACCTTCCCGTTCCGGGAACCCCAAAAAGCGAAGATTACAGCGTCGTTCTCTATTCTCTAAGTCATCAAGCTTTAGGGAGCATTTCTCTTCGCTCCTCTCGAGTTCCGATAGGCGCATGTCGAATTGCGTCTCGAATATGTCATTCAAGGCTGTGTTGTTTTCAAGCGCTTGGACCCTGTCGTCTATATTGTCCACTTTTTTATCCAGGGTATCCAGCCGTAGCGTTATGTCTGCTCTGAAGCCTCTTATTTCCTCCAGGAGGGCAGCCATACCTTTGGTGACTGTGCTAGTATCAGACATATCCAGGTGTGCTGGGGCCGCCATCTCAGGGCAGGTTGCTGATCTTGGGGGCAGGCACCGAAATTTCTGTAGGTCCTCTTTCCAGGTCATAGGCTCTCCCCGATCATCTCCACAAGGGCTCCCCCCGGGCTCCACAGACCAGGCGGGCTGTGCCGTTGGGGTGCGCCAACCGGGGGGATGTCTCTGTATACGGCCTTAGCCTTACACTCTCCGTTGAGGCGGGGGGTTACTCGAAGCAAAACGTGAAGGTTGACTTGCGGCGCTCTCGTGCCACGTGGAACTCACCGGACTTTCGTCTCACCCCACCTGTGAAGAGCAGAGTCCGGGGAAGGCCGAACGCGGAGAGGACTAAGGGACCGCTGCGGGCCCCTCTTGCTTGATTCGATGTAAGTTGCCCAGGAAATTGTTCTGTTACGCTTTCTGTTGTTTTCAGCTGCAAAGTACTGTGCCGAGGAAGATGGAGACCTGCGGATTGAGGGTTACTATCTGTGGACGGCTGAAACTTCTCAGGTATTTTCGGCCCTCTTTGCCAGCGCAGCCCCGGTAAAAATGCTCTTCCTGTCGGGTCGCGTACGCCGCCGGGGTCGCAGCCTGTCTTGCCCGGGCTCTCGCGGTGTCGGGGGTTCCCACATCTCTCCACAGACTCTGCTTCCCCTGCGATCTCCAGGCCGAGGTGCAGGCAATGAGATTTGCACGCTCGACGGAGTCAACTGCGCAGGCCGCCTTCCTGGCTGGAGCTGTCGTAGGGTGCAGGCCCCGGTCGTTTCACTCCTCCGGGCTCTTCTTTGGGCCCCTAGCAGCCGTCGGAATTCCGGGATTCCAGGAAGCCGCAGGCCTCAACCCCTACGCGGCTCTCCGTTAGTTCCTGCAGAGCCGCGGCGTGGGGGAAGGCGGAGCTCCCTCTCCCTCCTCTCTCCAAGGGCCCGAACTCGACGAGTTCTCCACGTCGGAAGATCGGAGTTGGGGTCTGCGGGGGCTCCACTGCGACAGCAATCCGTGGGGGGGGTCGGCACTGTACTCCTGGGAGTCTGAGGGGGGCTCAAGTCCCTCTTACAGCGCCCTTTGGAGGAGACCAGTGCGGATGCATCAGTGCATCTCGGCGCCCCCTGGTGGTTCCATCGTCCCAGATTTAAAGAAGTCCCCAGTACGGTTGTTTTTAGTATTACTCTTACCCGGTCTCCGGCTTTGCCCTAGATGGAAGGAGGCATAGCCGATCTAGACACAAGTATTTCTCCGGTTTTTATAGAAAGGGGTGCAGACACTCACGTTTCGTACCTGCCCTAACAATTCATACTTATTGAAGGAGCACTAAGCATCTGAGTAAAAAGGGCGCAAAGAGTTTGCAAACCTTTTTACAGTCCCTACAGTGATATTTATATATATATATAAACAAAGGTATCTTAAACTAAAAAGGATTGTTGCAGGCAACCTGACCAGTGCTGTCTGATTGATGTCCCATGCAGAATCTGGCCACTGACGGGGGGGGGGGAGACAGTCTTTGAGGACCGGGCCACAGGCTCCTCGGTCAGGGAGCTGAAGTAGCAGCAGGGGGACCACAAAAGTGATCTGGCCTGGCCCTCATTACTCAGGCGCAGTCCAGGTGGTGTCCTTCTGCTGGTGCTCCCTGGGAACACTTTGATGCCGGGCCGCATATACCAGCAGAAGAGCAGCTGATGATCCAGCAGGGAGGGCCCCAGTGGAGTTTAGCCCAGAGCCACGCATGCCTGTGGCGGCCCAACCTGGTGGCAGGTTGGGGGGGCCCTGTAGTAGCTTTGTCTACCCAAGCCACATGCCCAGAGCAGCCAGTAAGAAGAGGTGGCTCTGTAGAAGGGAAATCCTTGTGGCTACATTGTAAAGACAGGACTGCGGCAGTGGGGCATTGGTGAAGCCCCCTTGGACATGTGCTACTCTGTTGTTGGATCAGTGCAGGACGCAGGGCTGACAGTTGTGTGGTGTGCCTCCTAGCAATGAGGCGCTGAGCTGATGCAGAAAGTTCTGGGCCGCAGCACTAATTATGGGGATGTGACGAATCAACTTCCGGGGCACCAGTGGTCCAGGGATGAACATCGGTTTCTAAACCATCAGTCAGCCCCACACTTCTAGTACACCAGAAGGGATCGAACAGATTGGAAACATAAGCAAATTATAAACCTCCATGCCCAATTTCGGTTACGTGGACAGAACGGCAAGGCCGTGGATCTTTGGTTAGTTGTAACACAGAGAAAATACAATTATTACCCAATTATAAAAGGGACTGTCCAGTTAAGGTTGTATACAAATATTTTCTTTATTACCACCACAGACATTTCTAGCACACTACAAAATACAACCCTCCTGTAAAGGAATGCAGAGGATAGACAGTTTCAAAAGGGAAAAGGGATGAACTCTGGATGCTGATAGGAGGGAAGTCGATAGAGTAAATAATCGCAATAGTTCAAGGATACTTGGTTTCAGCACAAAGGGAGCAATGGGTCATAAAATGACACAAGGTACCGGTTCTGGAGCTGCTGGAGGGTCCTCTGGATTCAATATCTCCCTCTGCTGCCTGTGAGATGTTTAGGGGAGGGATATTTCTTGCCTCTTGGGGGTCCTGGTCTTCCTTCACTGGCAGAAGATGTAAGGCAGACTGTACCTTCAGCCAGGGTCGAATGATTTCTTCCTTCTGCTTCTGGTGAAGCCTTCAGATGATCTACCAAAAGAGGGGCTATGCCCTCTTTTAAAGCCAAATGGACCACAGGGATTGGTGTAGGCTAAGCCCACCTTAATGAACCAATCATGGGTCCCCACAAACAATCTTGTGTGTCATGAGATTAAATGCTTTGGAACAGAAAAGGTAAAGGGTTGAAAACATGTAATACTAAGTCCCACCCATTTTCTTGTCTTTTGTGGATCAAAGGGTCTCTCTGGCTAATGGAGCTCTGTGTGGTCCCTGATTAAAGTGGCCGGTCTCCCTTGATGCTGCCACAAGACCAGACTTTCTGGCTCTGTCCATCCACATACTTGTACCTTCTGAATAGGGTCTCCCTACGGGGATGACTACTGTAAATACACAGTCCTAGACATGACATTTCACAGTCAATCGATACTGAGAGTGGGAGCTGGCATCAAGTTGACACAGTGCATATGAAAGGGTGTTGGGGATTCCTGTCTCATTTGTTAGCCTCTGCAGCTAGGCCCCATGTGGGTCTGTTTGAATTAAACTCTAATTAGTATGTGAATGCGGCCACCCAACAAAAGGACAGGGCAGATGCACGAAGCCTTCGTTAGTTAATTAGGCTGGCCGGCAGGGGGAAGGTTTAGCCATCCCCCTTCTGGAGATGCATTGTGTACTCCATTTGTCAGATCCCTATGAAATATGACAGGGGGACGACATCTGTAGTCTGTGTCCACCCAGAGTACGCAGGTCTATGCGTATGTCGTGCAGTGAGCATAGGAAAATGTGTCTGGATTAGCCCCACATATTTTTCGGAGGTTGATCTACCATCATTCAATTTCATTTAAAATTTCAAAAAGGGGGCGTGGCTCGGAGCTGCCACGAGCGGCATGTCTTCTTAGGAGCTCTTGCCTGGCCCAACGCGCTGTATGCAAAACGCCGTTTTCATCCTCCGACTTCCGCCGCAAATGAGACACAGCGTGGGGGAAGGTCCGCTGCAGCTGCCCAGCGAGTTGGACCCAGGTTGGCTACCGGATTCTTGAGTTCGGATCCATCTTCGGATCCGGAGATCGTCCGGCGGCAAGATGGCGGCCGGGTCCCCAGACTACATGAAGCTGCGGTGAGGGGGAGGTGCAGGCGTATGGAGACAACCAGCACAAGACGCCGAATGATCGGAACATGTCAACCCGCACTGCCTTAAAGAAGTGAGCCGTTTGCCCGAGGCTTTAAAAGCAGGTCCTGGAAAGATGACACATTGCCCAGTTGCATGTCTCAGGGGAGATCCAGAGGAGCCCAGCGTCGGAGCGGAGGGGGACCCCGGCAGATGGCGCTCTGACGCGGCGCGGCTTCGGCGGGGCTCCAGCGCACCTCATCCATCCCATAATTCGGCCCTGACGCCACACAACACCCCTCTGCTGTTGAGGCTCTGAGCGAGGCAGCCTCCACCGCTCGACGAATACCGCGGATTGGGATCCATCCACATCCAGCACCCGCGGCGCAGGGCCTCCTAGCCCTGCTCCCATCTGGGGCTCCACTCGCACTGGGGTAAGCAGCTGGAGACCCGGGGAGGCGGGGCTGCAACTGAGTGGAGCAGCCCAGAAACTCTGCGCGACTGGCTGCAGTGGTGGGGGTCCCCCGAGCCGAGAGCTGGCACAGCTGTGCACTCTCCGAAACAAGCAATCGGGCGGTTTGGCCCGCTTATGTAAACACCAACGCTTCCGTGGCACCGGAGCCATAAAGCACACCCAGCCGGCCATCAACTGATCGGGTGTTACTACAAGGTTGACGTCTCAGGATTGCCCTGGGCCATCAGAGAAGCAGCTGCACAGACATTGCAGACCTGACGCCACAAGGTGAGGAGTGGGATCAGCGGGGCCCAACTGAATCAAACGGGGCTCCCAGCCTGTTAGCCATTGGATTCTCATGACCCATACCCTGTGGGCCCCAATCAAGTAATTCCCTCCTGTATGCCCACAAAGGGGTACTGGGGCCGGCAACTTTAATTAACAGCATCTTCAGCAGCACTTCGCAGGATTCCCTCGGAGGCTCAGACTATACTGTCCAGTCCCCCCCTCCCACCGCTTGGACTTTGGAGGTGCACCTGGCCCCTGCATCCCCCAGCAAGCCTGGTACGCAAAAACAATCTTCAGGGGGAAGAGCGGGAAGCATCAGAAACAGAAAATGTCTAGGAGCAGGAAGACGTTCAAACAAACGGACATTGCGGCTTTAATGGCCAGTTCCTCCACCGAGCGGTCAAAAAAGGGGGAAGCGCCTGATGGCCTCTCCAGTGAGGCCACATCCACCACCTCTGCAACAACCCATAGCCCACCACAAATGGTAACCAAAGCTGATCTCACAGCGCTAACGAAAGAAATTCAAAAGAGTACAGAAGAGGTAACGAAAAAAATAAATTCCCTGGACAAAAGAGTAGTGGAGGTGGAAAGACGGACAGGGGAGCTCGAATCAGAGGTATGCGACCAAAGATTCGAAGACGAGCCCGACAGGGACAGAATAAAAGCTCTAGAACCGAGATGTGAACTCGTAGAGGCCAAACAAGAGGACGCAGAGAATCGCTCGCAGAGAAATAATATTCGCCTTCTGGGATTCCTTCATCTATACCAGATGCAGAGCTACGAAGTTATGTCTCGGAACTGCTTAGGTTCATCATAACCCTTCCGGACGAAGCACCTCTGGAGCTGGATCGGGTACACAGATCGGCTCCGAGATCGGCATCTACCCTTCCCCCAGATGTTCTGGTAAGGGTTCATTTCTTCCAAATCAAGGAGGAAATTATGCGCAAAGTGAGACAAATGGGCCAAATCACCTTTCAAGGATCACCAATATCGCTGTATCAAGTTCTGGCGAACTCCACGCTTCATAAGCGAAGATCCATGCGAACATTTACGGAATGGCTGCGGGGAAAAAAGATCTCATATCACTGGGGGTTTCCGACTTCAGTCAGATTCAGATGGGAGGTTGCCCAGAGACAAATCCATTCACCGAAAGAGGCTGACAAATTCATAGGCATCGGGAGGTCAGAGGGGGAATCGGATTCTGAAGAACCATCCCAAATTCAGCACAGAAAGCCCTCGGACGGACCGTGGTCGAAACCTGCCCGACGGCGTAGACCTTGCGGCCCCTCCAGAAAAAACTCCTATCCGGGAGGATTAATTCAAAGACCCCTCAGAGAAGGCAGGTCCCAGAAACTCTGGCAACGAACTACGGTGATCTGCGATAGGTACGGCGGAGGGACTCAATCCGTTCCTAAGAAGCCTGGAGCCTCACATTTTGGAATGATTCCCAGCACGGGACATTGGACAATACCCTGGCAGTGCGGGTATACCGTTCTAGTTCACATTTTGTTTGGCGGCCCAGTTGGCCACTATTGGCGCATTGGCGCCACCAGTTTCCCAGTGGCAGTAGGATGTCGCTTTTCCTACTAGTTCAATTCAAGGGAGCTGGGGGTGGGGAAGGGGTCACCGAAAGACAAACATATGTCCTGGGTCTTGGCGCTCCATCTGCTCGATCCAGCGTTCAACATCACATCACGTCTCAACAACAAAACCAAGATGAATCACCAACGCAACAACTTAGCCTCGGACTGGGAAGCTCAGTTTCAACCAGCGGGCATAGGTCCAAACTCAGCTGAAGCAGGAATAGGCGGTAATGGCTAACACAAGCGAAATAGTGATCCTATCGTGGAATGTTCAAGGTCTTAATTCGGCAAGGAAGCGAAAATCACTCAAAAACAGGCTCGGGCAATTATCTGGAGACAATGTATTCCTCCAAGAAACGCATCTGCTGCAAGAAGACGAACACCGAGTAAGATTCAATAAGTACAAAAAAGCGTACTTTGCCACTTCCGGCCAGAAGAAAAGAGGGGATCCCTCTATCAGAAATCACAATAAAAAGGGGCCTGAATGGGCACTTCCTCCTACTCAAGGGGCTATTTGAAGAGCTCCCCATCATCATCGCTTCAATCTATGGTCCCAATACGGCACAAGCCAATTTTATTACAGACCTAATCCCAACCATCCTAGCATTTCAAGAAGGTCACCTAATCATGGGCGGGGACTTCAACTCCATGCCAAATCCCCAAGTGGATAAGACTCTACCACCCACTAACTCCGACTTCGTACAAGCACTATCAATAGCCAAGCTACTCAGGGAAACGGAATCCGTAGACGCATGGAGGATTTTTAATGGGACCTCAAGAGACTACACCCATTATTCCTGGGTTCACAAAAGTTTCTCGAGGATCAACCTCATATTGATATCAGGGGTTCTCTACCCATGCTTAAATAAAACCGCAATCCACACCTGCATGATCTCGGATCACGCCCCAGTGACTGCAAACCTGGCTGTATCGGGTCAAAAGCGGCCAGCTCAGATGCACTGGAGGCTGAATGACTCTCTTTTACTAGACAAATGTATTAAAATGGAAGTCGAGAACACAATATCCAATTATTTTAAGGAAAACACCACAGAGACCTCTTCTATCAATATCATCTGGGATGCGATGAAAGCAGTTGTCAGAGGCTCCCTGATCAGCTCATGGCCGGAGCAGCGAAGAGTTTCGAACATAGCTGCAGCAAGCTGAAGGAAAGAGTGAACCAACTAGAGGCCGAACTGAAGCGGCAAAACTCCAGAAAAGTAGAGAGAGAGCTGAGAAAGGCCAAAACAGCGCTGGAAATGCATTGCGCTGATCGTACTGCCAAATCCCTAGCCTTTACGAGGCAGTTTTATTATATGAAAGGGAACAAAGTGAACAAAGTGCTTGTGCAAAAACTGAAAAAGATCCGCAGCAGAAACAACATCCTCAAAATAGCCAGGGCAGATGGGAAAATACTCTACGCTGAAGCAGAAAAAATTGACGAACTGTCGAGATATCACTCAGACATTGTGAGCCTTTTGCAGCCAAAATTAGACAGAACACAAGGATAAGGGGAATCATGGCAGGAAACCGCGAATATAAAATTGCATTATATGCGGACGACGTATTCATAACAGCGTCAAATCAAGCATCATCCCTTGAGGCCTTATGGAAGGAGTTTAATGAGTTTGGGGCTCTATCAGGGTTTAAAATAAACCTAGATAAATCGTCAGCCCTGGCGATCAACATTTCTAATCAGGAAAGAATCACCCTCAGGCCTCTAATGCCGATCCCATGTGCGAAGGACGCAATCGAATACCTTGAGGTATATATAGGGTCTCACCTGTATGCAGCCAACTTCCCATAACTTATTAAAGATTTTAAAAAAGACTTAAAGAACTGGTTTTCCCAAGAAATCTCCTGGTTTAGGCGGATTACTACCATAAAATGAATCTGATCCCTAGGTGGATATATTTCTGTACAGCAATACCGACCCGCGTCCGAGGCTCAGTACTAGTGGACATACAAAAGAAATTTCAAGAATTTGTCTGGGGGGGGTGGAAGCCTCGCATTAGCAAGCGAATAATGATCCGGGGTAAGAATCAGGGGGGGCTGGGAGTACCAGACATAGCTAGATATACCCTAGCGGCTCAGCTATCGCACGCATTCTCTTGGGTGCAAGAAGCCGATGCGCCGAAATGGACGCAGATCGAAGAGGCCTGGTGCCCGGGCAACCCAGCGGATCTCCCACACCTGCCAGAGATGAAAGTGAAAACAAATAGAGACCCCCTCTCCACCACAATCACAATTGTCCGATGCTGGAAGGCAGCAGCACAGAAATGGGATATCCGGGGCGCTCTGGGCCCCCTAATTCCTATCTGGAACAACCCAGATTTTTCACTAGGCTGCCACCCCAGCAGCTTTCAGTCTTGGAGGGCGGGCTATTCAAAACAGGTGACTTCCTGGAGGAGGGTTCTCCCATCTCATTCGAAAGATGCAAATCGAAATTTGGGGTAGATGCGCGGGAGATTCCATTACACCCAAATACAGCACTGGCTGTCTCACAGGGCGGTTCGGGAGAGATGTGCCAGAGAGCTGACAGCTCTGGAAATCTCCCTCACAACTCCATCGAAAAGAAGCAAAACCCCCACTCTGTACCGTCTCCTGGATAGGCCCGACCCCACGAGAAAAGAAAGGTACATGCTTGAATGGGAGAAGGACCTGGGCCGGGAAAAAGAGGTTGAAGAATGGGCAAACATCTGGGGCAGATTGCACAAGAGTTCACAATGCATTACAAATAGGGAGGGAGGCTACAAGCTCTGCTATAGATACTACGTGACCCCAGTCCAGCTCAACAGAGCCAACCCGAATATCCTTGACCGCTGCTGGCGCGGCAGCCCCACCCCTGGCTCCCTATTTCATATGCTATGGACCTGCCCGAAGGCGGAGGCATATTGGACAGAGGTGATCAAGCACATCAGGGAAATCACCAGCCTCTCCATACCCTGTAATCCTGGAATCATCCTCCTGGGAGAAACGGAGGGGAGCACTCCCAATCTCAGGGCACATTCCCCGTCTATGTACGCACTTACTCCTTGCAGCAAAAATGACACTTGCCCAGTTATGGAAAAATGAGGACAGACCCTCAGTAGCATCATGGTGGTCCAAGTGTTGGGACATCGCGGTCGCTGAAAAGGTAACTGCAATCCGAACTGGCACATTCAATAAGACCTTGAACACTTGGGATCCATTTATAGACTATGCAGCCAGATTCCCAGCGCTGACTAGAAGGCCACCACTCACTAGATAGCTACAAAGCAGCCCACTTTATCAACCATCCCACAGACTTAAACCATAGCCACTCAACACATGAATCCCTACATAATCACCAAGAGTGAGCATGGTCGCTGAAAATAGAGTGCAGGCTACCATCAATCTATTCCTTGACATTCATATGAATCTGCGTTTTTGAACTGAAGCAATTAATGATCATTGTGACGTTGTTGATGTCATGTCTATCTGTAAAACCTAATAAAATATTGTTATGAAAAATCAAATTCAAATAAGCCCAGGTGAGCGCACACCCACCATGTGAATGGCTGAATTCCTCACATGGGCGCCACACCTAAAGGCACGGTCAACCAGACATAGTATTCTCTAGAGCTGAGGCATTGGAGTGGGGACCTGGGTCAACCCTCCTTGATGAGGGGTGGGTCAACCAGGGCCCACCCTAGGACTTGCAGGGACAAGTGCGGCAAATTAAGTGCGGGCCCCTTAATTTGCATTTGATAACATCACAGGAAGTGACATAACAGGATGTGACATGGAGAATTTCCAATAATTACACTTGCAAAGTATAAAAGGTGCCCAACTTTTAAGCCCAACAATGTATAATGAAATATTCCAAAGAAAACAAAATCCAAACATGAGGCGTGCGCTTTAATGGCACTTTTATGTGTTCTTGTGGGTAAGCGCCTGCATTGGAAACATGACAACTTGGTGTGAAATTCTAGTAGCTGAACACTTGAGCAAGCACACTTTTTTTAATGCTGGGCTCAAAAAAACAGCATTGGGTTGCGTCTACCGGTTGAAAAAAGTAGGCGGATGCTGTCCACTCACATGTTTTGACTTGTGCCCTGAAAATCAGTACAGAGCCAGAACCAGAGAAAATATCACACCCAGTCTCTAGGATGACACCCTCTCTTGTCCCATCCTTGGTAAATATTCATGTCTCACTTGCATGCTTCATATATTGTGTTATTGAAATGTTACATTATACTTAACGCTTTTTGGCTTGTGAAATATAAACACGTGGAAATAGGCAAATAGCTAAAACGGTAAAAGCAATATGTTTAATTGTGCTAGAGGAAGGCACTGATTTTAGGCAGCTAGCTGCTGCTTTGCATGTGCTTTCAAACTAAAAATGCCCCTTTGCAGTTCTAAATACAACAGGGGTCTCTTAAATTTGCCATCAAAAGTAAATTGCACCCACCTTAAATGCTCTGCTTTAAGAAAGAAAGTGATCAGCAGTGCTTATGAGGCCTGCAGCTCCTATTGGCCACAGGGAGGGGGATTGGGCGTTTGTCTCTCCAGAGAGCATGAGTATTTTTACAGGTGACAAGTTACCTCACCTGAAGAAACAAAAGGGAGCCAAACCTTGAGGGACAGCTGCTTTTGAATAAGATATTCCGTCAATCTTCCGTGCCATCATGCAGGCTGAAGCGTGTGCTACCCGTGGGCTCAGAGTGGACTGCAACAAGGTTAGGGACTCTGATCACATGGCCCACGCTGCAACCTGCAAGAGGGATTCAACCGCACCCTCAGAGCGGGTCTCTAGCAAGCGCGGGGCCAAGTGCAGCTGCACATGCTGCACACACATAGTGCCGGTCCTGGGGTCAACCACAGGTGTAATTTCTGGGGAGACAAGGGTGTTTGTCCCCCACAAACCTTTGTGGCACACCATTTTGTCCTACTCATTTGGCAGGGTCATTTAGATGTGATGTCCACCCCAACATTTTCAGCAAAGTTACTCCACTGGGGCCAAGTGTTACAACAGCGCTCCGCTTCAATGCCTTAAGTAATGATCTTTTGTTTAGAGTTGAAGAGTCCCTTGTGCGGGTATCCTGGAGAGACCCTTCATTAAGGCACAGGCAGCCACGGGCCGGTTGCACTATCAAAAAATCACTTGCTTCACGTGTAAGCACCTCTTCTAAGTTCTTTGTTTGCCTACCTTGCCTCTCTGAAATGCAAGCGCAGAGCTGCTGGACGGAAGTGGCAGGCTTTGAGCACAGCCTTTGACAGACTGGCCTGCAGTGTGCTCCAAAGGCAATACAGACTCTCCATCTGTTGGAAGAAGAAGGCCTATATCAAGCCTGCCTGTCTAGGGCCACTAACAACACTGCTTCAGTGATCGAAGTGAACGAAAAGAAGTAGTGGTATTATGTTCCCTACTGGCCTGCCCCTGCTCCCCCCAAGCACCATCGCATTGCCCCTCACATGCACAATACAGACCCCCAAACACATGCACTTGCACCTGCTGTTTAAGGGAATGTTCAGTGCAGTGCACTGAAAGTGAAAGTTTCAACTTCATCCTAAACTTTTATTTTAAAATGAAACCATTCCAGAATGGTTTACTTTTTAGAATAAAAGTATTGGAACAGTAAAACTTAATTTAAAAAAAGTAGAAGAACACTGCTTCCAACCGCTCGCACCCACTTCGACCACTGCACTGCTGAACTGTTCAATATCTGCAAGGAACTTGCCAATCCCACTTCAGTCTCCACTTCTCTGCCATCCCTGACCCACTGCACTACACTGGTCTCTCACTTCATTACCAAAACTCAGGACATCCTGTCCTCACTCTCTTCTACACTGCTTCTTTCTCCTACACCCGCTCTGAGGCCTCCCTTGGCCCTACTATCCCCTTCCATCCATCTCTCCTCTTTCTCACCCATAGCACCGGATTAGCTCTCTAGACGAGTCCTCTCTCTGAAAGTCTCCTCCAAACTATCAAGGACAACATTGCCTCCCTTACTCCAGCCTTGGCTGAATTCTGCACTCACTCCTTTGCCAATGGCTCCTTCCCGCGACCCTGCAAGCACTCCCTTGTGCACCCTCTCCTAAAAAAACGTCTGCCGACACCTCCTGCCCAGCTAACTACTGCCCAATCTCCATCAACCCCTTCCTGGGCAAACTCTTGGAGAAGCTGGTCATCTCCCAGCTGATCCACCACCCTGAATCTGTTGGTTGTCTCCACGACCACCAGTCTGGCTTCAGAGCAGCCAGAGGCACAGAAAATGCACTCCTGAACACCTGTAAAGACTTGCTCTCAAATCTCGATTCCAACTCTCCTTGCATCCTCACCCTTCTTGATCTTTCTTCTGCCTTTGACATGGTCAATCGTGCCATCCTTATAAATCAGCTCTGTGATACCCTTGACAGCACGGACCTGGCACTGGCCTGGTTGACTTCATTCCTCTCTGACCGACCTCCCCAGATTCAACTTGGCTATTGTAACGCTCACCTGGTATCCACGGGGACGTCACTCAGCCTGTTCTGACCTCTTACGACCTCGAACCCTTCCCTGGAGCCTACTCGACTGTAGACTGGGCCTGAAACACAGGATTGGTAGAGTTTAACTCCCTATTGTTTCTGTGTGCTTGAACCCCTTCTTTTCCCGGGGTCCAACCCTTCCCTTTGATCCACAGCTCACCTTGTTTTCTTGGAAAGTGTGCTCTCTGTCCTGCTTTCAGCGAAGGGGTGCGTTGATTGATGCAGGCTCGTTGCTGCCTAGTTACTTCACTGGCAAGAGTCTGACAGGTAAGTATAATGAGTCTTTTGAACAGTTCTCTAACTTCGTTACTTTCCTTCCTTAGATGATGGCTGGCGTCCAGGGAAGGCGACATGCTGCTGAGATGAGTAGCTCTGAAGGTGAGTGAGAGCGCGATGTGCGATGCGTCCCTTTCGTATTTGAATTGAACTGAGTTCTTTTTCTGTGTCTTTTAGGTGCTGCAACGTTTTCAGCGTGGATGCCGGTTATGAAGAAGAAATGCGGTGAGAAAGCGTGGTATGCGGCGCCTCTAGATGTTTCCACGCTAACCTGGAGTGTCTTTTCCCTCTTGCAGATGGATGAGAAGTTCCGGAGACAGAGTTCCTCTAGAGTGGCTGGGATTCAGGTAAGCGTTTGAAGCTCGTACAGTCTTTAAAAATAAGCGAAGATTTGCTGAATGCTTACTAATGCCTTTTTTCTGTTCTTTTCCCTTTTCCTTAGGAAGCGGCGTGCCGGGATGGGAATGACACCGCAGGAGATGCCCGCAGAACAGAAGAAGCGATGAATGATGGGCAGAAGCGCCACAAGGTAAGGCTGTTAATATCAGTGTTCTTGTTCTTGCAGGAGCTGAGCGCAGAAGAAAGATGCAAGCCTACTGGAGACCGATCCGAACACGGTGAGTGTTACGCTGCGGGTGCAGAAAACACAAAGCATGTTTCTCAGCCTGGGTGTGGCTTAAATAGTCTCTTGGTATCCCAGGTGTCTCTGGGCTGAGCCACACCCAAAAGACTAGACTGCACATGCAGTTCTGGGAACCGAAATATGTGGGGGCATCCATCTTGTCCCCACCAATGCACTACAAGTCTAATCCCCAATGTTATCCTATGGGAGTGAGTGAGTCTGGTGCCACAAGCGCCAAGTCTGACTCCAAGTGGGTCTTTGGAGGGATGGAGAGGCCCTTGAGGGCCATGTAGGTGATCGTGGCCTGGCTCCAGCCTGACATCTTGGAGGGCTGGGGACATGAGGGGCAGGAATCATGACAGCTATTTTATCTCCTCCATGACACTCTCCACCTGCGGCATTCTTCAGGGCTCTATCCTCTCACTGTGGCTCTTCAACATCTACCTTGCCCCTCTGGCCCATTTGATCCCTCCTCACTTCCAGTGTTATGCGGATGGAACACAGCTCTCCTTCAAGCTTCCCTTCACTGCCACCTCCTCTCTCATTTCTGACTGTATGACTTCTATCTAGGCATGATGCGCCTCTAACGATCTCTGCCTTATTGCCAGTAAAGCTGGGATCCTTCTCATTGGTACCCTCACTCCATCCTTCCCCTCTACTCTCTGGCTGCCCTCCATGGATCCCCTCCCCTCACCCTCTTGTGAGGCAAAACACCTTGGTGTCATCTTCGACTCCTCTTTCTCCTTATCTCCTCACATGGCAGACCTTGCCAAGAAGGCCCACTTTCAGCTGCAGCTCCTCAGAGGCATTTTCCCTTTCCACACCTTCCCCCAGAAAATCAATGTCTCCAAAGCTCTGGTCCTCTCTAGGCTGGACTACTGCAATAGCCTCTTCCTCAATCTGGCTATATCGTCCCTTCGCACCCTTCAACTAATCCAGAATAGGACTGTGAGACTTATACTTGGCCTCAAGCCAGGGACTGCACCTGTCCAGCCCTAAAATGTCTCCACTGGTACCCGGTTGCTGTGAGTATCAAGTTCAAGACCCTCTGCATCACCCACAAGGCTTTCTGGGGCCTGGGACCCCGCTACATCCAACTCTCTCCCCCTAAATACCGCCCTGCTAGAGCCCTTCGGTCTTCTAGTTCCAACTCCCTGCAGATCAGACACGTTTCCAAGCAGAGAGTGGGGGGGGGGGTAGATCTCTCTCTTCCACAGGGGCCTCCCTCTGAAATGGTCTCCCTGCCCCTCTCAGGCTTGAGCCAGATCTCCCTAAATTCTGGAAGCTTCTCAAGACCACCCTTCTCTCTTCTTCCTTCCCTATCCCCCTCCCCTGCTAATGTCCCCCTCTGTCGCATTTTGACTGGCTGCCTGGTTCCTTTTGAGTTCTATAGGGCACCAGGCCCTGCTCGTCCAGTCTACCCCAACTCCTCGGTCTCCCCTAAACCCCCCCTTTCTGCACTTGCCCTAACGGTCTCCCTCCCCCTGGACTTGCCTGGTGTGACCGCACCCCAGTGAGCCAGGTCCAGCCCCGTCCTTGAACTTAATATGTGGACCCCACTCCCCTGCACGTCTTGTTAATGCACATGCTCAATCCGCATGGCACAAGGCCTAGTAGGACAGTTATTGTTTATTCTTCATCCCCCACCCCTTTTTGTCTTGTGACACCTTGAAACACCATTTGCTGTATAGTCGCTTTATAAATACCCAACAAATAAATACAAAAAAAATAAAGCTTTTCAGTGCAGTGCAGGACACATGCAATGGGAATACAGCCCAACTGGACTTGTGATCTTCTCTAGTTTTGGTTCATTTAAGGGCCACCCATATGTGAGCCACAATTAATGCTATAGATGTATACAGATGATGGTTGCCATGGTGGTAGCAGATATAGATCCAGGGTGTTTTTTGCACTGCCCCATTTTGCAGCTGCCATTTCAGGGTCAGGCATTTAGTATTCTTCATATTGGAGTAGGCTTTTCAGGGTTAGGCAGTGCGCATAAACATTGACCGGTTATGCCACCAACCACAGTTGACCATTGCTACCTTTGCCAATCATAGTTGCCAGTCCCAAACATTGTTAACTATCTCCAACCCTGGGCAACCAACACCAATCTTAGCAAACAATTGCCAACCCTAATGCCCGAGTGTGGCCAACCGTTGGCCACCACTTTCAACCATCAGCAGCCATGGACGACCAACAATGCTATGGCTGACCATCCCCAACACTGGCAACTACTGGCAAATGTATCCGTAGAAATGTCAGGGAAAAAAACATGTATGGTATATGTGTTTGAATTTTGAAGAAATACGCCATAAGGTGCCATTATAGCGAACAAGGGGAGCAAGGGTTTGCGGGGGTCCCCTGCACCCTTGTTTGCTATAATGGCATCAGGGTTGTGGGGGTGTCCCCCCTCCCTATACAATAAAGACTATTAAAAAAGGACCCTGTGGTGCCAGTTCCCGACCTCGTAAACTAAGGTATCTGGGGTCCCAGGGAGACAGAGAGTTGTTGGCACACACCAAAAGGTAAGTAAGGGGTTGGGGGAGCGGGTTCACAGTGTCATTTTGCTCTAATTATGACATTTGTGTATCATTTGTGTAAATAAAGTTTGTTTTTTTCTCCCGCTGACTTTTTACTTTTCAATTTTTTAACAGACATCCAATGGCACAATTGCCAACCACCGCCAAGCATGGTAGACCCCACTTTCCACTATGGACCATTGTCAACCACAGTCAGCCGTTACCATGTCTGATTACCCATTGCCCAGAATGGTTGACCATAGCCAACCATGATTGGCCATCCCAGACCATTGCCCTCCATGTGAACCACCTCCGATGCCAGGCCAACATCGCCAACTACGACCAACCATAGTTGACCATGGCCACAATAGTATGGCACTTCCAACCATCACCATGTATGCCCTTGTCTCTCGGCCTGGGACCTAGGAGGACCAAATCTATTCTCTTTGGCAAGGTCAAAATCGTTCTATCAACTCTATTCGTGGCAGTCTTTACACTATTGAATGTGCATTGCTACTTTGGCTTCAATGTGCCTTTTGTCTTATGGAAATGCTTCCATTAGAAGGGACCGCTGTTTGGCCTGCACGCTCCTAATACCCCTCCATCCCCTGGGTCTGACTCCCCGTCTAGGACGGGGCTATCCCTTCAGCCCTGAGCTGTCTGCTTCTGCCCCAAACCCATGCATGGTTCTTCATTCCCTTGTCCCCTTATGCCCTTTTGCATCTGCACATCCCCCTAGTGCGTTTTATGCCTGAAGTCGCAACCCACCGTCATATCGCACTGATACAGTCCCTCACTGCTGTTGAACCATGCCATGCCCACCTTCATTTCCAGGCCAACTCCTCCGGTCTTGATGGCTTCTGTGTTGCGTCAGCATCATTGTTAAAAAGATGTCCACTGTTCACCAATGCCACTCAAATGTTAGGTGAAACCTGGCAATCGTACAATGTAAAGACATGTAATAGCCACACCTGTTGACTTTGCGAATGCGTGTTAGACTATGACAAATCTTTGCTGTGTGCCTGCTGCTAAATTTACATTATTGGCTTTCACAGATGCCAAAGAAACATATCATAAAGTCAGGAGCAGGGATGAGTCAGTGGGTGTGACTTTTCATATGGAGCATACTGCAGACCTGTATAAACAGGAATGCCACTAAATACAGCTACCCACCTAAACACATGCTAGGTGTGACTAGTTGCACCAAGTGTTAACAAATCATGTTGGTCTATAGATCCAAACAGGAAAAAAGGATAGAGATAAACATATTTTAATTAGTATATAAGAAAACTCAACATGTTAAAAAAACAACAATGCATTTCGTTTACACAAAACATGAAAACATATTTTGAGAATCAGCGTTTTTCCTAACCGGGAAGACAACAACTGCAAACATCATTTTTAAACAGTGCTGTGGGGTTAGTACAAGTGTGATATTGACAATTCATATATACTCAATAGTTGTTATTATTTGTCCTTGACTGCAGACCTACATAACATAGTTCTGGAACGAAACACAACTATATCAAACAGTAGAGATAAAATATGACTTCTAGGCCCACCACACATTAGGAAAATAAAGAAACAATTGGTAAAGATTTAGGGTTACTAGAAATGTCGCCAGGGACACATCTCTCATTCTCACACATCACTTTCCTTTTACAGTCTTTGACAAGGACAATCACGACACCCTCAATTCCCAATTCTAGAAAAACCTGTGACCTGAAAGGTAATACCTGGTGCTGGCCGCAGTCCTTCCTATCATAGCCACGCCAACCAGAGTTCCTGCAGAGTACGCTAAATTCCATTCCTCATCCCTTCCTTTCAATGTATACATGGCACTCCTGGTGAAGACCCTCTTAAACCAATGATACACCATTTTCCATCAACATTGTTCATCAACATATCAGAGTAACCTTAGGACTGCATTGAAATGAAACAGGTGAGAGAAGGAGAGGTTGGGCATTGAATGCCGGGTGGCAGGTGACTTCAGTCTTCATGAGATACCGAAGTGCCATCCAGTGGCAGATTGTGAGGGGAAATCCAAAGAACAGTGAAAATAGGGAAACAGAAGAATAATTCAATGTCTTCTGCAAAGAGGTGAGAGGAGAAACCAAAGGAGCACATGAGATCCCCCGACAGAGGAAGTGAAAAGGATGATGTATACAAGGCCAAGGACAAAGCCTTTGATGACAATAACAGGGAGGGGGGACGGATCAGAGCTTTCCATTTGGAGAAGGGTTGATGGGAGAGAAAGCAGGCAACAGATTCAAAAATGGTACCCTGGATTACAAGATTAGCAAGGGTCTGAAGGAGAGAGGTGTGGTCTACTGATTGCTATAGAAGAGAGTTGATGCTAGTGATCAGAGGTATGAGTGAGGCCTGTTTCTGTACAGGCAAGACAATGGAAACCAGACTGGAGAGGGTCACAGACCTCATTAGTGACAAGGTGGCTTGAGATCCTGTTAAAGAAAGCCTTTCTAGGAATTTTGATTAATGAAGGAGTGATACAGGCCGATAGTTATCAGGATTGTTGGGGTTGGCTGTAGATTATTTAACATTGGGAGGACAGTAGCTATCGTGAAGGAAGAAGAAAAGATTCCAAGATAATGGGAGATGTTAATGAGGGAAGAGCGATGGGAGCAAGTGAGAGGTGCAATTTCCTTGACCATCGGCAGGTCAAACATTTCAACCTAGGTGCAAGAGAGGTTGGTTGTTCTCGGGATGGGTGCCAACTCAGTAAGAGAAGTTGGGGATAAGTGGTGTTGGTAGAAGGCGGTGGGGGAGGAGGAGGGTAAGAAAGAAATAGGAGCATGGAGGTAGCGCAGAGTGGGGAGAGAATCTCAAATTTTAGATATCTTGAAAGAGAGGTACTGGGTAAAGTCATTAGTAGAAGGAGATGTCACAGAAGTGACCCTGCCCAACGCATTTCTTTTCCTGAACAGACACTTTTAGTGAAAGGTGCTCCTGCCACTTTACCAAAAATACAAAAAGGTTACAAGGGTGCTGTAGTGCAGCCCAAGACCAGTGAAGCAGAGGGGGGAAGGAAGAGGTCCCAAGGGAGTTCAGAGGTCTCCCCCACATAGATTGTTCAACAGACCTGTGAACTGGGGTGGGCAAGCGGTGGTGACAGGACGAGTTGCAGAAGGGCAGAGGTCCATAGCGAGATTAGGTGATTAAAGTGAAAGGAAAACAAGGTGACAGATTTCTCATTGGAAGTTAGTAGGTAAGTGGTGAAGGGAGATTAGGGAGTACTTGGATTTCATGGTGTTGAGTTCAAGCAGTTACGTTTATGGTGATTGGTTAGGTATAGGGTAGTAGGTGAGGAGAAAAGGAGGGTGCCATCCTTGTGCCACTTGGGAAGGGGGTGTTGCATGTGGATCTCAGGGATGAACCAAGGTTGGGAGACAAAGATAGGGGGAGTGGAAGCTTCAGAAGACTAGTGCTGTTTATGGGGATAGCTAGTCAAGTTAAAGTGAGAGGAGGCCCGTTGAACGAAGCTGCCATTGGGTGGAGCAAGATAAAGAAGGAAGGCCCTTTCCTCCCTTAGGTACAGGGCCAGCAAGTCAGTTTTAAATAAATAATGTCAGATGGAAGAGATGGGAAGAGTGAGCCGGGGAGGAAGAGTAACATTGAAGCAGAGGATAGAGTGGTCTGTGAGTAACTCTAGGGGTCCCTTCTGGTTTAGTGACTCACTGGAAACACATCGTCAAGGGCGAGGCGTCTGTGCAAATAACATGCACATTTTCGTGCTAGCTGCTAATGATTTGAATTGCGCTGGTGAAGAGTAAAGGAAAGGTTCATCCCACTTCTGCAATCTTGATTGCCACCAGAAGCTCAGTGCTCTCACCCAAGCCACAGGGCAGTGTGGGGAGTGGCCGACAAATAAACTAAGTGTAAGACGCGCCTGCTGAAAGTTGCTCCAGCTGCATCCAGTTGGAAAAAAGGAGTGATGGCTGGAGCCAGAAGCATACAGAGGTGCCAGGAATGTCCATACACGCACCCTGGCCATATTAATTCAAAGCTGCTGTGCAGTGTTCTCCAGTCCCAAACCCTTCCCAGGGTTGACGTGCTTCAAGTCAGGAGGAAAGGAGACAGGATGTACGAGCTATGTTTGACTCAGATTTCAGCTGGTTTGCCCACCCTAGTGCAAGCTAGAAATGGAGTCACATATAGTCAATTACCCTAATGCATTTGCCAAGTACAATCGCTCAAGAACGTTTCTTTGAGTTTTTTTCCAAGTTGCAACCAAGAATGTCATTTGATAAATATACTCATGCACGAGAGGCTTAACACAAAAAAGCAAAGATGCATTTATTTGACAGTAATGCAGTCATGGCTAAGAAATCAGTGCCTTATCATCTCATGTGTCCAATGAATGGATGACAGAACTGAGAGACAGTGGATGCATGTCTTTGCTTCCTCTGCAATCTCTTTGTCATACATTCGCTTCATCACTTCATAGTGACATCTTCTGTCTTTCACTTTTTCTAACATTCACTTCGTCATAAGCCCCCTTCTTTTCTCATCCATATTCTCCCTCCCAGCTCCGGCTGATTGATACTGCGTGCTCTAGATAAAGGTGTAATACTAAGGTCACTGTGATATCAGGAATAAACCGTAGATGCAAAAATCCAGGACGGCACTATGGTCAAATCAGAACAGTACATTTATAACATAAATCTCCATAAAGAAACCAAAACAGAGCAAACTGCAAGCAGTTTGGATACAAAGAGGACAGAAATTCTGTTTCTCCCCTCAAACTATCAAAAGCACACAGCTGGTACAGCACCCGTATTAAAATATATAGTCTCCTCCATAAAATAATTGCACAGGAGTTCTTGAAACCATATTTATTTATTTATTAAAAACTATATAAAGCGCAACTACGGCCCGAAAGCGTCTAGGCGCTGCTATTAGCAGTATGAAGAAACAACTAATCAAACAAGAATGCACGCTGACTGATTAAAACAGAAAGGAATTAAGTGCCCTTCAGAAGGGAAGGTTCTCCTCTATGACCCTCAGGGCCAGAGGGAGATGATTCCACAGTGTAGGGCCCATGACCGAGAAGGAACGGCCTCCAAAATGTGCACGCTGATATCTAGGTACTCTAAGAAGCACGCTGATATCTAGGTACTCTAAGCAGCGCCTGAACAGATGAAAGCAGCTGCCTAGTTGGGTAATAGCACTCTATCTTATCTTTCAAATACTCCGGGCCTACATTGTACAGAGCTTGGTGAGTGACATAGAGTATCTTAAATCTTAAACTTTATCCATTCCCCCACTTGCAGGCATCGCAGGAGAGCAACAGACGGAATGAAACAGGGCCCATTAAGTGCCAACCATGCTGCTGCATTCTGGAGTACCTGCATATGTTGCATCTGATACTTGGGTTGTCCCAAGCAGATCCTGTTGCAGTAGTCCAGTGACCGTATTATCGAGGGCAGGAGTGGCAGTACCTTCCTTAGGACTTTAAGTTTCCCAAACTGTGCATTACACACTGCTGAAATCTGAGCTTCTCGCAACCCACTGGGGAGATGTCTCAACCCTACAGATGCGCAGACTGCTGGTCATGGGCCAAGCGACTCGCGCCAAAAATTAGAATTCCACAGACTACCAGCCTATTGGGCACCAACACCTCAGTTTTATCCCCATTCAGCTTTATCCAATTGGCCGACATCCACTTACCTATATTGTCCAAAGTTTGCCAGCAGGTTCAGATTGAGGGGAGTCAAGCCGAAACACTAACTGACTGTCATCGCCATAGGTATAGAAAAGGAATCCAGACTGAGCAATGAAATCAGCCAACAAACGCACATAAAGATTAAAAAGGAGAGAGGACAAGGCAGACCCTTGAGGAACCCCATGGGTCACACGTAGGTCGTAGATTGGCAAGCTTGAAAGGAGACGGTCTGCATCCGTCCCTCAAGGAATGACCCAAACCATGCCAATAAGGAACCTGTAACACCTGCTTGCTCAAGGCGGGCCAATCCATATGTCTATGATGTTGATGTAGAAATTCTACTCAAACTACAAGTTGACCAATGTCCATCTTGATTAATGTCAAATTCATTTTGTAGCTAATTTAGCAAAGTCATTGATTGCTCATAAAATAAAAGTGCACATGTTCTTGCTGTTAAAATTGTCCCTTTCGTGTGTGGCTAATGATTTATCTTCATGTGGTTTCAGAAAGGATCCCAGGAGTGTGTGACCCAAAGAGTGGTGAGCAGAACTCCACGCTGCGTCGGGAACTCAAGCAGTTCTTTGGCTGGGTGAAGAAGCACGCGTACGGCTGCTCCAACCTCAGCATCAAGCTGTACGATCAGTGGAGGGTGTGGCTGCAGAAATCGCACAAAACACGGAACCAGGTAGGTAAGGCACTCTTTTAATTCTTTTTTTTACTTCTTAAATTCTTTTTATCATGAGCAAAGTACAGTAGACCAAATGTATCCACATGCTTCTGCTTTGATCCCTTTCAGTTCAGAAAATAAATAAATAACAATGTTTTTAAAAACAATAAATTAAAATATAGAAATATTTTAATTAATGTAATCAAGTGGTCCATAGCAGTCATGGGATAGCACTTTTGTACATTTTTTAAATAAGTGTATGCATATGCTCATTAGCAACGAGTAATCACAAGAACCTTTATGGGAAAGAAGCGTCATGGAGAGAAAGAGAGGTTCAGGTATTAAGACTTACGTGCCCTTGGTCAAAACCCTAGCAAGTCTAGATTGATAAGTCAAGAATCAGAGTATTGCAGATATAACAAGAAAGAAAGAGTAACCAAGCGCAACACTGTAGGATAATGGCATTATAAGTGCTGTAGTCCCAAGAACACCCTGAGATACTTTGAACCAGGTGACATTGGGAACTGAAACACTTTGAGAGTAATACAGGTACGGTACATGATGGGAATGTAGTTTGGAAGATAGGTACAAAAGACTCCCGAAGATTGTAGTCCTAATCAAGAGAGAGACTGGAAATTATAAAAGAACTGGACATTAAAATAAAGAGTAATAACTGGTAAAGTGTTTCAAGTACCCAAAGGAAGTAAAAGACTGAGAACCAAGATTGCAACAACTTTGGGGTTGGAATGGAAATTAACTAGAGAGATTTGGGAAATCAGTTATGACGTATCAAGAATGCATAATCCATAATACAGAGGAATACATTCTCCTTTGAATGAAGAAACATGCCCAATTAAAACTGCAGCGACAACTATCTACAGGGACTTTATTAAACATATTCTAACCAGAACTATTCCTGACACCTTGAAAAAGAAATTAATAAAAATCCATGAACATTTAAGAAAGTGTTGGTTTATTACTTAAATGTTCACCACACAGCATGGGCAAAAAGAGAGCTGCTAAGAGTCTGTACCGAGATCACTCTATCAGGTTCCAAGAACAAGTCTATAGAGCCCCCTCTGCATTACAAGGAACCCTTCTCCTTTTTTCAAAAGCAAAATATTTCAAATACATTCCACTCTCCAAAGTAACAAACAGCAAGGAGACTCCATTTATTCTATTGCTCCTCTGCTATTCCCATAGTTCTATCCTCTTTCCAATCGATTTCACTAAAGCTTCCAAGCTGCTTGCTGATCCTCGCGTGGCAGCGTGAAACAAGAAATGCGTTTGTCAGTCCATCCTTGGGGTGATTAGCACTTCTCTAGACTTAGGGCCTCATTACACGTTGTGCGGTAAACATGGCGCTATTAGCGCCATGTTTGCCGCCGGTATTTTAACGTGTCCGCCTTGGTGGATAGTGGAATTACCGGCCTACTCCAAGGTGAGCGGGGCCGGTAATTCCCCATTCACCAAGGCCCTTCCCCATTCCCATTTTTGTCCCCCATGGGGCATAATGGGAATGGGGAGGTGCTAATTACGGTACCGCAAGTTGCGGTACCGTAATTAGCACCGAGGTCCCTTTGCGGCACCCTACTTTGTCCCGCAAAGGGAACTCATAGTATGGCGGTAAGGGTTTACCGGTACCGGTGCCCTTACCACTACCGGTAAACCCTTACCACCTACCGTGTAATGAGGCCCTTAGTCTTGTGCCCAGAGGCCTTAAGCATGCTACTTTATTTCCTATATAATCCTCTTTCTCAAGGAACCTATAGCAGATCCAAAAGACCTTTAAAGTTACTCTGCCATTTCCAATATCCCATCCCATCACATGATACTAGAATGAGAGGTTAGATGACAAATCCCAACCTTTGTGGAATCTTTCTTGCTCATCAGTCAGGTTTAAGCCCCTAGAGTGGCACTGAAAACTCCTTGACTAATATGGCTATCTCTCCCATGTCGGGTGGCGTACATGGCCGGTAATGGTCTGCTAGATGAGCCTAGGCAAGCCGGAGCAAAGTGAAGCCCTCGAGAAGGGCTGTGGGCTTTAACTGGCCATGTACTCCGTAGGGGTGATTACTATATGCACACCGGGGCTCCAACTGGGGTGTGAATAGTGTTTTTCTTTTGGTTTCATGAGAGACCCAGGCTTTGCACCAATTATGCGTGCTCAATCTCTGATGAAAAAAAATAAAAAAAATAAAAAGATGGCCCCCGCCATAGGAAACAGAACAGGGATCCCTTTTCTATTTCCATGGCAGGCCCTGAGGCCTGAGGCACAAAGCTCCAGCCCAGCAGGTAAGTGAGGAGGAAAGGAAGGGGGTGGTGGAAGGGTGCAGGATGTCTTGGAGGTGTGGTGGGATGGTGAGGGCCTGGGGAGGCAGCATGGAGTGGCTCCCTGTTGCATCCCCACAGTCAATATGCCGCCACCTTGGGTAAGGCCTCGGTGGCTGGAGAATGTGGCCATACACTGTGTGTTCTCGCCCACATTTCCAACCACCTGATTGACTGAATTCCCTTCCCCAGTTGTAAACGTGGACCCAAACCAGTCAGTAATCTTAATCCCACGTGATCTTTCTGCTGCTTATGATACAGTGGCTCATGGCATTTTACTCAATCTCCTGGATACATGGGGAGGAGTGATAGAAACAGCCCTTACATGAATCAGCTGTTTTCTGAACCAATCAGAGCCAACAACTAAGAATCAGCAATATTACATTCCAAATCAAAAGGGTCGATAGCAGCGTTCTACAGGGTTCCTCTTTTCACTTTTGCTCTTCCAGATTCAGCATTCACATGATGCCTTTGTTTTGAGCACCACCTACATCCTTTGAAAATATATGCCAATGGCAAACAGATCCACCTACAACTGGAGAAAAACCTCCAAGAGCAAAACAGCAAAACTTCCAACACCTAGCTCGTTCCTCTGATTGCCTCTGGCACAGCTGCTATTTGATAAATGATTCTAAAATTGAGATCATTGTGTGAATAAACTTCCCTTTGACTGGCTTCAAGAATTTGGGCCAGCTCCAATACAATTTCTCTTTTTCTCATCACATCTCTACTGTTCTCTAAAATACCAATTAAATTAATTGAGGATATATGTAATAGCAACATGTCTACCTCACTTTTTTACTAACCTCACAATATTGTTCCAATCCAGTGATTTTGTTTGGTTCAGTTGGTTGAAGATATTGTCATTTTATGTGATGTTTCTGTGTCAACAAAATGCATTTTTGTCTCTTTTTTAGAAATATTTTGAGTTTTTATACTTATAAATTAAAATATGTTTATCTCTATGTTTCATATTTTGATCTATTGACTTACATGACTGAGAGCACTTGTTGCAACTAGACACACCCAGTACGTGTGTAGGCAGGTAGCTGTTCTCAGTGGCATTTTTCCATATACATGTTTACACCTGGCCCTCAGCCACACAGCCCCCTTAAAAAGAGGACTCTCTAGCTCTAATTGCTTTTTCTACTATAACCGCAGCAGACATTCCACTACGCACCCCTTCCTGTTTGTACCGAACAGCTGTTCCATTCTTGAAAATATAGATACCCAAAATGCTGTATTCTCTGGGCAATGCCACCATAAACGATCCCAAACCCTTCTGCGTGTCCCGCACATCCAGCATTGTGGTGACCTATAGGGAAATATCTCATATAGGGTATCTGGGGGTATAGTGCCATTGGACCAGGACCGTATACGACATTTCACTGAGCTGTATGGCTCTGGTAAGTTTGAGGATGTCTCTCCACAAAAAATCCCAATAGTTCTGACATTTCTTCATATAGGACCACTGAACTGATGGGGCCCTTCTGTAAATGTTTTGTACTAGTCCGAGATTAGGTTTTGTATAACTTTTTGGGAGATCATATATTTTTCAAAAGGGGTCAGTGACTTGGTGGCTGCCGCTTTATTCTGTGGGTCGGAGATACAGTGACACAATTGGTACTACCAGAGCTGCGCTCCTTCCCCTACACCAAACGCCTGTATACATTGCTCAAAGCTTTTTATCTCCTGCCACTACATCATATCTTTACATTTTAAACATCCCACCTCCTTCCCTTGTCTAAAAGTACTATGCTCCATTCCAGGCCCAAACTGTGGGTTATAAAATAGAGGGGTAAAAGATGAGGGTTTAGAGGAGATAACGATTTTTAGTTTAATGTATCCGACATATTTTCCACCAGGGCATTTTTGTGACTTATATGAATGTTTTTAGGTCTGTCTGCCTTATGACGCATAGCACCTGTGACAGTAACGCCCCCACTTCCCTCCACATTCTAGTTCTGATTTTTGTTGTTTTCTCTTATCAACCTAATTTGCGCCACTTCGTAGTTTCTGGTGAAGATGGGGAGGGCTAGGCCCCTCTTATTTCTCGCTGCCATCAAAGTTTGGAGCTCTAACCACAGTGCTTTGATTTTCCATATAATTGAGGATATTATTTTATTTAATGTTTTAATTAATGTTTTTGGTAATGGTACTGGAAGAAATACAGAACCCTTGGTAAAATAACAATTTTTACAGTCGTAATCCTGCCAAGCTATGATATTGAGGGAGGGCACCATTTACCCAGGTCTACTTTAATTTTATCTAACAATGACTTAAAGTTAGCCCCATGAATTGCTTCTAGCGGCCTAGTGATGGTAACCCCTAAATACTCTATAACCTTATTGACCATTGAAAGAAGGCGCACTGCCGTGTATGTGCCAATAATTCACCTTCGATGGACAAATTAGGAATTTCTGATTTATTTAGGTTTACTTTTAGACCTGCTACCTCTCCAAAGTCCCTAATTTCCTGGATCACCTCTCCGTTGCCTCGAGTCTCACCACTGTCGCGTTGCCGCTCACCACTGCCCCCTTCTCCTCGCTGTGATTCTCAGAGCTGATGCCGCACCAGCCTCTTCGGCTTCTACCACTCACGCGGCCGTAACCCTCGGCACTAGCTGTGTGGTCTGCAACTCCTCACTGGTCCTCCTGGCATCACTGGTCCTCCTGGCATCTCTTGCTCGGCGAGCTAAAGCCACCTGATGTTCTGATTGGTGTTCTGTTAATTTCCCCTAGATTATGTCTGCTTTTGCAGGCCCATATTGTACTGCTTCTGTGGGCCATCATGACGGAGCTACACTGCTCAAGTCCTCCACGTAACCGGCGCCATCTTGGAATCCTATGTTGCTTTGACTGTCCATCAATGCTCGAGTAAACCCACCTCCCTTGGAGTGGCTGGGCCCCTTGATCAACAAGAATAACAAACAGTAGTCTTAGACTTTCATCTATGACTTCAGTCTGAGCAGTGTTTTGAGACCTGCTGTAGAGGACTTTATCTGTTCTTGTTAAGCTTCTGTCACTAGCAATACGAAGTGGCCAAAAGGTGATATGTGGGCACCTAAGAAGACAAAGAATCCTGAAACTATCCCCACCTACCTCTGTTTTCTCCAAGCTTTCACCTGTGAGGTATACGACAGCATTAATGCTCATTGCCCCAATGGATATGAAAACAAATAATACCAACAGCTAGATAGACTTGCTGCACGCAATAGTGAATGTATTCAAACTTAACTGAAAACACACATAATGACTAACTGAAATGCCCTAATCCCAAATCTGCAGGCTCTCGCATCATCTATTTGCAAGAGATATAGCTTAACAAAGGTAAGAAGAGTGTATCATGTTGTTGTTCTGCCAATTTCATTCAAGGGGACCCACCGGTCTCCTCCCAGGTTCCTGAAACTCCCATTAGAGTTCTGTCCTGAATACCTGCAGATGGCGGACCAGCTGCCGATGGCAATTCAGTAGCAGAATTAATCTGCAACTTTAAGACACTGTTGTCAAGTACCTTGTCGTGGAGAATCCGGGTCTGTGGTGGAGGTGTTTCGTTTCTGTCCTCCAGAAATCCAACCTGTGGTCAGTATGACAAGGGGCCAACCCCTGAGTCCCCCTGTACTCAGAATGACAGAACAGGCACCTAGGGGCCAACTCCCCACGCCACAAGGCAGCTGTTCCCGGATTAACGTGGAATGAGGACAGCGCAAGGCACTGGCCGGGAAAGCTGGGAAAGCTGGTAACACCGGTGCAACAGGTGTTGGAGTACACCAGAAGTCAGTCGAGGTGGAGGACCACCAAAAGAGCAGGGTAATATGGCAGGGAGCAATAGCAGGAGGCTGAAGACGGGGGACCAAGGCAGGTAAGAACCAGAGGCAGGAGGCAGGTAGCAGGAGACCAAGACAGGCAGTCCCCCAGGAGATAGTGAATCAAGGAAATGAAAAGCCCGGGGAGAGATAGAGGCAAGGCAGTCCGCAAGAGTCAGGCAGGAAACACAAGAGACAGGAAAAAGGCAATCCTCAGAATAAATGAACATACGGAGCATATTGAGAAGCACCCGATACGCTGGAGAGCTGGGTTTAAAGGGCCGGCTGCTCCCACGACACGATCATCGCAGTGGGTGTTGTTGCCTGGCAACGCAGGATACCGTGAACATGGCGCAAGTGCAAGGAGGTCGTGTCTGGGCTTCGACGCATGCGCAGTGTGTCCCGCAATGGCAGCGCCCATGCACAGCGTATCCCCAGGATTCCTGTGCCTGACACATGAATCGTGCCAAGATCCACCACCTTCAGCCCGCCGGCTGAGCCCTGCATACCGCAGCCGCCAGCGTGGATACAGTTTCCCGATGAGTAATCCCGTACTGCGGCGGTGAAGTGCCCAGGGCGTAACAACTGTGGAGGCCTTCAAGCCAGACTATAAGTAAAATCTGATCTGTGAATGGGAGATGTTCTCATCAACTACATCAAAGCTGCCCTATTGACATCAAAGAAGGGTCACTGCTTCTCTTCAGCTGAAACAAGAGATGGAAGTAAAGAAGACCAGACAATTTTGTGCAAACAGTTAACATTACAAATCATTTTTGGTCTGATGGTCTAAGCACATCTCAATGAAAGTGCTTCAGGACGCACAATCAAGGTAATGTCTCTGCAAAAAAGGCTTTATCGCGTTGGCACTCTCGCTGATGTGATGGCCAGTAGCAAAGGCATCTTTAATTGTTAGGCAATTTCAAAAACATGTGTGACTGTGGGTCCTGCAGAATGAAGGAGGGTCTGAAGGTGCAAACCGTGCTTTTGCTTGCGAGCGAGAATGGGTCACCCACACATTGAGACCTCACCCTCTGAAATGCCCAATCAGGTTTCACCAAAGGCCCCGACGTGTGCCTGTTGGATTCTCCGGGTGAGTACTGATAGGTCTAATGAAAACCCATCTTGGTGAAACTGGAAAATGAAAGGGATGATACAAAGCAGCAGAAAGACATTGCTTGCCGTATGCCAGTACAGAATCGCATTGCAGTGCCTGACTGCGGGTTTTGAGGTAGAGATCCTTCTTGTTTGCGGCACAGCCAGACCTACTATTCACTAAAACCCTATACCTGAAGGCCCCTCTGTTCAACCTCTAGATCAATCAACTCCAAATCAAGACCTGTATTGCCGGCTGGCCCTGTGGCATTGGGTATAAATAAAGAATGTACTTCCAAATCGGAGCTGCTCCAGTCAGCATCAAGAGTCCAAAGCCCCTCTTCCAGATCCAGAGTGTGACCACCAGTATCGCCTTTGCAAACCTACCCATTATCTTGATCAGATCCTGAGGGACAAGAAAAGGGGGGCAACAGAACATACGAAGATCTTCTGTACACTTCAAGGATACATTATCTGATCCCCACGGCGAAGAGCCCGGCAAACCCGTTCACAACGTTAGCATCATGGATTCCAGATGCACCTGCTGGAATACTGAGTCAGAAAGGCATTTTTGCCGACTTTTTTTTACCACTTATTGTGTCGCACATGCAGATGGTAAATTGTTAATGTTAATGTTAAAGGTCATTTGTACCGCGCACTATCACCACCGGAGTGGTCCCCTGGCGCTCTGGCGGCTCTGAAAGAGGGGGGAATGGTGGGTTAGTGGGTGGAGGCTGGAAAAGTGCAAGATTGCAGTGATGTGCTGTTGGCAGCCTCAGCCCGGTGGTTCTGTCGGCTGGGCCTGGGGTGTATGCGGCCGGTAGTCGTCGTGTGCTGATGTGCGAGTCTATGTGTTTTTTTGTTTTGTTGTTGCAGTGTAGTGAAGTTCGTGCGGTTTGCTGCGCTAGAGGTTTGTGGTTGTGTTTGGTTTGGAGTTTGAGAGGTGTATGCAGAGAAGGAAATTGTTAATGGTAATTCGTTAGTCATCTCTATCCTGGACTGAAACCGGTTGGGCTCGTGTAATCTTACCCGACGGGATGCTTGTACACCCTGAGCCTCAGGAGGTACGTGCCCGATTTTCCATTCGAGGCCGTTTGAGGATCTAGCTGTCCCCTCCGCCCGCTCCCTTAATAACCTTGCATGCTCCTCCCCCCTCCACATGACTAGCGCCGCTGCTATTGTCCATACACCCGGGGTAATTGGGGTAAGGTGTATTGAAGGAGGGAGGTTGGGGCCGGGGGTGCGGGGCTCTCCCCCTGCATTTTGCAACAAAAAAAGTGGTAGAAGCGGTAAACTAATTGGGTAAAGCTGTAGGTCAGCAAACAAAATGCGGCAGTGGTTCATAGAACCGAAAGGCAGCCCCTGAGAGACTGGAAGCACCCTGCATAGTCTGTGCGGGTTAACATTGTCGATTCCCCGAATGTGAAAAGCCAAAAACGACAGGAGATGATGTTTGGGAGACAGACCCTGAGAATATGCTATCCTCCCTTTCTCGCCCAAATATCTCCTTGCCGGTTATATTGAAGCATTACTGATGCCACTTTCCATTGAAAATAATAATCATTGCATTTCTGGTCACCACCCCAATATTAGCATCTTACTGTCATCCCCCATATGGATTGTCACACAATTTTGCCAGAAACAACACAAAATCTAGACCTCGAAGCTGGAAATGAAATGAGTGATAGCAGAATGGGTCATCTAGTTGTAGACATCTGTTGAACACCCTCTGTGGGACACTCATCCTCGCATGCAGCTTTCCTAGGAAGATACAAACACACTTACATATATCGATACATCTAGCAGACTGGCAAAACGTGAATGCTACTGGAAGCCAAATCATGTTCTCATTTCTCGGTATGGATGGACTCATTCATGAGTGAACCAATGATATAGTTTAGCCACTCGCACCCAAACACCCCTGACTATGCCTTGAGCAGAGGATCGACCCATTGCAACAGAAATGGACCTAAGAAGCAATTCTGACTATGAATCATTGATTCTGCAGAAAGCATCAAACTTCAGTGGTGCACCATGATTGCGTTCACTGCTCTTCTGATTGTGGGGTAAGTTATATATTCTAAAATGGATGCAACAGAATACACTCGATCTGAGATTGCATCCACCCAGATAAAGTAAGCCCAAGAAACAAAATCCCTAACAAAATCTTAGCGGTGACCCCAATTGTACCTTATCGTTGCACACTCATTGGACATGAAGCAGAGAGAGCGGGGAATGAGTCAACTGGTGCTGTGCGATCCGCGCCTAGCACGTGAACTGCTTAGCACCGCTCTTATGCACTGCTGTCAGTAGACTCCCCGCCATGCTCCAGGCTCTCGCTTCTGCGACTGGCCGTAAAGCAGCAGGAAGGAAATAGGGAAAAGCAGAATCTGAAGGCAGAACAATGAGCCCAGTTCTGTTAATTAATACCACAGGCGATCCTTCCACCACCTGTGAGTTTATGGGTATAAGCAAACACATTCCTGCGACTTTAATGGGAAAGTTCCCATCCCTACTGTACGTGCGACTGAACATACCTAATGGCCCCTGTGCACTTGGTGGCATTCAACTGGATCGTGTTCCATGGGCACGAGGCTCAAAGGACATGTCTACGGCCAATTCTGGCTGTCCCCCTCTTCCTCCTACTGCACACAGGTTATTGTGTGATCAGATTTCCCACGTGATTACTCACTGCTCCTTCCCCTCTGTCTGGCTTCCCAACCCTTCTCTCTCATAAAACCGCAAAGCCAGATGTGGTTTTGCCCACAGGTGTTTGCGCCGCCAGAAGCCCCTGTTAATTTCCTCCCCAATGGGTTTGTCAGCCTCTCTGTCACGTTTCATTCTGCCAGAGCAGACAAACGACCAGTGTTGAAAAGGACAACAGGCTGCTTATTTCCTATTCTCCTCTGCAAAGGCAAAGCTACATTTTGCTTTCAAGGACTCCGCGGCAGCAACACATAAAGCACATGGCCCGATACACAGTATTTCTGGAGTGATTGTCACTTACTCTTGAAGTAAGTAGCATATTATACCTAAGTTCGAACTAAATTCACAAAAAGACTTACGGCCGAATGATCAAAGAATTCAGAACTCTGTTAGGCTCATGTTCAGGCTCATGTTAAGGCTTTTGCACACGTTTGTTACGCCACGCCCCATTTTCTTTCATTTGTATGGCTTAGAGGTGGGGCGTAAGGCAACTTGAGTTTCCACCGCCTTCCTACCTCTCCACCATACAAATGCTCGAGCATTTGCTCCAGTTTAGATGTTCGTGCCAGCACAAATGCTGAAGATCCCTCTGCAGGTGGACTACATAGGGAACCATTATACACGCTGCCTGCCATGCATCCATGCATGGCAGGCAGCGTGTACAATACATGCTTGCATCTTGGGCTGGGTTTATTTGTAAATGTAAACACAGTTTACCATGCATGCATGTTAATCAGCGTTCACAATGAAACTTAAACGCTTCCCGACATGCAAGCATTTTGGGCACTGATTAATTGTAATTGTGAACAATGCCTACTGTGTGCGTGAACAGTATTCACAAGTACATGTACAAGCATGGCAGGCAGCGTTACTGCCCTTGGGTGGTAGCACTACGCAGTATAAATCAACATAACATAAAATAACTGCACAGTGAAGTGCAAAACTGCAGTGCAAAATGCCGCATATGCGTGTGTACGCTGCCTTTTTGCCCTTCACTTTTGCACTCCGCTGTGCAAATGACGAACCTTTGGCAGTGGGGCCCTGCCTATGCCTGAGTGCAAATGAATCATGTCAAAATACACAAAAAACAAAATGAGCTACTGGGTAGTTTTTGAGACAAATTTCACAAAGGTTATACACCGTCGATTTTCGGATGCATGTGTTACTCATTAACAGGACACAAAAAAGACGAGGTTCACTTAGGTATGTTAGAGAGCTGGCGGTTTGTCAAGTATGGTGTTTGAGTGGGCACGAGTAACACGTCCAAATAAGTGCAACTTTATATGTATTCATAAAATATCAGTGTTCTTTGTGAACGCATTTAAGTTACATTCGAATTTTCTAGGTGTAAACTGACCCATGTCTGTCCTGAAAGCAAATGAACAGGCATAAACATTTGGAAATTAAGAAAAAACCTCCTGGGAAAATATTTTGGAATGAATTGAAACGTTTATGAAAGAGTTTTGTAAAATATCTTGCTGTCTGGGATGCAGTAATTTACTCCGTAGCAAGGTACAATATGTCAGCCTACTAGTTGTTGGTGTGAGTTGGACTTCCTTCTGAATTCTGAAAAGCAGCAAGTTACTTCTGATTTCTATGGGTTTGAGGACAAAGTTATAAGCGGGTTTGACAACAAATTCGATTCTTTGAGAATCAGCCTCATAGGTTTGCCAGTGAAGATGGGTTGAGCATCTTTGAGAGCAGCGCCTCCTTGACTGCCTCAGCTATGTTGAACAGGGCCTTGGTGGCATTGTTCTGACCTTCTGTTCGGTGCCGTTAGAGCAATGGAAAGTGAGTGAAAGTTTAAAGGCTTACATCTTCTTCAAAAGCTTTGATTGGGGATGGGAACTCCCTCCTAATTGGCGATAAGAGTTGTCACTGAGGTTCACTGTACTATATGGGGTTTAATCTGAAGCGTTTTCATTTAGGTCCTGTAATACCAGACAGTAATTGTAATTGGTTAAGTGCTTAATACCCTGAGATTTCCAAGCGCGGACCGGGGATCGAACCTGTGTTGCTCTGCGTCTCTTGCTTCTAAGGTGAGCGTGTTGTCGCTGAGCTGTCCTCCCGAGTGATCATCTGTTTACCTCTCACTTCTGTTGACCCCAGTGATATCATGTACAGTTTTTCAGGTAAGTAGTTCTGAATAGAAGTCAACAACATCGGCGAATAATTAGGTGTGGGCCAAATCAAATGCTTGATAAAACAGGAAGACTTTCAGACCATGGTGCAGTTTCATAATTCAGTTCAAGACAAAAGGGTAGAGTTCACAAGTTTCCTACTGTTAACATTGTGCACAAATTGTTTTTTCAGCAAAATGTTTTCATCTTTGTGATGACAAGGCAACTGCCTTTGAGGGGCTGATCTTAGGTGCCTTGTGGTCGGTATTGGATCATCTGATTTGCAGTTAGGCGGATGCGCGGCTATAGCCATAGCGGACCCTTCAACTTGTTCTAATGGTTATACCATGTTTAATTGATGGCCAGCGGAGCATCTACAGGGCTGGTGCGATGTGGTTGGATTGTTTTGGCCTCAGCACCAGGCAGGTGTTCAGGTTCTGCATTAGAGAGCTTCTGAAAGCTTGAAAAGGTAATATTCGAGGCAAAAGGATAGGGTTGGTGAGTTTCCTACAATTCATCCTTGCACATGAACTACATGTGCGTGTTTTCCCACCAAAACATTTGTATTTCTCAATACGGCAGGGCAACGGGATTTGGTAGGTCGAACCTAGGTTGCTGGTAAGCTGATACAACACTATCCGA